>NC_067481.1:58419239-58739016 GCF_947179515.1 Apodemus sylvaticus | reverse complement strand
GTGGAGAAATTGCAAAGTATGAGAAAGGAAACCATAATCAGAAAGTATTGCATGAAACAGATACATTTTCAATGAGTATAAAGTGGTTAAAATGCTTTTTTGGAGGTACGCAATAGGATGAAGATAATCACAGGGTAACTCTGCCAAAACTGGAACTTGATAATATAGACCAGGCTAGCCTCAAATTACAATGATCTCCTCCTGCTTCTGCCTCTTATGTGCTGGAATTACAAGTGTCACCACATGTGGCAAAGCAAGCTGATCCTTAACATCTAAAAACAAAGCAAGAGCCAAACAATGATGGGTATGGTGGCTCAGGCCAGCACACAGGAAGTGAGGCAAGGAATTAGCCCAGGTTTGAGGCCAATCTGGTCAACATAAGAAAGTTCCTAGATGCCAGGGCTTGTGTGTGTGTGTGTGTGTGTGTGTGTGTGTGTATCTGTCTGTCTCAAGCAAAGCAAAACAAAATTGACAAAGAACATTACGATAAACAAGAAGAGCTCCATGAAGTGCTGACACCAAAGGCATTCAAGATGGTTTATTTGTTAAAGTCTGGAGGGCTTGTACTAAGTACAAGCTTAGCTGGAGAACATGCTGATCAGGGTGACTGGGTGAAAGAATCACAAACAGCAAAACTGCTTTTTAAAAGAATTCAGCAATATAAAAACCTTTTTTAATGAAACATTCCTTTCTTCTTGGAATCTGTCCTTGTGATTCTCAAAAGCCCCAATTGGAGTCACTGTGCTGGCCTCTAACAGCAGTCTTCCATGCTGTGTCTTCTGTGAGTGGGAATGGTGTTCACATCACCCTCTCAGCACTCACTGTGCAGTCAGGTCATTTGTCTTCCAGTTTCTAGGTCCAAATACAGATTATCGAACTAGGGATAGTCAATATACTGAGGCTCACCACTAATTGACTGAAAGGGTTCTTAAGATTATCTGAGTTGTGCTGTAATGTGATAAAACTCTGAGGATGTTGAGGTAACATAAATGTATTTTTCACATAGGATGTATATATGACTAAGACTATAGTGTAGTGGGCTGAATGGTGACTCCCCAAGGTAACTAAGTCCTAATCCTGGAACCTATGAATCTTGCCTTATATTGCAAGGGTATCAGTGAAGATAAAAGCCTAGCAAAGCATATATCTTATGAGCTCAGACCCAACAGAGTCACCATGTTGACACACATCCATTTGTGTTACATGCTGTGCTTATGATCATCTAGTACACACATAATGCATGATCTCCATACATAAAGAAAAACTGACAAAAGACAGACCAAACATGAGTAAAAGACAGAACAAAGAATGGTTATGAAAGCTATCCAAAAAAGCAAAACACTAAACAACTTTCTTCAATTTGTGGGTGAGGAGGCAGTAACAGGCAAACTGCGGGAATACTGAAGCATGGTGCTACAATGAAAGCTCACTTGAGCTATTTTCTTGACAATAAAAATACTTAAACACATGAAAAAGAAGAATGCTTTTTTAGCACTAGATCTACTGTTAAACATATCAAATTGGTATATTAAAGGTAATTGATTTCATAAACAAATGTACATAGTTTAACACAATGTTATTTATATAAGTTAGACTTAAACATGCTCTACTTAGTGTGCAAACAAGTATATGTTTCCAGCCATTCACTAACAAATATATGAAAGAATTCTAAGTTTTCAGACTTTGGACACAAATATCTCAACTCCAATGAGCCTAGGGAAGACCCAGTTATCTTGCCAGCTCTCACACAGACACCTTAACCCTGCAAATGATCAACTAAGGATGGACTTGAAACTAGTTTTGAGGAGGAAAAGGAAAGAGCCATAAAGGCAGGTGAGACTAAGGCCAAGAGGAGGTAACCTTACACCTTCCAGCAGGTGATTCCAGCCACACCTTCAGATATTTGAAATCAATCTCTCTCTCTCTCTCTCTCTCTCTCTCTCTCTCTCTCTCTCTCTCTCACACACACACACACACACACACACACACCACACATACATACACACACACACACACCACACATACATACACACACACACACCACACATACATACACACACAGAGAGAGAGAGAGAGAGAGAGAGAGAGAGAGAGAGAGAGAGAGAACACTACAACATATACTTTTTACTTAAAAAAAAAAAAAAAAAAACACCAAACCTGAAATGTTTCACTAGCAGAAAGAGCTGGTGCTATTCTATGGAGGGTTGGAGAGATAGCTCAGCAGTTCAGAGTACTAACTCTTCCAGAGGACCCGGTTCATTTCCCTGCACCCACGTGTCAGCTCACAACCATCTGTAACTCCAGGTCAGGGGAAAGAAGAAAGAAAGCAAAACACAAATGCACATAAAATAAAAATAAATAAATTATATTTCTAAAAGCCTATAGAGATTTTAATTTGAAAGAGACCAAGAGCTATACAATAGGAACTGAACATAATGGATAAAACCATGTTTGTCACAATACCCTTTTGGTGGTATCACCATGGACAAGTAGTAGCAAGCCAATAGAGATAAAGAGAACTTCCCCTTAAACATGACAGCAGAAACCAGGAGCCATATTATATTTACACAGTAGAGTTTTTCTATGAGAAGATCAGGGCCAGGAGATGAAAATGTTTCCCAAGATAACTGATCTGGGAATAGATAAGACACACAGTCCTAGATAACTCTTCTTCAGCTGATCAAGTAACTGTACTAAAAATGTGAGTATACACTGCACTTGCCTGTGTGTGCATAGGCTAGTGGCTATCCTTCCCAAGAATTGCTCTAAGCACCACCCCTGCTGTAAAAAAAAGAAATGACTTTTTTTTTCCTCATGACTCTAGAATGTGAGAACATTTGTTAATACTAAAAAAAAATTAAAACCATGCCTGACCTACCAGCTGGCCTAGGCAGCTTGGCAGCCCCAGCTCAAGACCTCACTCTCAAGAGTTTTATTGTTCAATCTATCACCAGAGAATGCCCCACACTATCCAATATCAGCTTTTACTCTACCTATACACAATGTTCTCCTCAAAGTTCCCATAAGAAAGGCACTGAGGAGTGTAGAGCCATCAAGGTTATAAAGAATCATGAATCTGAAAATTGAAGATCCAAGAGGAATCAGGGAAAGAGGGAGGGAGTATGATTAGAATACAGTAAGTGTATTATACAGATACATGAAATTCTCAAAAATGAAAAATATATTGTAAAATATCCACTGACTCTGAAGATCCAGATTTACCCAAGTGGATCTACCGAGTGAGGCATAGAAAGGTCCTTCCTTGTAATTCTGAGCAATTACTAAGAACACCGAAGGGAAAGGGAAGGGAAAGCCAGTCTTCCTTAGTTCTAAGTAAGAGGCTAAAGAACCCTAAATATTCTCCCTAAACTAACTGCTCAAGCAACACAAATCTTTAGCACCATGATCACAATTAGCTTTACCTACCTTATAGTTTGGCCTTCCTCAAAGACCCCAGTGCAGAAGCTCGCAATGGTGACAGTGTCCTACTCATGTCCTGAGTCTACAGTCACAGGCAACTGAAAACAGCTCTCATTCGCCTTCTACAGATGAGGAAAACACTTTTCCTCATGACTCATTAAGAACCAGAATTAGATACAGTTTCAAAACCATCAAAACTGGATGGCTGGGTGAAGTGCTTGCTGCACAGGCATGAGGACCCATGGAATCCCCAGGACTCACACAGGAAGTGCAGCGCTGTCTTCCTATAGCCCAGGATGCCTGGGCTCACTGGGTTAGCCAACTAGTGAATTCCAGGTTCAATGAGAAATCCTCTCAAAAACTGAGGTGAAGAGCAAATGAAGAGTACATCTGACATCTACTCCAGCCTCTGCAATGGACACACGGTGTGAACCTACACAGATGTGCATAGACACCATTACCATCAAGTTTTTCCTTAGAGAGACTATGCTCACACTGGTCCACCTTGCCTCCCTCTGACCCCCAAGAGGTTGTTCCTGTGATTCCACTGTCAATTTTTAACTATCTTGATTTACCTCTGAAATCTGCAAATGTGCTATACATAAGTACCTAAAACAAAGGAGTGTTACCAAGCATTTATTGGATTCAAATCATTTTACTTCTCAATGGCCTCTAACTCAACCTAACAGGCTTAGTTTTTCTCACTACATCATAAGAAGAAAAAAAAAAAAAAACAAACCTCTATTACCTATATGATCAGAATTGGACAACATTTTCATCTAACTGCTAGAACAACCTGAATATTCAGGTTCTTTCATCTGTCATATTTCACAGTGTATCTCTGGTTGGATCTGGTTATGCTGTAATCATGAATATAAACAGAAACATGTTACCCAACACTAACTGCCAGCCCTAAGGCCAAGCAGAAATGGTTTTGTAGTACCAGGGATCAAACCTAGAGCTTTGTGTAATGAAAAGAGAGAGCTATACCAATAAGCTCTACTCTATCTCCTCACAGAAAACTTGTAGTCACATAACTCTTCATAGTGAACACTTAGTACCTTAACCTCATTTCTTACTATTCTATCAGTACTTTTTCAATCAACACTGTAAAGCTGTATTGCCATGATTGGATAAAAATATTTGTTCGATGCAATAAAGAAAAGGCAGAATGTTTCTAGCTAAAGCACACTGGCCTGCAGCTCCACAGAGTCCAGGACCTGCATGCAGCTGTCAGGTAAAATAGTCACAGCAGCACATAAGTTGAAAAGCCACCAAAACCCACCGGCTCTGACTTTTCCTCCTTAGGGTGTTTGCTTAGTATAGTATTATTAACCATATAAGAAAGTCAGATTCTTGTCAAAAGCGAATGTGATCTACTTTCTTTCTTTGGTCAATTACCACAGGGATTCCCACCAGTCATTAAATAATTAACTCTTCTGGACTTCCCAATTCTGCAAGAACTTCATCAGCAAACAGACTAGGATAAAGCAAGCTTTAAGATGTAGACAATTTCACAGTTAAAGCACAATTTGCTCAAGGAAAGAAAGCACAGTCTAATTTAAATGAAAATTTAATAGTGTTATTACCAAGGCAAAAGAGAGGGGGAAAGGCATGGGCTCAATTGCACAAATTTAGTATGGTATATGTATAGTTACCACAGTACTATTCTAGCTCCTTCCACAATGCTAATAGCTTCTTCTGACCCTTATTCAATGCCTCCTCTCTTGGTCACTGTTCTATTTCTGTGAAAAGATACCACGGCCAAGGCAAATAAAAGAAAGTAAGCACTGGGGGCTTGTTAGCAGTTTCAGAGATTTAGTCCATTATCACTATGATGGAGTGCATGGTAGCACATATGTCACTGGGGAAGTAATGGAGAGTTACATCCTCATCAAATAGATAGATATAGTCAGACAGATGGACGGACAGACAGTCAAAGAGACAGACTCTGATTAGGCCTGGCATGGACTTTTGAAACCTTAAAACCCACCCCCCAGTGACATATTTCCTCCAGCAAGACCACACCTTTTAGTCCTTCTAACTAATGTTTCTTCCTGGTAACTAAACATTCAAACATTGGCGTACAGAAGCCATTTTTATTCAAACCACTACATCTTCCAAGTTTAAAAGCATCAAGATGTAAATAAGACTTTCATTTCTTAGTTGGCACAATTAAGCACTATTTGTTGCCCATAAATGCATTCCAGGAATTGGTGTTTTTGAAAAGGTTAGACTATATTAAAAATAGCAGGAGTAAACAGTACTCTAAGAGGCTACACTATACCGGACCTGCTTCATGTGCACATAGCACACAAGCAGACCCTGACTGACATGCTTTTTGTCCCATATCCTCAAGACCCAAGAAGGAAAAGCAAAAGATCAAGGCAGTTTTAGAACATTGTGGGGGCACACTTTATACTTCAAAGTCAGCATACTGCTCAGAGTATTAAGAAAGAAGAGGTTAACAGTATTACTGTTGAACAGCTATTGATACCTGCTGGGCACTGGGAAAAGAGAAAATAAGGAAACTGAAAAAGCTAGTCTCTGAGTCAGAAGAACCAGTCTGGTACATGCATTGTTCAACTTGTTCCAACAATGTCTTTTTACTTTATGTGACTTTTGATTTGATTTAGGAACTAAAGGGGTTTTTTGTTTTGTTTTGTTTTCTTGCTTTGTTTTGTTTTGTTTTTAAATTAGAGAACAGAACACCTGACTAAGGGGCAGGCCAAGGTGGTGAGACTGTCTCAATATACTTCATCATCATCATCATCATCATCAACAACAACTTCTTCATCATCAACAACTACTTCCTTCTTTTTCATTACCATCATCTACTCTATCATCTACTCTTTCTAGCACATTCCTCTGTATGCGTGTTCACTTTCTAAAAATATATAGTTCTTCAAAGGAAGCTCTAGTTTTATTTCAGTTTCAAAGTCTCCAGGACTCAGACACAGTTACAGATAAGCCTCAATCACCAGAGAGTACTATTATGAGGGCCTCTCTAAAGTGGAGATATACTTGTCTACACTTAGTCCTCACTTCTGGTTAATGTTTGCTTGGTAGTCCCACCTGATAAGAAGATCAATACCAAGATGACAGTTTCTGGTAGGACAGCCTACCTTCTTGGAAATGTTTGTCTGAGTTTGGAAAACACTCAGAAAACCATGTAGTAAGAATTCTAGCATTTACCACACCTTATTTAAAAACCCCATACCATTTGTAAGCAAACATGAATGCTCTGACTAGGAATGCAGCTGAGACAGGCCTCTAGAACATCACTTCTATTCTCATCCATCTGGCCACACAAGCTCTGACAAACATCTAGTTGTTGTCAGTAATGTCAACTGGTACATGAAGGAAAACTCTTGTGAGAGAATTCCACTTAAACACTTTCCTTCTTCAAAAATAGCACAGACTTAAATGTAATGACCATCAGAGATCTTCCTTCTAGCAACAAAAATAATTTTTAGGGAGAGTTCATGTTCTAACAACTTCCAAGGTCACAGATAATTAGGCAACATCTCTGTGACAGCATGTTACAGAGGGAGCAAATAGGCTTCACTGTGCCCATATAGCACAAATACCTTACTGCTGCTTTGTTCCAAGGAGAACTATATACTGACATCTTATTGCATGATAATAGTCTGGGGATCAGTCTCTATAGCTTATGGGACAGTTCTACAAAAATCTCGGCAACTAACTTCATCATCTATATCAATATAAATAAACTATGCTAATACTCAAAAGTAGTAAATGTGTTCATTTTGTTTCCTAAGAAAAGCTCAGCTGAGGACAACAATTTCTAAATGATAAAATTTTAGTCATTAGCTGTAATACTTTTACTACAAAAACTACAAATTTAGAAGTGTAATCAGCCAGGGCTGGAGAGAGGTATCTGCAGTTAAGAGTACTTACTACTCCTACATAGGACTAACTAACCTTCAGTTCCGAGCACCCAGTACCTACACATATCAGGCAACTCACAATCCCCTGTATCTCCAGTCCCAGGGGCTCAACACCATATTCTGGCCTACAGGCACTTGCACGCATATGGTACATGAACAGACAAGTAGGTATATATACATATACATAATAAAATAAAACAAAAATAAGTA
The DNA here is from genome assembly GCF_947179515.1 of Apodemus sylvaticus. Classification (NCBI taxonomy): domain Eukaryota; kingdom Metazoa; phylum Chordata; class Mammalia; order Rodentia; family Muridae; genus Apodemus; species Apodemus sylvaticus. Next base: position 58,731,475 of record NC_067481.1, on the reverse strand, counting down.
AATCTTTTTTTAAAGAAATGAGTTTTTAAGCCTTTAGTTTTGTTAGAACATGAAGAACTGGCCCTCCCTCCACTACTTCCCCTGGTTCTCTATATCCCATCAATAAAGCCAAAACAACACCTTTTACAAACACTCAGGTCAGAAAACTATGAAGACTGAAAAGATTCAGGAAAACATGCTTCCTTTGGTTTCACTACTGTCTTTTTTATTAGCACCAATTTAAAAACAATAAGAGATAATTACTGTAGAAGAAAGGCTCTACAACTAAAGATATAAAGGTGCATGTTTGTAATCCCAACACTCAGAAGCTGAGGCAGGAGGATCATAACTTGGTGAGTTCAAGCCAGCCTAAAATACAATGAAAGATCCTGGCTCAAAAAAAAAAAAAAAAAAAAAAAAAAAAAAAAGAATCAGCCACGAAAATGCTTCTCTCTTACACATAAACCTTTCCCCAATACATCAATACACAGTGTCACCAAAAATGACTAGTCTAATTTCACTTAATACAACAGGACAACAGTTACCTCTGTAGCACATAGGTTTCTACATAATAATAGTTTAGATGGTAACTAAGAGCATTGAACATGTCTATAATTCCAACATCAGAAGGCTGAAAAGGTTGGTTGCAAAACAGCAAGGCCAGCTTGAGCTACAAGCAGTCTAGGTTATGGGTGGAGACATAAGGAGTAGGAGTGGCAATATTCTATTGTTATGCAAACATTTCCAAGCAAAACACTCTTAAAAGACACAAGAAATTTTTAAAGCAAACCAAAGTATAAAAGGCAAAGCTACAGAAATAATATGGCCAAATTTTCCTTAGAGAACAAGAAGTTTTCTGCTATGGGCTGATATAAAATAAAAACTAAATTATTGGGACAGCCTCGTAAATACTCTAGATATGATTAGCACAGATTTCAGGTATTTCCTGAGGAGAACCATCTCTGACAGACATCACTCTTGTCCTCTACCCATCCTAAAGGCAATTGGTTGGCAGACCTTAGGCAAGCTTGATTTCTGTGAAAAAAAATTTTTTTCAAAAACATATTTCTAAATAAACTTTTGCTTTCACTCCCAGAGACTGGTTTTATAAAGCCAGCAAATCATACTGTGAAGTTCATCTATTAAAGACAATAAATAATCAGGCAGTGGTGGCGCACACTTTTAATTCCAGCACCTGGGAGGCAGAGGCAGGTGGATTTCTGAGATAGAGGCCTGCCTGGTCTACTGAGTGAGTTCCAGGACAGCCAAGACACAGAGAAACCCTGTCTCAGAAAAAAGACAATAAATGCATTCAAACTTGGTCATAAGTTATAGAAGCATATTTACATGAGCAATGATAATCCCTTAACATGATTAACCAGTAGGCTCTAACTGAAGTTCTGTCTTGGAAATGCAAGAACTCTTTCAAAAGTAAAGGTATTTCTCCCTCAAGTAATTTTAAATTCAGAAAAATTCAATGACCCAATAGTATTAGAAGAAATGTAATATAGTTATCATAAATTATTTTATTGCCTAAAATAAATATATCATCTTAAATATTTATAAAATAAAAAATCAGACATGCACAGGCTGTAATTTATTTCAAAAACATGAGGTACAAAGTGAATATTCAAATTCTACCAAAATCTGGACCCCAAATTAAAAGCGGAATCTCATACTACCTGTACACACATACATATTTCCAGTAAGCTTTCATGAACATAAAACAGGCAACAATAGTAATAGATTTGCATTGTGATGTAGAAACATAAAGAAGAAAACTGTGCATGTCAAACAGTGAGATCACTAACATTTCAGAGCTTCCATTAGTCACGGTCATGTCAGAACATAGTCCTGATTATGACAGAGAGTTGGGGACTACTGCAGCAACTGCACCTTAAGATGCCTAATGTTCTGCTCTTTGCCACATCCTCTCCTACAACTACTGCATGATATATACAGTATTAGTGAATTAAATGTTTCTCTAATTCTGAAACATCCCTTTGCATTTCTGGAAAAGTATGAATCAACTGAACAACTACTCAATTGACATTTTCAAATTCTTAATTTTTAAAGAAATGGTGATTACTTTAACAAACTTAATGTTTGTATCCTAAAGCAAACTAGAAGACTGCTGCAAACATTAGAATTTGCACTTTAAATTTTTTATTTTGTAAAATCACAGGAAAAGGTGTTAAGATACAAGCATATCCTTATCCTAATATATAAGCAATGATTTGTACAAAAATGAATGCTGCTGGGTGAAGGCTGGCCATCCTCAACTTTCCTACTCCCCCTCCTCTCCCTGATATGTGCATTTTTTGTCCTGAGTCCTCCAGAGTCAGTCAATACAGACAGCTCTGTTTAACTATGAAACAGGTTAGGCCCATAGCAGGATCCCTGGGCCTCCAGCTCTCAACAGAAAGTAGCAACTGCAAGGGGCATAGTGCAACGTACCTACAGTAATCCCAAAGAAGGATGAGGCAGGAGACCACTTGAACACCAAGTTCAAGGCCAATTTTGCAACAAAGAGAGACCATGCTTCCCCCACCTCAAGAAAAAACAAGCAAGCAAGCAGTGAGTATGAGACATACAGCATCCTTAGGCCTATTTGTTCTTGAAATCAGCAGAAATAAAGGTATCTTGGACACATCAGCTCCTGCAGCCATTCCCCTCCTGGCTTCAGTTTCTAAGCAGTCTGCACATAGCATCAGTGTTAGATATTGATAATCAGTGGGAGTCAACTCTGCCCACTACATGTGAGGCCACTAAGGGCAGGTGCCCCTTTTTATTCATTTCTGTACAGAAGTCTCACTCACTGTACAGTTCTTAGTGTCAATGTGTATCTCATGAAAAAGTAAATATGATGCTGAATCTCAAAAGGCAGAAAATAAAAAGTGGGAAAAATAAAGGGGATCTGGAGAAAGCTAGGAGAAAGCAGGAACTTGAGCAAGCGGACCTTGAAAAGGTGAGTGTGAGAGTGTGCCTGCATATGCCCCTCCAGCACACTCAGTTAAGCTCCCACAGGTCAGGGCCTCAGCCCCTTACAGGAGCCACCAGAAACAGCAAAGAATGCAGGGTTGCCGCAACAGGAGAGAGTGGAGCCAACTCAGAGCCCCGAGGACTGCTAGCCAACCATAAGAGCTCTTTAGAGCACTGCACACAGCAGAGTTAACACAAACACGTCTCTTATTTTATATACACAGCAGAACTAAGGGCAAAGAGAACGCAGTGAATACAATAATGAATTCTAAGTACATCAGCCTTAATATATATAATAAGAGCTTTTAATTGCTAAGTATTAAATAAACATGTTAAAATGTAAATGAAAACTAAAACTTACTAAGTGTGTTAGGATATTAGGATAGCATAAAATAGAAACTGCAAGTTCACACTTTTAAAATTGTATGTTCGTTATGGGCAGGAATTCATTTACACTTTGGGTTTCATACTTAAGCTAACAGGAAGATAAAGTGCCTACTAAAAAACTTTTATACTAGTATCTTGCTGGCTTATCGCTATCATGTAGCACATATTTGCATCCTGGGTAACCCATTCAAGAAATAGACTTGTGCTCAATGCATTACAAAGAAAATGTCCACAATGTCCAGTCAATTTGTCCAGTCAAAATTAAGCTTTCTGAATCCTCCCCGCAAACAAGTTTTGATATGACAGAAATAGCTTAAACATTCCCTACCAACTACTGTATTAAGAATGATTGACATCAAACTGTGATTATTCCCAAACACAAAGAAGAAGAAGGTAAAAATCATTTGGAATGTCTTCGTGTAAACTAGAGCAGTCTCCTTCAGATGAAACTTAAAAAATAAAAAATAAAAAATTTTAAAAAACCTGTATTTTATAATGTTTAAAATTAAAAATGTATTTTGTTTTAACTTTATAAATACTGTCTTTTTATTTTAAAAACTATTCTGTATTGTATGAATCAAAACATCTACATACATACATACACTTATTTATTGTGGTGCTGAGACTCAAACCTTACATGGCTGAGCTAAGCTATATCCTATATCCTAACACATTCAGTAAGTTTTAGTTTTCATTTACATTTTAACATAATGTTTGCTTAACACTTAGCAAATAAAAGCTCTTATTACATATTTTAAGGCTGAGGTACTTAATCTATAAAGGCTAATCCAATAAATGACAGCAGTGGGTTGGAGTGAGATGGAGACATGACTGCAATAAGATTTGTTTTAAAGAGAAATGAGGTAAATATTAAGTACTTTTAAGTAAAAGCATGATCTTTGCATGCAGTATGGGCTTTCTATACTACAATCTTAAAGGTGAATTTTCAATTTGTGATTTAAATTACAATTAAGTCTAAATAGTTTCTTCTTTTTCTAGGCCCATATGCATCTGAATGTCTATACACATTTTTTTCCTATTTGAATTTCAAATAAAATCAAAAGCAATTTATAGTCAAGAATGTAACTAAGGATGGGAAGGAACAGAATGAAAAATGGAAGCTCTTTCAGTGCAAAATCCCCATGGTCTGTTAGTTGAAACAACAGTGGACACATTCCCAATACCAAGATGGATATGAAAAAAAAAAAGTAACAATATCAAAATTTTAGCTTACTTTGTGCCTTTTCACAGAAGTTTATCTGAAAGCCTAAAGTAAAAGAGATAAGTTGCAGTTCATATGCTGTAAATCAAACAAACAAATCAGAACAAGACATTGCATCTTTATATTACACTATGAATAAAACTAATGCAAAACAGTTCACATCCCTCTCCCCGCCGCACTGACAAGAACAGCAGAGGGCTTGCTGGAAAACTCAGCTCTGTCAGATACACTGCATTGCATTCACAGTTTAGATCATCTTATACCATCTTAGTCATTACTGTTCCCACATATTCAATTGAAAGTTTTAAAGCTGTTTCATCAATTTTTGAGTGTTCTCAACCTATAAATTCAGAATATATTAAAAGTTATTTCACTAGCTAAAATTGGTTTAGAAGTGACCAAGCTTATTATTACCTATGACTAAGAAATTTTAGTAATTGGCAAGCTATTAAAACTTAAAACACATAAAACAAAATTTTCTAAACAATCTGCTAACTTCAAAAGTGAAAAGTAAAATCACTGAACAAAAGGCAAAATTTTTCTATAGTAGGTAGGGTGGGGGCAGTGGGGTAGAGTCCTTGCTGGGATAATGGTATGCTTTGTAATTTCAGGACTCAGGAGAGCAGAGGTAGAAGGATTAGTTTGAGGCCATCTTAGCCCGTACAGTAAAACCTTATCCCCGCCCCTAAAAATGGTATCCTTAGAATCGCTATAAAAAAGGGGCTGTAGAAATTAAAGAAAGAAAACCTGTGAACTCTCCTATGAACCTGTCTCCAGGTCTCAAAGGATCTGGTTATACCCTCAATAAGCACTGCATCCATGTGTCACTATCTGTCAAATGCCCCAGTACAGTCGCTTAGAAAGTAAAGCAGCTGCAATCCTAGTACTCCAGGGCAAGGCAGGGGATTACTAGTTTGAAGGCAGTTGAAGACACATTGCAAGAACCTATTTCAAAAATCAAAGTGAAATCCACTACCATTGCAAAACATTCTTTATCTACTATTTTTTTTCATCTACTATTTTATTGACTGTGTCATGTGGTTTTCCTAGAAATCTTCCTATATGTATGTATGTGTATGTATGTATGTATATATATATATATTATGGCTTTGGGAAACAAAATGGGAAGGGGGTTAGTTGTTTATACAAATTCAACCGAAACATGTTTTTTTAAAAGAAAAAGAGCCAAATCTAAAGGAAGAAAAATTTAACTAGTCTTTCATATCCAGTTGTCCAAATCCTTAAAACTCTAAGAAGAGAGTTACCTTTTTACATTTACAATATATAAAGGCTGGAGAAAGCTTATGTAGTTACTTAGTTTCTTTCACACAACTAAGTAACCCATTGTTGACCATTTAATTTCCCAAACGACAATCATAAAGGAAACATAAATGGAAACTTCATGGTTACAAAGTCCTGGGAAGCCTGGACAGCAGAGTACTTAAGAGCCAAACTCTACATGAAGGGTGATGTACCACCAGCCATGCAGCAGCAACAGAATACAGGATGAAAACTAGATATGCATGTTCTTTAGGCTGGAGCATCTAAAAGCCAGCCAGTCTCCTAACAGTCAAATAAGCAGAGTACATATCAGAAGGAAAGCACTCCCTGGATAATACAGCACAGAAACATCCCAGTCACCACTGCAAAGAGACTGAGAAACAATGTGAAGACAACAGTTAAGTTTCTCTTCAAAGCAAATGGTTGCTACAGGAGGGACAAAAGGAGGAGGAGGAAGAAGAGGAGGAGAAGGAGGAGGAGAAAGAGGAGGCAGCAGCGGCAGAACCAAAAAAACAAAAAGTGTGGAGCAAGAAAAGTAGTGGTTCAAGCCTTTTATCCTAGCACTGCAGAGTTAGAGGCAGACGCAAAATCAGGCAGATCTATGAGATAAAGGCCAGAGCGATCTGCAAAACAAGTTCCAGGCCAGTCTCAGCTACTTAGTAAGACTTTATCTCAAAAAGATCAAATAAATAAACTTGAAACGTGTATATAAAAGTAGGAGTCAAAATGAATAATGAATCACACACACACACACACACGCGCGCGCGCGCGAGAGAGAGAGAGAGAGAGAGAGAGAGAGAGAGAGAGAGAGAGAGAGAGAGAGAGAAAGTCTGTGATAAATTTTAAGAAGATGTGGTGGGGTGGCTGAGGAATGGCTCAGGGAAGAAAGGGGGCAGAAATGAGAATGGTGAACCATCATCAATTATTTCTGTACTACATTAGAACCTAGTCTGAGTGCTAAGCAAATTCCTACAAGTTCTGCCATCAACCCAGAATTGTGCAACTGAAGGTTCAAAGGCATAGACAGATAGTTATAAGCTTGTTCCTTTTATTTAATTATGGAGGAGATAACTTAAGTGTCTGGATTCCAAGCCCTTATCTGTTCACTTTCATGAAATTCTACCCACTCTGAAAGATGTTCAGCCACTGACACGCAAAGGGTAAATTAACCACAACACAATATTTCACTATTTCATTGATAATTCTATCACTTTTTAAAACATGAATTAAATGTGTTTTTAAAAGAACTATTCTAGCCAGGCAGTGGTGGCGCACACCTTTGATCCCAGCACTTGGGAGGCAGAGGCAGGTGGATTTCTGAGTTCGTGGTCAGCCTGATCTACAAAGTGAGTTCCAGGATAGCCAGGGCTACACAGAGAAACCCTGTCTCAAAAGAGAGAAAGAGAGAGAAAGAGAGAGAGAGAGAGAAAGAGAGAGAGCTATTCTAAGTAAATTATTTTATCCCCCATGTATCTGTGTGAAAGACCTGTGCAAGTCAGAAAGTTAGTGACCAGTAGTTCACTGGGCTCATTTACACTCAAAGTTCTTGTGTAGACAGTGAGAGTAAAACCATGAGGAGACCCACCTTCAACATCTTCATCTTTGTAGCTTGTACAGTACCACTAAATACATACACTTATTCAATTTACTGTTTCTCCTTCTTGTATACTCCACCTGCCATTCACTGACACTAAGTCCCCCTTCTAGGGAGTGCTAGATGTCAGGTTAATTTTTTGATAGTAACTAATCACTGCAACGCTTACCTCGCTTCTTTATATCCTTATCTGCTCTCTAGGCCATTTCAATCTCCCTAAGCATCCAGTGGAAATCCTTCTGTTTTCCTGGTTCTAGGCAAGTAAATCTCTGCTTCCCCTAACCAGAGAAGCAACATGGAGACTCTACCACACCAAATGTTTATAAGGCCACAAAGGAAATATGAGAATTTCTTCACCTGGGCTCATCCCAGACTTGCCCCTCATTCTTAACTTTCCCCTCAATTCTGAGATCTCTTAACTAATCGTGACTGGAAATCTACAATTTACTGTAGTGAAATGGTCCACAGTACTTTAAAAGCCTGGTCATACTATAAGTAAAAATAAAAGCAAAAACTGAGTAGTATTCAACAAGAGGTAACAGAACAACAGCTATCACAGCAGCACTGTAGGCTGTCTTTGGAACTTAGGTGTAAAGACACCAAAAATGTACAATGGAAAAAAAGAAAGCTCTTCAATAAATGGTGCCGGTCTAACTGGTTGTCTGTATATAGAAAAATGAAGATAGACCCATGTTTGTCAAATCCAAGTGGATCAAGGACCTCAACATAAAACCAGATACACTGAATTTAATGGAAAAGAAAGTGGGAAAGAGCCTTGAACTCATTGGTACAAGGGGAAATTTCCTAAACAGAATTCCAATGGCTCATGCTCCAAGATCAAGAATTGATAAATGGGACCTCATAAAACTAGAAAGCTTCTAATAGAAAAAAAACTGGGGAAGACCCTTGAGGACATCGGTACAGGGAGAAAGTTTCTGAACAGAACACCAATAGCGTATGCTCTAAGAGCAAGAATTGACAAATGGGACCTCATAAAATTACAAAGTTTCTGTAAGGCAAAGGACACCATCAAGAGGACAAATCGGCAACCAACAAATTGGGAAAAGATCTTCACCAATCCTACATCAGATAGAGGGCTAATATCCAATATATATAAAGAACTCAAGAAGTTAGACTCCAGAAAACCAAACAACCCTATTAAAAAATGGGGTACAGAGTTAAACAAAGAATTCTCACCTGAAGAACTTCGGATGGCGGAGAAGCATCTTAAAAAATGCTCAACTTCATTAGTCATTAGGGAAATGCAAATCAAAACAACCCTAAGATTTCATCTTACACCAGTCAGAATGGCTAAGATTAAAAATTCAGGAGACAGCAGGTGTTGGAGAGGGTGTGGAGAAAGAGGAACACTCCTCCACTGCTGGTGGGGTTGCAAATTGGTACAACCACTCTGGAAAGCAGTCTGGCGGTTCCTCCGAAAACTGGGCACCTTACTTCCAGAAGATCCTGCTATACCACTCCTGGGCATATACCCAGAAGACTCCCCACCATGTAATAAGGATACATGTTCTACTATGTTCATAGCAGCCCTATTTGTAATTGCCAGATGCTGGAAAGAACCCAGGTATCCCTCAACAGAAGAGTGGATGCAAAAAATGTGGTATATCTACACAATGGAGTACTATTCAGCCATTAGAAACAACGAATTCATGAAATTCTTAGGCAAATGGATGGAGCTAGAGAATATCATACTAAGTGAGGTAACCCAGACTCAAAAGGTGAATCATGGTATGCACTCACTAATAAGTGGATATTAACCTAGAAAACTGGAATACCCAAAACATAATCCACACATCAAATGAGGTACAAGAAGAAAGGAGGAGTGGCCCCTGGTTCTGGAAAGACTCAGTGAAACAGTATTCAGCAAAACCAGAACGGGGAAGTGGGAAGGGGTGTGTGGGAGGACAGGGGAAGAGAAGGGGGCTTGCGGGACTTTAGGGGAGTGGGGGGGCTAGAAAAGGGGAAATCATTTGAAATGTAAATAAATTATATCGAATAATAAAAAAAAGTGTTACTATTAAAAAAAAAAAACTAGAAAGCTTCTGTAAGGCAAAGGACATAGTCAATAAGACAAATTGGCAACCTACAGATTGGGAAAAAGTCTTCACTAATCACCCATTCCGATGCAGGAATATATATCCAAAATATATAAAGAACTCAAGAGCTAATCACCAAAAAAACCAAATAACCCCATCAAAAAATGGGGTATAGAACTAAATTGAGGAATCAAATGTCTGAGAAGCACCCAAAGAAATGTTCAAGTCCTTAGTGATCAGAGAAATGCAAATCAAAATGACCCTAAGATTCTACCTTACACCAATTAGAATGGCTAAGATCAAAACCTCAGGTGACAACACATGTTGGAGAGGATGTAGAGAAAGAGGAACACTCCTCCATTGCTGGTGGGATTGCAAACTGGTTCAACCACTCTGGAAATCAATGGAAATAAATCTACCTGAAGACCCAGCTATACCACTCTTGGGAATATACTCAAAAGATGTCCCACTATGCCACAAGGGCATGTGTTCCACTATGTTCATACCGACCTTATTTGTGATAGCCAGAAGCTGGAAATAACCCAGATGTCCCACGTGTGGTTCATTTACACAATGGAATACTACTCAGCTATTAAGAATGAGGACATCCTGAGTTTTGCAGGCAATGGATGGAACTAGAAAACATCATCCTGACTGAGGTAACTCAGACCCAAAAGGACTTGCATGGTATATACTCACTAATAAGTGGATATTAGCCACAAAAAAAAAAAAAAAAAGGTACAGAATACCCAAGATACAGTCCACAGAATTCAAAAAGGTCAACAAGCTAAAAGGCCCAAGTGAGGATGCCTCAGTCCCACTTGGGAGGGAAAAGAAAACAATCACAAGTAGGGAGGGACCTGGAAGGGAAAGTGGACATGGGAAGTGGGGGGCAGTAGAGGGGAGAGGGGAACCTGATCTGGTATTGGGTGAGGGAAAAGGATTGAATCCCCAAGGGCCAGCATTAAGAATGGAAGCAGGTAACCTCAGGAGGTAGGAGGTTGGGGGGACCCTCCAGAATGCACCAGAGACCTGGGAGGTGAAAGACTCTCAGGACTCAAAGAGAGAGACCTTAGATGAAATGCCGGACAATAAGGAGAATGAACTTATAGAGCCCACCTCCAGCAGGAAGACAGGGCATCAAATGGGGGTGGGGCATCCTACAGTCACAACTCTGACCCATAATTGTTCCTCTCTGAAAGAATTACAGCGATAGAAATGGAGAGGAGCTAAAGGAAAAGAAGGTCCAGCAACAGGCCCAAAGTGGGATCCAGCTCAAGGGAAGGCCCCAAGGTCTGACACTATTACTGAGACGATGGAGAGCTCACAAAAAAGGACCTAGCATGACCACACTCGAGAAGATCCAACAAGCAGCTGACAGAGTCAGATGCAGAAATTTGCACCCAACCAATGGACAGAAGCAGCTGACTCTGTTGTTGAATTAGAGAAGGCTGAAAGAAGCTGAGGAGGGTGATCCTGGAGGAGGACCAGCAGTCTCAATTAATCTGGACCCCCGAGATCTCTCAGACACTGGACCACCAAACAGGAAGCATACACCAGATGATATGAAGCTCCCACACACACATACAACAGAGGAGTGCCCAATCTGTGTTCATTCAAAGAAGATGCAACTAATCCTCAAGAGACTGGAGGCCCCAGGGAGTTTAGAGGTCAGGTAAAGTGGGGGATTGGGACATTCATGTGGAGACAGTAGGGTGGGGAGGAGGTATGGGATATGGAACAGTAGGAGGGTGGAGGGGCGGGGGACAATAAAATATGGAATGTAAAAAAAATGACAAAAAAAGATTTAAGGAGAAAAATTATTACATTAGATCAATACTTTAAGAAAATCAAACACACATTTATGCTATAGATACTTGTACATAAAGTACTTTACAAATGGTTCAATGCCTGTCAGAATCAATAGGATCCTAAAGTGGAGATGCTGGTACACACCTGTAGACCCAACCCTTAAGAGAATTACAAATTTAAGTTGAGCATAAAGGGCAAGTCCCTATATAAATAAATAAGTAAATAAATAAATAAATAGTTCTAACTATGCTAACCACTGTGAAAAAAAAAAAACACTTTTAAAGAGACATTTCTCAAGTTTAAGGCTCTGTTTTTTTCACAGCCGCCTTTTTTAATTTATTATGTCTGTACATCTGTGCATTCAGATGTGTGTGCATATATAAACCACAAGTCAATATACACTATCTTCTTCAATTGTTGTCCAACTTAATTTTTGAGACAACATTTTTCCCTGAGCCTGCTGAGCAGCAAACCCCAGAACTCTTCCTGCATTGACTCCCAGGGTTCGAGCTGCAGGTGCTCTGCCATGCCCAGCTCTTTATACGATGCTGGGGATCCAAACTCAGGCCTCATGCTTGTGTGGCCACGTACCTCAGACTGCGTCATCACCCCAGTCCCCTTAAGTCTTTAGAATAAATTCAACTTATCACAGTTTAAGAGATCTTTTAAATTCTCTAGATATTAAATGACTAGCAGTTAAAACAGGTCAATATCATTTGTAATAATCGTTAGATATTCACAGTATTTTATGATATAAGACATTTTCAGATTCATTAATGTGATTCTTAAAACAGTCTCTATATAAGCTATGTATCTTCTCTTTTAATAGAAGAAAAATTATGGGAAATTAGAAAAATCTGGTCATTTTCCAAGGGTGCAGAGTGTGTATATGGTACACTCTAAACCTTGGTTTTTCCTAGTTCAAATGCAGCATCATTCCAACTCTGTTTCTAAGGCACAGCTCTTTGCAGAGGTAAAGCCACTAGCACAGAAGAAATCAGTCTGCTGTGTTTTCATTGTTGAAGTTGCTCAACTCAGCTGGAAAGCTTTATTCACCAGAATATTTGTTATTCTCTAGCATGCCCATGGTGACTTTATAGAACATTAGGTCCTACTTATGCCCAGCTCACCTGAGAGTGAGCACCTGATAGTCTAACTTGGCTAAATTGCCGAGCTTTTCAAGACACCACTAGAAAGTCTCTTGAAATATTAAGGTGGCAGATACACATTTTTAAGTTCAATAAAATTTCTTCAACTGAAGAATTACACTATTACACGGTACCATACCATGCAAAGAAACCTCAGTTAAATTTATCTCTGATGATATATTATGAAGGGAATGGTTTTTCAAACACTCAATTATTGGGGAAATAATGTTTTCAATTTCAAACTAAATATTAAAAATTAAGGCCAATTTAATAATTGCTCAATTGAATATTTTTTCTTTCTCAAAAGAAGGCATATCCTAATGTCTAATATATTTTATAATGCTATTACCCAACTTGCAAGTAGGTTTACATTATGATAGTTTTACTCATCAGATAATCAAAGGAGGAATGGGGGTGGGGATGGGAGAGCATATTCAGCTCGTAAATATTTGTACATCTGTATATGGACATGAGGAAGTTCAAAAACAAAGTGAGTCAGAATGAATGAAAGCTCAAACATGAGTAATGGCGAAAGCAGCTACTATTCTCTGTTAGCTGAGACTCTGTGGGAGAAGGCTTTAACAATGGTCAAATCAGAAGTCTAACCGCTCTGCAAAAATGTAACAAAATGAACAAATGACTGTGATGAAGCCAAAGCTGCTGCAATTCCCATTCCAGCTACCCACAGCCCACTGCTCACTTACAGCTACAAGAGTTCCTCAAACATAACGGCATTATCATCATTTGAGAATCTCACATCCAGAAAACAACAAGGATTTAGAGTTTGAAGTTGAACAAACTCTTCTCTGGAATTGTAAAAATAGGGTCCCTTAATAGTGAAAAATAGAGACATCAACAGGTTAGAAGTGTCCAATCCACACACAATAAAGCCTAGAATGGAAATATGTAAGTTGGTCACAAGAGGCTAGTGACACCCGGGGTAAAGAGATAGGGACCGTTGGAAATAACAGATGAAAATGTTGATGGCCAACATGCATGGCATCTTCACTGTCTGCCAGATCCCATGCTTTGTGTGCATTATCCTTGTACCTGTGGGATAGGCACTACTCTTACTTTCCAAGTAAAGAACAGAGGTTTAGAGAGGTTAAACTCTATACTCACAAAAAGCTTAAGACCTGGTGGGATAAAGTGGGATAAGGATGGGATTCAAACACAGGATTCCAGAACTCTGGTCATTAAGCATTACAATATAATGGAAATAATGTTTCCAACTCTGTATCACAGTTGGGTGACAGATGTTAAGCCATGAAACACTACAAAGGCCTTTGAAGCAAAATGCCTATCCTCCTGGATATCGTCCAATGACTGCTGAACTATAATCCTGTCCTACACCTGAATCTGCTGGTAAGACCTGACCACGAACAACTCCAAGAAAGGCAGTCTTTTGGGTAGCAAGATTATGAAATGGGAGGCAGCCTGGGAAACACAGGAAGATCTCATCTCAAAAAGAATAAATAAAAATAAATACAAAGAAAGACACTGGTAAATAAAAAAAAGGAGGGAGGGGTAGTTTGACTCAAACCTAGAAAAAATAATTTGCTGCTTAAGCTCAAGCTTCCTAATTCAGATTATGCTACCCAACACTTTAAACATTTCAAGCACCTCTTTATTCTGAGCAATCAAAACAGGTTCAAAACACAGGATATAACTAGCACATTCCTGCCTTAAGGAATGATATACCAGTAAAGATAAAATCAAAAACAAAACAGCCGGCAGAAGTGGCTCTGGGGTTAAGAGAACACTTGTTGCTTTTGCAAGGGAGCCAGGTTTGATTTCCAGCACCCACTTGGTAGCTCAGAGCCATCTGTAAAGCCAGCCGCAGGGGTTTGATGACCTCTTCTGACCTTTCCAGAATCAAACATGTGGTGTTCATTCATACACACACACACACACACACACACATGCAAAACATCAAAACATTCATGTTCATCATTCTCTCTCTCTCTCTCTCTCTCTCTCTCTCTCTCTCCTACACACACACACACACACACACACACACACACACACACAGGTCTTTTAAAAATTAAGCAATAGTTCTAAGACAGTTTAGGGCCCTTTTAAATAAGAGTTCCTGATATCAAAGAGCAGAGATGGAGAGTAAAGAACAGTAGAATTGGTGACCACGTGACTCTGAGTTCCTGGATGGTCTTTCCTCTTCACTGTTCTCTGCCTGGGCCCCATCTCTGCTCTTTCCAGACAGGCTTTCTCGGTCATCTTATCAAAGAGACGGCCCTGTTTATCTTCTATCACAAACCCCAGCTTGTTGCCTTCACTTTTCTTAAGCAATTTCTACTGATTACCTCCAGGTCTTCCCTCCTCCACCCTCAGAGGTGAGGGACATGCTCCATCAGAGGTGAGAGGCAGCTGGGTTCACTGGCCTCTATTCACTCAAAACAGAGCTCTATGCTGCCTCTAAGCAGTTGCTTAATATTTTCTGAACAAGAAAAAAAAATGTATACAATTTTTTTCGAAATGTCAGCTTCTTCTCTCAAAAGACACACACACACACACACACTTGACATATATACATTGTTTTACTGTTATTGTGTATTCAATTGTAGAGGTCAGAGGAAAACTTGAGGAATCAGTTCTCTCCTGCCATGTATGCCCTAGGGATTGAACTCAAATCAGGCTATGTCTCTACTCTTAAAACATTTAAAAGTTAAGTCGCCTATTATGGACAGGGCAAAAGAGAAAATAAACCCGAATTATCTTAACAAACAGTGAAGGTGTGAGATCAAGAAAATCCATCTTGTATTTTGCATAATGTTCTATGGAGCACAGCAGGCATCCAATAACTAACTAAATTTGAATTAATTAACTTAGGACCTGCACAGAATATATCTTCTGAATGTGAAGTCCACGATCTGCTTATATGCTATCCCATAAATTTTTCTTGCGGGATGTAAATACAGATCATATTTCTGCTGCCCAAATCATGGTATGCTGCCATAAACACGAAACATTCAGCATATAATCTGCTGAACTTCAGTAGACACAAGGAGCGCTTTATGAAGAGTTTAACCAAAAAGAAAACATGGTCATACTGATACCAAGGATATCCAAACGACTCTAATAATTCAACATAAGCCATTTGCTAAAGTTGTCAAGAGACTTCTGGGCTTGTCTTTGTCAATCCCCCCAATAAACTTAAGAAATGGAATCGGGCCTGTTATTTTCACAACACCCCCTGTCAAAATCCACACAGAGCTCCTAAGGCCTCCCCGTGGGGAAAGGCCATTACAGGAGAGCTGCCTCAGATGCCCAGACATGATCACTTTGACCTCTGCCATTCGGTTTCCTGAATCTCTCTCCCTTTCAACCGAACTCGGTCTTCTATTTTTATCTGATTTTCTTTTCTGCATACGAGGATAACACATATCTCAGGCCTGGGTCGAAGCGCCTCTCCCGGGCCAATGGCTGTCTAGCCACCTTACAGGTGGCACAGGCCTCGCAAACCCCCGCCCCTCCCACGCAGACACCCCGCAAAGTTTGAGGGACGGGGGGGACAGCGCAGTGGCCCTATTCCTGTGGGGCACCGTGAAGCGCAAGATGGCCCTGAGCCGGCCCCACTGCGGCGCGCGGGGGCGGCGGGGCCGAGAGCCTGGACGCGGCCGACCTGGGAGCCATAGGCCGGGCCGCGCGCGTTCCCGGAGCCCGCGGGCGCCAGGTAAGCCGCGGGCGGGGGCGGCCAGGTGGGCCTGAGCCCGCAGAGCCAGAGCCGCCACAGAGCTCACCGAAACCCGGCCCGGAGCGGGGAGCCCGGGACGAGGCCGGGCTCGAGACGCGGAGCTCGGGCGGCTTCCTCAGACAACCCGGGGGACGCGGCGGCTCACAGGCCGCGGCTCGGCCGAGCGCCTCGCGAGGGGCCCCGGGGTCTCTGCACGCCCACCGTGCTTACCCTGCATGCTGCTGACCGCCGGGTGGCCAGAAGCTGGAGGCCCGATGGGCCCCGGGGTACCGCCACCACCCCCGGAGC
This sequence comes from Apodemus sylvaticus, assembly GCF_947179515.1. NCBI lineage: Eukaryota > Metazoa > Chordata > Mammalia > Rodentia > Muridae > Apodemus > Apodemus sylvaticus. Next base: position 58,715,013 of record NC_067481.1, on the reverse strand, counting down.
CGCCGCCGCCGCTCGGGCTCGGAGCCGCCATTGTTGGAAGTGAGGAGCCGAGCGGCGCCGCGGCGGCTGCAATGCAGCAAGCTCGGCCTCTCGTTCCGCTGAGGGCGCGGCGTGCGCCGCCTTGGCCACGCCCCGGACACGCCTCCGGCACGCCCCCGTGCACACCCCCACCAGAGCTGACGTGCAGGCTGCAATACAGGTTGAGCTGCAGCACCCAGTACTGAGGGCAGGGCCTGCAGTCCTGGATCAGGGTGGCCCGCTACCTACCCCTCCACCCCCGCCATAGTGGCTTGCAGAATCAGAAATATATATGCATTGTGAAAAGGGAAAGAGCCCCAAAGCTTTAGAACTCCCTTCTCTGAACCTCAGAATCCAAAATCAGAACAGAAGCGCTCTAAGAGATCTCAGAAGTCATGCTTCCTGTCCAGTATCTGACCCATCACTGCAGAAGAGTCAGCTATAGCTGTGGTCTCAGACCAATGCTCTCTGTTCTGTTGGGGTCCAACAGGAATACTTCACAGGAAAAAAAAAAGTATCAGAACCCAAAAGAAAAGTTCCAGTGTAGGCTTTTCAGCCCAGAATGCACACTAAATATTTTGTCAGTTTATCCGGTGTGGGAAGAGGACAGCAAACAACAAAATATGAGGCTATGATGGCCTTCAAACATATCTCTTTTTCAAACAGAGGTCAGAAGGTGGCTTTCTTTGAAGGAAGTTATAATTTACAGGAGAAGAATCATAAAACATAAAGCTGACCATGACGACACATGCCTTTAATCCCAGTACTTAGAGGCAGATCTCTAGGAGTTTTCAGTCAACCTGGCTTACAGATGGGTTCCAGAATCTTCTCTAAAAATGTTTTTAAGAATGAAAAAAAATTAAATAAAATACTTCTTCCCAAAAAAAAAATTGCCATATTAGGAAACATGGATGGACACACACAAAAAAAAAAACAAACAAAAATATATACATATATAATATAGGTACATATTTTTTATTTTTGGCTTGGACACTTTAACACACAGGGGAGAGGCATCAAAGTCTCCATAATTTGCTAGCAATGTAACAAGTATCAGATCCTGTCACCATCAGACTCTGACCCCAGTGTGTCAGGACATTTGACTTGCCAGGAAAGTCTCCCAGCCAGCTCTAGCTTCACCACGGTGTGTGAGTGTCGTTTCCACAGTTCTTTAGGGGCTGGAGTAATGCAAAGAAATAGTTTAAAAGAATTTGAATTTCCTCCTTTGCATAAGCACCATGAGCTTCCCACTCCCAGTCTTTGGTGTGAATAATAAATATGTTCACAGTCCTATGGAAAGCACTTTTGTAAATACCTCCCCCTTCCAACAAGTTTATAGTCCTTTAATAATATATATTATATTAAAATTATATGCATTATTTATGTAATATATAGTATAAAATACATTATAAAATATGTATTATACTAGTTATATATTATAAAATATAAAATATATTATATACAATTGTATAATATGTTATTATATTACATTATATATTTTATTATATATTGTATGTTATACATTTATATATTTATATATAATATATTATATTTTATTATATATTGTATGTTATACATTTATATATTTATATATAATATATATATATTATATATGTGTATGTGTGTGTACCCATCTCTTAAATACATTACTAGAATTTGGATGAATGCCAGAAGATGTGTATAGCATTGTTTCCAATAGTGCTTTACAGGGTGTATAGGTCATATAAAGGACTTTAATCAGATTAGGAAAACACTGACCCACTATAGTTAAATAAACATGAATGAGAAAAACAAGTAACAAAGAATCTTGAGGAAAACATTCAACCCAGCAAGTTGATGAGGGTAAGGGAACTAGAGGGGTGTGAACCCAGCCAAGCTATTTGTCTAACGTAGGGCTTGTGATAAAGCTGGTCTGGATTTGAATCGCTGTTGGTATTGTAAACTAACAGATAAGAACCGAGAACAAGAACTTCTGATTGCGTCTGCACGTGGGCAGAAAGGAGACCGGACTTTGATTTGTTAAATCTGATGAAGCTGCCTGCGTGCCTTCTGCTTCTTCTCATGTTCCTATATTTCTTGTAAGTTTCTGTGTTGTGTTCATTATAGGCTGAATTGGATCCCTCTGAATTTGCTTGCTGGAAGTCCTGAGCCCTGGCACCGTGACAGGGACTGTGTTTGAAGATGATAGGGTCTTTAAGGAGATTGGTAAGGTAGAAGAAGTCATGCGGGTGAGCCCTACCCATTCACCTGGTGTTCTTTTCATGAGATGGGTTGTGCACACACAGGGGAAGGATCCACATGACGAAACTGGAAGACAAGGGTCGACAAGACAAGAAGAGAAACCACTCACGCCACATCTTGATCTCAGAGCTGTGAGCAAACAAATTCCTATTGCTTGAGTTATCTGACTTTGGTGCTTTGTTTTAGCAGCTACAGCAAACTAACATTGTAGATGGCTTTTAAAAATGAATGTCTCAAAGGAAGCTTGGAGGACAATTAGACAAAGTATACTAAACCCCAGCAAAATCCTGTTTATAAACCAATGTATGGGATTTCTGCATGGGCCTGGAAGTCTAGATTCTGCTTGTATCCCAGAACTCTGGAAGGGAAGTTAAGGCTGGAAGATTGTGAGTTCCAGCCAGCCTGGGCTAGATAGGGAGAAACTGCCTCAAGCGGAAGGAAGGGGACTGGGATACTATATCAAAAAGAAGGGGGGAGGAGAAAAGCCAAGAGGAGGAGGGAAGGGAAGAGGGTAAGGAAGAGAGGAAGTGAGGAAGAAAAGAAGAGGGGGAGACAAGCCAAGTCAAGTGAAACCCCAGCATGGCAGTTATCCCAGAACTGGGGGGCTGGGGCAGGGAGATCGCAAATTCAAGGCCAGCCTGGGCTACATATGAGACACTGTAGAAAAAGGAAGGAAGGGAGATCAGAGGAGAGAAGGGAACAGTATGTGCTGCTTTGGGAGCAGGGAGCTTGGAGATGAGAGAGAAAGGGGGCCATCCAGGAATGATGGTGATACTCAGTTCTTCAAGTGTACACACATGGCCAAAAAAAAAATGTTATAAATGGATACTTAAGATTTGTGTATTTTTGTGTGTATATTATCTAAAAGAAACTCTAACAAATATAAAACTCTACCTGATTATATATTGGAGTATTCAAGGAGGCCATGTACTGCCTGATAATGTGCACAAGTCTTTGAGAAGTGGTTGAGTTGAAGACCCCAGGGGTGGCAAGATGAACAGATTCGTGCTGAAAGAAGCTTTCTAAAATGTTCTAAAGCTTCAAAACTGGCAAAGTCTAGCAACGTATACTGATTGAAACTATAGTATTTTCAACTTTATGTCTGAAAATTTCATAATATTACAAAAGTCGAAAGCACAAGACCACTAAAAAGCTTTTTAAAGTTAAACGGATTGTTACATTATGCTGTCAATACAATTACAAAAGAATCAATGTAATCGAAAGCCTACATAAAGTTTGTCCTACTGGCTAGCTCTTGTCAATAGAGGTTAGTAATTGCTTAAAAGGATGTGTGGTATGTTATCGTTGCTTTCTGGTTGGCTGTTTTGTTTTTTGTTTGTTCGTTTTTTATAACAGTGTATGGTTTGAATTTAGTAACATTTCTTTATCTCATTGCACCTTTTGCTTTAAGGCATAAAGGCATAAGAGCACTGGCTGGTCTTATAGACTCCATTTCCCACATGCTAGGATTAAAGGCATGTGCCTGCCCTCTTGCCTGCTGTAAAGGCCAATATTGATTGTCAACTGGACAGACTCTAGAATCTCCTAGTGGACAAACCTCAGAGAGAATCTGTAAGAGAATTTCCAGGTTGGGTCAATCCAGGTAAAATATCTCACTCTAAGACATGGGTAGCACTGTATCACAGGCTGGGGTTATGACTTTGATAAGAAGGGGCCTATGACACTACTGGAGAAATGGCTCAGCAATTAAGAGCACTGACTGTTTTTTCCAAAGGACGCAAGTTTGAATCCCAGCACCCACATGACAGTTCACAACTGTCTGTGATTCCAGTTCCAGGGGATTCTTACACCCTCTGACACAGACATACATGGTAGCACAAAAAACAATGTAAATTAAAAAAAAAATTTTTAAAGGAGGGGGAATGAACTCTCTCTCTGCCCCTGACTGCAGATGCAATGTGTCCAGCAGAGCCATGACTGTGCCTTTCCCATCATGACAGGTGGACTGTACCCTTCGTAGTGTGAGCCAAACAAACCTTTTCTCCTTTAAGTCCAGCATTTGGTCACAGCAAGAAGAAAATTATGGATGTACCTGGCTCATTCTGTCTTTCTGGTAAGAGATTCAACATATCCTCCATATACCTAGACCACACACTTGACCTGACACTTCTGTGATTTTTCGTATAGTCACTGAAGTACGCAGTCATCAGGAGAAGCAAGTTTAGAATGTTTTCATCAGCTCCCCCCAAAGAAGCTTATCCCCATTCACCCCCTGTCCCAGTCCCCGCCCCTACCCCCACCCACGCCCCCGTGACTACCAGCCACACCCTCTGTGTTAGCACCAGCTAGAGTTGTCTGGGAAGAGAAAATCTTAATTGAGGAAATGCCTCCATCATATGTGCCTGTGGGCAAGCCTGGAAGGTCTTTTCTTGGTTGTTGATTGGTGTGGAAGGGCCCAACGTGGGCTGTGCCACGCCTAGGCAGATGATTCTGAGGTATGTGAAAGCCAACTAAGGAAATCAGCAGAAGCAAGCCAGGAAGCAGTACTCTCCTGGGGTCTCTGTCTTGAGCTCTTGCCTTGAGCTCCATGAAGAACTGTAAGCTGTAAGATGAAACAGACTCTTTTCTCTCCCAGTTGCTTTCTGTCATGTTTATCCAAGGGATAGAAACCCTAACTCACACACCCTTCCCAGATCTAGGAGAGCACTAATCCACTTCCTGTCTACACAGATTTGCCTGGCTTTTTGCACATTGTTCTTTTGGAGGCTATAATGAGGGTACATTGTATCAATGTGACAGATTTTGTGTAGCCGTTTGTCCATTGATGGACATTTCAGGCTATTTTCACTTTTTGGTTATTCTCAACAATGTTGCAGTGAAGGTTAGTATATGACATTTCCTGTGGGTGTCAATTTTGTAATCTCTGGGCATGTATCTAGGAGTGAAACTGAAGGTTCTAAGGGAAACTCTGGGTGCAAAGTTAAAGACTATCAGACTCCTTCCCAAAGTGGCTGAGTCATTTGTATTCTCGGAATACCCAAGGGTTTCGATTTCACCACCTACATACAGATTGTTATCTGTTGTTCTTAGTGTAGCCTCCCCAGCTAGCCTGGTTATATTTGGGGGGATTTTGCCTATAATATCCAATGAACTGAGCATTAACAGGTATTGAGTTTTTAGATATAAAACTAGATAAGGAATATATAAAAATTACAAAGGAAACACGTATGTTTCAAGACAGAAAGAGGTCATTATCAGTAACTTCTGGCAGAATCACATCACAACAGATTCAAGCAGTCAGAACCCAAGAAAGCCTTCCTCTTTGCAAGAGGCACATGCTGGAAGCTGTATACTAATGAGATACTGGTAATTAAAATTTACTGGTAACTGGGAAAAAAGACTTCATTATCCACACAGATTAGCAACAATTGTTTCTGGCCTAATTTTGGAATGTGAAAAAGAGTGGAATTCCCCAATTTTGGGGATTAACAAGAAAATAAAAGTTATACACAGCACAATGATGTTAATGAGCAGGAGAGATGTCACAAGAGGGAAAAACTGAATTGGTTTTAAACAATTACTATAACTGATTGGCTTAGAACTTTTTTTTCAGATGTAGTCTCAGTATTCAGTGAAAGCCAGGATGACCTCAGTTTCCCAGTTTTCCTACCTCTGCCACCTGAGTGCTGAGAGTCCAGATGTGTCTCACTATGCCCAGCTACCAGGACACTTTATATTTTTGTCTATTTAGAATAAATAATTCATAGAATTTTTAAATTATTTTAATACCCAAAGAGCCCACAAGTCAATATGCTAACACAGTGCAATAAAAATGAATAAGACATGAATGACTTCTTTATATTTCATTATTTATAACCTATGATTACAACTCTCATGTGTAATTACAGTAATGCACATTAAAACAATGATTTATTATAATGTTTTGCTTATAAAAAAGACAAAGAAATGTTTGATAACGTTTTTATTGACTCCTTCTTATCACCACCTTTTTTTTTTAAGACAAGTTTTCAAAATATAGCTATGACTGGCCTGGAACTTGCTACATAGAACAGTCTGGCTTTGAACTCTCAGTGGCCCATCTGCCTCTGCCTCCTATTGTGTAGCAATTTCCTCTAAGATAAAACTTCCCATCTTGAAGGGAAGCTCATTAAGCCTCAAGATGTTTTAAAAGTGAGTGAAATATAGAAGTATACAACTCAAAAGCTTCAGGGAGTCCTTGAAACTGACCAGGTCATTAGGCCCCTGCCTCTCTTAAGAATATGTTAAGCCCAGAGGATTGCAATCTCAGGCCATCAGAACAACCTGAAAGAGGCACTCTCTAACCTATAGAGCTGCTTGCAGAATTCCAGTGCACTCTAGGATTTCAGTAGGTTTCTAGTATTTGTGGAATGTTCTCCATGCTGTTTTGGGCTTTGGTGATGTAATTGTCACCAAAGTAATTTCTGTTACAGTAGGTAACCACTCACCTACATTCCTGTAAGTAATCCCAATAAATTCATTGGTTCACTAATGGACTTTGGTGGTATTTTCTTGCTTTGGTCTCTGGTCTGTTACTTATCAATGGTGAACAGACATTTGTTTACATCTCCTCAGAAACACAGTCATGAAATAGCTATGTTTAAGGTGTTCACTACCCACCAAATCCCTTTTGTTGTTGTTGTTTTATGTTTTTCTTTTCATGACAGGGTCCCTTTAGGTAACCTGAACTGATCTGGAACTTTTGGAAATTCTTCTGCCTCAGCCTTTCAGATATGGGGATCATAGTATTCATTACTATATCCAACTTCTCTTTGCCTTGATAGCATATGAGATAACTCAGATACAAGGCCTAGAACTTCCAAGAAAGTCCATATAACTTAACTCCACTCCTATTCAAAATTCTTCCATTTCTCACTCTACTTCCATTGTTAGCTAATAGCTGAAAAGACTGATCTGGGTCTATTTTTCAAAGAAAGTGTGCTTGTCTAGCAAATGTGAGGCCTACTTGCCTAGCACGTTCTCAGCCCTGGTAGAAAAATAAAAAGGGGAAAGAATCAGACCCCTTCCTGCTGTTCATGCAACACAAGCACATCTTAATGTCAACACAGAATGTCACAGCCTCCAAATTACAGAAAGTAAAGTTTGTTGTAAGAGGTTTGAATACTGGGGCTGTAGCTCAGTTGGTATGTTGTTTGCCTAGAATACACAAAGCCCTAGATTCATTTCCCATTACCATGTAGACCAGTGTGATGACACACACAAATGCAATCTCATCACTAGGCAGGTAGGTGCAGAATCAGATGTTCCGGGTCATCCTCATGTCTCCTCCTACATAGTGAGCTTAGGGCCAGCCTGGGATCCTCATGTACCTTCCTACATCTTGAACTTGATACCAGCCTGGGATGTTTTCATACCTAGCACAACTATAGATTGCTAACTTTTTATCTTTCAGATGTCTACTTTGACTTTCCATATGAGCTTTACAATCAGTCCAGGTTTTCACAGACTGTGAATAAAAGAGAATCTCTTTGTTTCTCCTATAAAATTTGGCTAACTTATATAGAAAGGGGGAATTGTTGGTTTCTGAAGTAGTTCAGGGGGTAAAAATGATTGCAGTGAGAACTAATGGCCTGAGTTTGACCCACAGAACTCATGTGAAAGGAGAAACCTGGCTCCTGAAAGCTGTGCTATGATGTCCACACAGCATTAGGGTATGTGAGCACCTGCACACAGATTCACAGACACACAGTCACACACACACATAAACAGGCACACAGGCATGCACATATGCACATGATAAAATTATTAAAGAAGGAATTGTAAGTCATATTAAATATGAAAAGTAATTTCATTCATATAATATAGAAATGGCAGCATGCCCAATTTCATTCTCTTGCATTAAGGTAGACTGGTAAATGATCACTCACCAAATATAGCACGTAAGTAGACAGAGTAACATAACCGATTAGCAAAAACAGAAATAAATTCCAATATCTGCAACAATATAGTTTAATTAAAGATGGGTTCTCAAATCACAAACAAACATCTGCAAACAGTTAAACTTTGATTTGTAACTTAAACATTAAATTGGGATAAGGTACAATGGATCTGTAATACAGGGCTGTCCTCTGAGTCACACTGCCATCATCTCAGAGCTTGGTCTATTGACTAGTTACTTTCCTCCTAGAAAGAGACAGTAGGGAAGGACATTGGACCCCAAGTGTTTGGCTGTGTCTCCCAGACAGTTGTATATATAGACTCATATTTCTGAATACTTAGTCCATATTTGATGGAATTCTTTGGGAAGGATTAGAAGGTGTGGTCTTGTTGCAGGAGGTGGTTACTGGGGATGGGCTTTGAGATTTCAAAACTCATTCAAAACTCACCCAATAAATTCATTTTTCTCTAAGTTGTGTTGATCATTGTGTTTTGCAATAGCAGTAAAAAAGTAATTAAGACAGGGTTCCCAGTGTACCTAGGTTTTTGACGGAGACCTTAAGAAGCGTGGTAGATATTGTTTATCTCTCTCGGAGGGAAGAAATTTTAGCAACAATATAAAAAACTGGCATATGCACACAAACAAACCAACAATCAAACAAAGAAAAAAAAAACCCAAGAAATCAATCCAATAGAGGAGAGCACAAAAGTGATAAGGGAGAAAAAAAATGGTGCTTTTTGGCAAAGGTATGGCAAACAAATGAAGACCAAAGATGGACAGGGAAAGAATGCTTCAATTTATATCAAAGAGCTAATCTCACTATTAAAATGTCCCATGGGACAGGTACAGTGTAGGGAGGTGCATGGTTAACATGTGCAAGGTTCTGAGTTAGAGCCCCCACCACACACATACATACATACACACACACACACACACACACACACACACACCAAAACAAAGCAAAGGATAAGGTAAGTATAATGAAGGAAAAAGGAAAGGAAAATGGTCCTTCCTTCCCATCCAGATCCACACCCTTTCTATCTCTCCCTAGAAAACACACATGCATTTAAGGAATAATCAGAAAATAAAACATGGTAAACCAAAACCAAACAAATCAGATGATAAAGAACTTATCAAGAAAAAGAGTCAAAGAAAAAACACAGGAAATGCAGATAGATGCAGTCATAAATGTTCACGTGCAGGTACACAGGAGCTACGTAAGGATTCAAAAGCAGAAACTGTACTATATATGCCAAGAACCTGTTAGGAAAAAATAATAAAAAGAATGCCCTGACTTTATGATGAGACAAACCCTCCAAAGATGTTGTCGAGTTCTTTCTGTGTTGGCATTTACTGCTGAGCATGGGGACCTACCCTTCAGAGTACTTTCCCCAGTGAGATTCCATTAGAGAAAAGTAACTTTTCATTTGGAAGTGGTTATCAATTGGAGATAGCTTCTCAGTTAGGGATAAAGTGTGCCTTCATGTCTCATTTCAGCTCCAGGACCTTATGTGGTGCAGACCTGTGTAGACCCTGTGCATGTTGTCACAGACTTGGTGTGTTCATGTGTATCCCAGCCCTGTTGTGACTAGAAGGCCTTGATTCCTTGGTGTCCTCCATCCCCTCTGAGACTTAACATTCTTTATGCCTCCTCTTCTGCAGAGCTTCCTGTTCCCTGAGGGGAGGGATTTGATGGAGACTTCCCTTACAGGGATGAGTATTCATTCGTAGTGCCCACTCTGTATATTGTCTGGTTGTAGGTCTCCATATTTGTTCCTATCTGGAGGAGGAAGCTTCTCTGATGATGACTGAGCCAGGCGTGGATCTATGAGTATAGTGGATGTCATTAGGAGCCATTTTATTGTTACATTCCATTAGCAGAGCAGTAGTATTTGTTTTAATCTCAGATTCTTTTTCTCTTTTTTTATTCTATATATTTTTTATTTACATTTCAAATGATTTTCCCTTTTCTGGCTTCCCACTCCCCGAAAGTCCCATAAGCCCCCTTCCCTTCCCCGGTTTCCCACCCACCCCTTCCCACTTCCCTGTTCTGATTTTGCCCTATACTGCTACACTGAGTCTTTCCAGAATAAGGGGCCACTCCTCCATTCTTCTTGTACCTCAGTTGATGTGTGTATCCCTCAACAGAAGAATGGATGCAAAAAAATGTGGTATATATACACAATGAAGTACTATTCAGCCATTAGAAACAGTGAATTCATGAAATTCTTAGGCAAATGGATGGAGCTGGAGAACATCATACTAAGTGAGGTGACCCAGTCTCAAAAGATCAATCATGGTATGCACTCACTGATAAGTGGATATTAACCTAGAAAACTGGAATACCCAACACATAATCCACACGTTAATCTTAGATTCTTGGCCACTCAAAAAGCATTGGATATGGTTCTATCTCATGGACTAGGCCTTAACTCAAAGCAGGTAGTGGTTGCCTGGTCTCGCAAGCGTTGTGTCATTATTACGCCAGTATATATTGAGGCAGGTCACTCCTGTAGATGAAAAAGTTTGTAGCTGTTTTGGTGTTTACCTTTCTCCTTTGATACGATGCAGAATACCTTCCAGTATCATGAATACTAGTCCATAGGGATGAAGGCTCTAGGTAGATACCAGCTCAACTTCTCTGTTTGCAGTGAGTCATGTAGGTGTTGTCTTCAGACTTGCTGTCATGATTTCATTTTGAATGGCTACTTTCATGATTTTATTTTTTAATGGTTGAATGATATTCCATTGTGTAAATATACAATATTTTCTTTATCCATTGATTCATTGACAGTCTAGGTTGTTTCCAACTTCTGGCTATTAAATTCTGACAACAATGAACATGGCTGAGCAGATGAAGCATTCTTTATGCTATGCTCAAGAGTGGTGTAGCTGGATCAAGTCTCATCTTTGGGCTGAACTGCCACACTGATTTCCATAGTAGTTGTACAAGTTTGTACTCCTCCCAGTGATAGAAAGGTGTTGGGGAAAATCTTAGTCATAATAAAATGAATTTCAAATTAGAAAACAATGAAATATGGTGTTTCATAGACCAACTTGATTAGCACAATATGTTGATGAGGGTGTGGGCAAGAGTCATTCTTAGACATAGCTGATAGGAATGCGGTGGGTGGTTCAGTGGTTAAGAGCACTTATTGCTTTTCTGGGGATCCAGATTGTATTCCCAGTACAGTCTGTAACTCTAGTTCCAGGTGATCTGATGCTTTCTTTTTGCCTCTGCAGGTATTGCACACATGTGTTGCACAGACATACATGCAGACACTCATACATATTCTATAAGGATAAATCTTTTTAAAACTATTCATTTGTATTTATGTGTATGTGTCTGCTTCTCTGGATGTGTGTCATGTGCATGCCGTGCCAAGGAGGCCAAAAGAGGGCATTGAATTCCCTGGACCTGTGAGTTACAAGAGGTTGTAAGCTGCTCAGTGGAGGTGTTGGGAACTGAACCTGCCTGTGTCTTCTACAAGAGTAACAACAAATGCTCTTAATTCCTGACCTATCTCTCTAGCCTAAAACTGTGTGAGCTTTAAAGCATTCATTCCTTGCTTTCTTGTGGGTATCTAGTGTCCTCCAACAATGGACCTATATTCTGTGCCTTTGATTACACATGCATCTCTGTGGGCATGACAAAACTCGCTGCAGCATCTGTTTTTAAGTGTTTCTAAAAACAGACCCCCTCCTGCTCATTAACTTTTCATTTCTTTCTGTTCTCCCAAAAGACTACATTCTGAGAAATAGTTGTTTAAATAGAAGTGCCCCAGAGTCTGGTTAATCCCAATCTTTTTCCCTCAGTGTGTTCCTGAGGATTCAGACCTGTGTGCTAATTAGCCATGACAGATAACTCAGTCTTGTCATTTCTCTAGGGGAAGAAAAATCCTGTTTCTCCACTGATCCAGGGGACCTTCGGGAACCAACACATGCTCCTGGAACCTTCTGTTGAAAAGAGGTAAGTAAGTTCGATCTAAAAAAACAAATCCAGACAGAATTTCAGCCTGGGCAGGCATCCAACCATCCCCAGTACAAGCAGCAGGGACAGATGGGACCGCCCACTGCTCACTGCTAAGAATTTTCAGAGTCCTAGTTATCAAGGTGAGGTTGATGTCATAGCACAGCAAAATCTGGCTATTCAAAGTTGGCCAATAGGTACCTTAAAGCCAAGGAAACATTTTAAAGACATTTAGGTGCAGACCCTGGGTTAATGAGATAAATAGTCACACATGGGGCTTGGGTGAAGCTAAGAGTCTAGCTCTGGCCCAGGCTGAGCTGCAGGCTCTGCTTCCATCCAGTCAGCAAACCTAACAACAACAATGAAACTAAAGAGAACACTAATAGGATCCACCAACAGACCTCCCCGCAGTTCCATCAGTCTGAGTGAAGGCTGCCCTTCCCTTAAGTAGAACTAAGGCTTAAAAAGCATTCAGTCTCTGCTGGCATTTTAAGGGTGAGGCCTTGAGGGCACTTGGGTATCTCTATGTGGTTCAGTGTTCTTGTCTATGAAGAGCTAAGTCTTCATAGTCCTCTCAGGAGGATTTCAAGAATGAAATGAGGAAATGGATATAAAATTCTGAGAACAAACTGTAGCTGGTGCACCATAAAACCTGGTGGTGATTCATAGAATGCCGGTAGGGCATATGTTTTAGGAGGAGAGATTCTTGCAGATGATAATAAAAACCAGAGCTGGCATGGTGGTGATGGCACACGCCTTTAATCGGAAGGCAGAAGCAGGTAGATCTCTGTGAGTTCAAGGCCAGCCTGGTCTACAGAGAGAGAGTTCCAGGACTGCCAATCTCAGATGCAGGAGGATGCTAAAAGACAGGAAGAACATAAGGTAAGTAAAGAAAGAGCTTCTCATGGAAGCCATTGGCCAACAGCTGCTTCATCAGAGAAGTAACAGTCACTGTTCTGATGAATTTCAACCTGGAGGTGTTGGCTTCGCAGTACAGGACATACTGTAGTGTGTTGCCTAGCTCAACTCCTTTAGAGACTTTTATGACATTTATGTTCATTCTGATTCTCACTTTGGGGGTGTCATGTTAGAATGCTGTGGCAAGAAGTTTGGTAAAATAATATTTATGCTCAGTTTGTGTGTGTGTGTGTGTGTGTGTGCCTGTGCTTATATATACTAGGAAATATGCAAGAAAACAAAAGGACTACGTGGGAATGACAAACACATATGTTATCTAGTAAATGAAGTTCTCATTAAAACACAGTGGACACTGGATTTGAGCAAATGCTGTTTTACTACTCTGGGATATGGAGACTTTTAAGGTCTCCATCTAAGTTTAGTTTATTTTTGATGGTTTTAACCATTGTCAAAGTAAAACACCAAAACACACTTCACAAAAACTGCAAGTGGATAAATTACATTATTGCCTATATTTATTTTTTAATATCATTTGTTACTATTAATTTCCATAGTCCCTTATATAAGTCAGTAGCTCTTACAAACTAATTGTGTAGCTTTTACTTTTAATAATTTTAACCAACAGTCTCACAATAAAAGCACTAAAATGTTTCAAATGGAACCTTTTATATGTTGATTCTTGCCTATTAGAACCTAAATAGAGGCTGCCAAACATTTTCCATTACATTTAATAACATTTCATTAAAATACTTTATAGTTTGTATGACTGCAAAATACTAAAAAGTTTTTTTTCATGCTCTAGTGCTACACACAAGCACCATAATATGCACACATATAATCTTCACATATACTTTACATAGATTATCTGTATGTATAATTTACATATATACACATATATATCACATATATATTTTGCTGACCTCTTGGCCATATCTGATTGAGTTAGCATTGCTCTTGATTCTACTATATTACACATATAATATTTGATTATGAATTATGATTAAGAATTTGATTACAAAGGTACTCTGGAGTCTGGGCATAGAGCTCCATTGGTAGAGTGCTGGACTAGCTTGTACTGAATCCTAGGTGCCAAGCTGGCACAATGACTAAGTGGGTACCAAAGTTTGAGTTTAATCCTGGAACCTACATGGTGGGGGGAGAGAACTGACTTCTAAAGTTGCCTTCTGACCTTCATACACACAGGCCTTGGCACAGATACACATAATACATATGTACACACACACACACACACACACACACACTCTGCATTCCACCCTTAGTACTGCATAAAACTGGGTGTAGTAGTACATGTAATCCTAGTATTACAAGTGTTAGTAATCCTAGCACTTGGAAAGTAAAGGGAGGAGGATTAGAAGTGAATTCAAGCCTAGCCTGGGTTACAACAACAAATTTGAAATGTAGTTCTCCCATGTTCTTTTTTTATTTTTTAGATTTATTTATTTATTATATGTAAGTGGACTGTTGCTGTCTTCAGACACACCAGAAGAGGGCATCAGATCTCATTACAGATGGTTGTGAGCCACCATGTGGTTGCTGGGATTTGAACTCAGGACTTTCGGAAGAGCAGTCAGCTCTCTTAACTGCTGAGCCAGCTCTCCAGCCCTCTCCCATGTTCTTTACATGTATTATAACTGGAGTCTTTGAGCTGACATTGCTATATAGGAAACTTTTTAAAACCACATGTACATTTTGTTAAGGTTTAGTTAAAATCAGGTAATATAATTCATAAACCTACTGAACTCAGTACATGCCAACTTGCCTGTCTCAATAGGGTTCTAACAAGCAAAAATATTTGTTTGCTTGTTTTTGAGACAGGATCCCATGTAGCTCAGGCTGGTCTTGTACTCACCTGTTCCACAAGAAGAATCTCTCCTTTCCTCATGACAGTCTCTCAAGGCTGCTCAACACAGAAGCCAACTCATTCCGTTATATTTGGTCCTTGGAAGCCAGATTTCTTCCATGCTAGAGGCGCACTCCATAACCTAGTTGTTCTTCCCTTCTCCCTTGGTAAATGCTCTTTTGTGGGAACTATTTGTTGCTGTGGTCCACAGCTCAGAGCTCATACCTATCTATTTTTTTCTTATTGTCTCAGGGCTTGGATGTTTGTTATTTCCTCTGCCCTGTACGAAAGGTTTGCTCCTTAACTTCCAGGCTCAATTCAAGGCTGTTTTATCTGTTCATCCTCCCTCATTCTAGAGAAATGGTAACACAGCTTTAATACCACCCGTCCTACCTAACTAAATTTTTCTACTTTATCATTACCCAACATGCTTATTACCTGTGCATTTATTTAACTATTTATTGTTCAGCTTTCTTCACAAAATAGTATTTTAAGTGTCAGAGTGTTGCTTGTGTAGTTCACTACTATATCCTTAGCGAATAGAATAGTATCTGGTTTCGACAAGGCAGCAGGTTAATATTTATGAAGTAAATGAAAATAGATGGCACTTTTCAATTATTTCCTCAGATCCTCAGATAAAGTTAGATGTCTTCCTTTTTTTTTTTTTTTTTTTTTTTTTTTTTTTTTTTTTTTTTTTTTTTTGGTTTTGGTATTTTGGATTTGTTTTTTTCGAGACAGGGTTTCTCTGTATAGCCCTGGCTGTCCTGGAACTCACTCTGTAGACCAGGCTGGCCTCGAACTCAGAAATCCGCCTGCCTCTGCCTCCCAGAGTGCTGGGATTACAGGCATGCGCCACTACCGCCCGACTATGTCTTCCTATTTTTTAAAACGTGTTTTGCTTGTTCAGTCTGTTCAAAAAGTGTCATGCCATCTTCTCAGTTGCCATCTTAATTAAAAAAAAAAAAAAAAAAAAAAACAAAGAGACACTCCTTAAAACTGTCAGCTTGAGTTTTGTAGATTCCAAAGTTGCCTCTATTCACTCCCTGAATTTCAGAACCAAATGTGTGTATTGCTATGTCTCCATATTTCCCGTGGGAAAAGCCACAGCTTCAGTCGGATTCTCATGGGTGTATTGCACAACTCGAGGCTTTGAGTTACTCTGATCTCCCTTGAATGTTGTTCGACTAAAGCCCAATGCGTTTAACCAGAACCTTATCAAGGTCCCGACCAAACCACCTGATCTTGGAAGTGAAGTTCCTCGGAATTTAAAATAACCTGCGAGGCAAGTCTCTAGCTGAAAGTCTGATCGGCCAATCAAGCTCTCCTGTGGTAGATGCTTCTGCCTCTGCCAGACTAGTAACCTGTCTACTACGAGTCTCTTGACGTCTGAGTCAACGATTGCTTTAATCAGGATTGTGAAAGGCTTTCTAACGAACTGCGATCCTTTCGGCGCCAAGGACTTACTTTGAATACACACTGAGTCCCTTTCCCACTGTTCAGTTTTTCAGGCGTGTGCACATACCATGCTCCCCCTCGCCCCCGTCGTGTTTCTTCGGAGATGTCAACCCTTCTAACCATGGGGCAGGGAGAGGACACATCTCTATTCTAAAGCTGTCCTGTCTGTTAGTTACTCAAGACTGAGTACCTGGATTTGGACAGGAGGCTTCTGTCAACTGGGTTTAGTGATAAAAGGTAGTAGCTGTGGCCCAGCGCAGGACGGCCTGAAAATGGGAGAAAAGGCTGTGGGTGCAGCCTGGGTTAGAAAACAGGATCTTGAGGGTCGGTGGGAACTAGGAGCTCCCAGCCCCTGCGAGGGGAGGCGCCAGGCACGGGTCGTGAACTGGGACACTTCTTGGGGAACCAATGGGAAAGCCGGTCTCAGTTAGTCCCTCACTCGCCCCGCCCCGCTCCGCCCCTCGCTCCGCCCTAGAGCCGCGCATCGCCGGGGCCGCGGAGGCGCGCAGCCGTCCAGCTTCCGGAAGTGCGCCGGCACTGGCGGCGAGAGCCGAGGTGAGCTCTTAGGTTGGGCGGACTGGAGGGGTAGCGGACTCCTGGGGTCAAACCTGGAGTCGCTCCAGCTCGCGCACTGTCAGGAGCGAGCTGCGGCGGGGACAGCGGTGGCGGCCCCGTGCCTGTCGCGCTCACGGACGACAGGCGCGTGCGGGGGAGGGGACTCGGGGCGGAACGGAAAGTGGGCTCTTCCGGGTTGCTGGCTCCAGGAGAGAGATCGGGACAGTGAGGCCCTGACTCCGGTTGCACAGTGCCAGGAAGACAGCTAGTACTGGCCCTCAGTGACAACCCCAGCTGCCTCTTGCAAACCCCCAGAAGTCTGCTCTAGCTCTTCCTGGGTTTGAAGCGTTGCCGCTTGGGAGCTTTGGAAGAACAAGATCTGTAAACTTTAATACTGTACAGGACGGTCAGGAAGTAATAGCAGGAGCAAAGCCTACAGTGGCCAGATAAACAAAGGGCTTCCGACATGTGCAACCCTAGGTGTAACCAACGTGTGTATAGAAAAATGCTGACTTAGATGTGCATTTAACTTCGATTTCTTAAAGTGTCAGTAATACAAATATACCTGATGATCATGAGTTTCTTCTGTGAGGAGCGTGAGAAGTAAATTCGCATCAGAGCACAAATCCATTAAAGTCTCTCTATACACTAATTTAAATCTGAAGTAAATGGATGCCTTGTCACAGATGCTTGGGTGGTAGCTATCAGTTGGCCTTTACTGCATGGAACAAGTAGTAGTAATATCCTAAGATTTAAATGTGTTAAGATTTAGTGTTATCAGAATATCGTTTCCTGAATATTCTCTAAAGTAGTGTTAGGAACTAAGTCTGACCAGTCTTACAGGTAGAAATTTTGCTTACTGAAATTTTATTGTTTTTGTAAACCTCGGGAAATAGTTCATTTAGTTAGTGAAGGAGTTTTGTACATTTCATTTCTGAAAACAGAGCCTTTATTTGAAAGTTTTCCTCCGAAGCCAGTGGTTCTCAACCTTCCTGATGCCGAGACCCTTTAATGCAGTTCTTTTCATGGTGGTGACTTCCAACCATAAAATAATTTTTGTTGCTACTTCATAACTGTAATTTTGCTACTGTTATGGATTGTAATGTGAGTATCTGTGTTTTCCCATGGTGACCCCCATGAAAGGATCTCAACTCATAAGTTTTGAGCTGCTGTTCTAAGTTCTAATATTTGGTAAACTGTGATTTCATGATCATTTTGTGTGAAAATATATTGTAATTTCCATTGTGATGTCTTTTGACTACTGATTACTAATTTCTACAAGTTGGGATTTCAAGATCCCTTATTGGTGTTGATTTATCATTTACTTACATTCTTTCCTGGCAAGTTTTATGTCAGATTGAGTCATCTGAATAGAGAGAACCTCAGCTGAGAAAAAAAAAAGGCCTCCTTAAGATCTGTCTCTAGGGCATTTTCTGAATTAGTGATTGATGGGGACAGGCCCCACGGCCTTGTGAGTGATACCAACCTGGTGGGTCTTGAGAGTTCTCTAAGAAAGCAGACTGAGTAAGCTGGGAGGAGTAAGCCAGTAAGCAGCACCCCTTCATCTCCTGCCTCCAGGTTCCTGCCCTGCTTGAGTTCCTGTCAGACTTCCTTCAGTGATGGACTATGATATAGAAGTGTAACCTGAATAAACCCTTTCCTCCCAACTTGCTTTTGGTTGTGGTGTTTCATCATAATAATAGTAATAGTCACCTAAATATCATTAGGATATCATGGATAGTAATTTCCAATTGTATGAAATGTATGTACATGGTTTGTTTTCCTGAGTATTTCTTATGGACTTCATGAAGCATACTAGAGCTGTGGGGTTTAGCTTTGGTTGATACTAAAAGTCAGGACAGCACCTCACTCCTTATCAGTATTGGGGAGGCCCTTGCATGCAATGCAATTACCTTGAATTCCAGGCTAGCCTCGGCTACAGAGACAGACCCTATCTCAAAACAGCAACAGCCCCAAACACACACACACACACACGCACACGCACACGCACACGCACACACACACACAAACACACAGCAAATAATCAACAAAAAATTGATACTAGGTGTGTGTACACCTCTATTTCTAGGTGATCTGACCCATCTGTTTTAATGACATGCCATCTTTTTTTTTTGTCAGTACTATTGTAGCCACACTATTTATTACTGATGTGCCAGCACATTTCTCAAAATGAAATGACAAGCTCCCCCCCCCCTTTGTCTTTGTGTTGACTAGTTTTATTTCAAGTTGGCACAAGCCTTAGTCACTTGAAGGGACCTTAGTAGAGGAATTGCCTCCATTAAGATAGGGCTGTAGGCAAACCTGTAGGGCATTTTCTTAATTAGTAATGAGGAAGGGCCCAGCCCATTGTGAGTAGTGCAACCCTAGTGGTCCTGGGTACTTTAAGAAAGCTTACTGAGCAAGCCTGTAAGCAATCCTCCAGGGTCTTTTCCTAGTTTGGGTTCTTATCTTAACTACTTTGGATGATTAACTGTTAGATTAAGAAGTGTACATGAAACCCTCCCCCCTAGTTGCTTTTGTTCACAGTGTTTCCTCACAGCAGTAGAAACTATAACAGATTTTCCAGTCAACTTGACCAAATATACTCATGTAGTCATATCAGTTTTCATATGCTTATGCCATATTCTATTTTCATAAACTATGCCAGCTCTTAGTAGTAGCAATCAAAATTAGGCTCAACATCTGTGGTATATTCAATTCAAGCACATAAACACTAATGAAAAAAATCTCAGGCCCAAGTTTTTATAGAACTGGAAACTTCAAGTATGTATTCTCCAACTACAGTCTAATTTAATTAGAAATATATTCATATAGAAATATATTAATTTCTTTATATTATAAATATATTAATTTTTATTTTTAAACTATTTCTTTTACCTAACAAGTTAATTTGTGGTGCTGGGCACGGAACCCAGGATTTTACTTACACAGGCTGGTCAAGTGCTTTAACCATTTGGCTACATGTCAGGTTACTGTGTCTTTATATTTAAAATATAGTGTCTCTCAGATAGTGTCTATCTGGGTCTTGCTCTTTAAAATCTGGAAGCTCTTATAGTGTGAGTGTTTATTCCATTTATACTTAATGCAGTTTTTGGTATGGTTGGGTTTTCCATCACATTTCCATCCTGTGATATTTCTGGGTTTTGTTTTGTTTTATATAAGTTATTTTTTATGTATGTATGAGGTTTTTTTTTTTTTTTTTTTTTTTTTTTTGGCTTGCATAAACGTTTGTGCACCTTTGTGGGCTGGGTGCCAGCAGAGGAGGCCAGAAGAGGGTGTTGGATCCCTTCAAACTGGAGTTATAGATGACAGTGGGTCACTCTGTGGGTGCTAGGTATGGAGCCTGGGTCCCGAGCCGTCAGGAAGATGAGCCGATGCTGATACCACACACCCTTAAGCTTTAAGTAGAATTAAACCTCTCAGAGTCACTGCCGATTCATCAGTTTATATATCCCAGTTCAGAGCTGCCAGTTCTCACCTCGTATTTGACCCTTCCCATTTCCCACCTGGCACCCCCTCTCTCCTCCATTTGCTTCCGATTTTTTTTTTCTGATTTGGCAAGTTACAAATTTATTAGCAAAACAGATTCATTAAATGTGTCCTCCCCCACATAATTTTAATATCTCTTATACTACTATTTTTTGAAAACCTTAAATGACATCATTTTTTTTTTATTTGTTTTATATGAGTACACTTTTGCTCTTTTCAGATACACTAGAAGAGGGCATCGGATTTCATTGTAGATGGTTGTGAGCCACCATGTGGTTGCTAGGAATGAAACTCAGGTCTTCTGGAAGAGCAGCCAGTGCTCTTAAATGCTGAGCCATCTCTCCAGCCCTGACATTTTTTTATTTGTATGTGGATGTTGATGCACACAGTGCACGTGTGGAGTCAGAGCTCAACTTGTGGAATTCAGTTCTCTCCTCCTACTGTGGGGGTCCCAGAGACCGGACTCAGGTTGTCAGGTTTAGCAGCAAGTGATTTGATCTGCTGAACCACCTCACCAGCCCTCATCTGCCTTTTATGGAAGTTATCAGAATTAAAAATATATAGTATTTGTACTCACCAGACATTGACCATTTTTGCTTCTTTTTATTCTTTTCTAAGATAGGAGTTTTCTAGCAGTTGCAGGAATGAATGTCCTTTATTTTTGTAATATATATTCACTGGTGACAAATTTTCTGGGTTCTTTTTGAAATATTTGTTCATGGCTGTGTGTGTGTGTGTGTGTGTGTGTGTCTGTCTGTGTGATGCATGTATGTGTGATGTGTTTGGGTGTGTGTATGGTGTGTGTGTCTGTACATGTCTGTAATATGTGTGCATGGTATGTGTGCGTGTCTGTGCATGTGTCTGCAGTATGTTTGTACATGTGCGCATATGGTGTGTGTGTAGCGTGTGCTTCGTGTGGGCTGTGTACAGTGTGTGCGTGTGCATGCTTTGAGTTTCTGAGGACTGAGCCCGGAGCTTCATGCATGCTGGACTTGCATTCTGCCTAGCTCTGTAAACGGTGTATTTTCATTCCAATTGTTAAGGGATGTTTATGCTGGACTCGAGTTGTTTTTCTTTAAGCCCTCAGCCATGTTGAAGTTGGTTTTTGTTGTCTGCTTCTTTTTCTTGCCTTAGACTCATATTTTCCTGTTTATTTGTGTATCTAGTAATCTCGTGTTGCATTCCGACTCTCAAAGTGATTGCGTTAATGATGCTGAAGGCCAGTTATACTTTTGAGGAGTGTTCTTGTTTGTTGGAGCAGGCAGCTTGGCTTTATCTGACACTTGGTTAAGCAAATCTTTGGGAGGAGCAGGGTGCTTCCCCACAGCTTTCCATGGTGATGAAATGAAACTGCTGTCTCTGTGTGTGGTGGTGGCTCTGGATTTCGTTAGGGCAGGTGAGAGTGCGTCTTACTGGAAAAAACTCTTTGGGTTTTGATACAGGGTTTCTCTGTTTAGCCCTGGCCATCCTGGAATGATTATAAAAATCCAAATGCCTCATTCCTGATTGGCCCTTTGTGTGTGTTCTGAGCTTTATTAAACCTTGGTGTTTTATCCTGGTGATAAGCAACCTCAAGCCTGTACCGGGGCTTAGGGGACATGGTATAGGTATACTGACATCTGTCTCTGTTCACAGTTCCTCCCTGCTGTGTTCTTCAGAACAGAGCCTCCCAACAGCTCTCAGCTGTGCTGGTGTTACCTCAGCTTGTTGAAGCCACTGTGCTTCACCTGAACTCAGATTCCTCCACTGTGGCAGCAAAGTTGTCCTCACAGAGCCAGCAACTATGGCCGTGGGCTTCCCTCACCAATTTCTCTCAGAACTGCATTCTCACTTGCTCCATGGACTGCTTAAAACTGGCTGTCTCACCTGCTTTCTCCAGTTTGGGAATTGGTTGTAGGTGGCCTACTGGTTTGTTTTATCACATATTTTGCCAGGGTCAGAAATGCAATTCCCCAGATATGTAGTAGTCTTTACTTTAGTAATGTTGCCTTAATACCACTGAGTACTACCTGAGTATGTGAATGAGGTGTGTAGGCTCTTTAAAACAACAAACCCCCAAAATAAAACGCATAAATTTAGAGAGGTCTTCATGAAAAACACATGCCATTAAGCTGTTCTTACCTCTCCTTTTTTTGCATCCTTGAAAGAAAATTTGCTCTGGTTGGTTTTGAATGTTATACTTTTCTTTTTTTCCCTCCTTTTCCTCCTCTCCATCCTTCTTTCCCTACCTCCCCCTCGTTTCTGTCCTCCTCCCTCTTGTTCTTTTAATTTAATTTATTATTAGTGTATATGTGTATTTGGTGTGTATGTTTGTGTGTACATGTGTCTACATGTGTGCCATTAGTGTTATAGAGAAATGGTGATTTTTTTAATTTTTTAATTTTTTTTTGTTTGTTTTGTTTTGTTTTTTTGAGACAGGGTTTCTCTGGGTAGCTCTGGCTGTCCTGGAACTCCCTCTGTAGACCAGGCTGGCCTTGAACTCAGAAATCCCCCTGCCTCTGCCTCCCAAGTGCTGGGATGAAAGGCGTGTACCACCACCGCCTGGCAGAAATAGTGATTGTTAATATCTTCCTTTATGGTGTTTTAAGGGTCAGTCCAATGACCCACTATTATGAGCACCTGTAATAAAGTCAGCTATTAACAGAATAAATGACCCTTAGAGAACACTTTAATAATAACTTTGGCACTTACTGCTTTCTTTTTCACTGCCTCATTTACTGTCTTCTGAATCCTGATACTGTGTTAGCTAGCTTTGTGTCATTGTACATATTTCTAAGATAAACAAGTTTTAAGGAGAGGTTTATTTTGGAACTGTAGGCTTTGATTTGTGGTTTCATAGCCCTATTACTTTAGTCTTGAGATAGATAGCATGGTATGCTGATATGGAAACATATCTCCCTTTCAATATTAGCCTGTATTTTTAGGGCCCTTGCCCATATTTGTCTGTCTGTCCATCCATCTAATCTTATTTTGAGAAAGAGTCTCATGTATCCCAGGTTGCTCTTGAACTCTCAGCGTAACTGAGGATGACCTTGAGCTACTGATCTTGTTTCTACTTCCAAAGTGCTGTTATTGAAGTCATGAGTCACTGTGCCAGTTTACAGATGCTAGGGAGTGAACCTAGGACTTGGCTCGTGTGAGGTAGGCACTGTATTCTCTGAGCTATAGCCTCAAGCCTGAATAGCGTTATTAGCTTACAGGTATGAGATACAGAAGTGTGTGTTTACCTGGAAACTCATAGGGAAATGATTCCATGTGTCTACGTTCATGTTTTTCTTTGTAAAAATTTAAAATTTTATTATTGAGTATGTGCGGGTACTCATGTGCGTACCACAGTGCACACATGGAGGTCAGAGAACAACAGTTTGGGAATGGTTCTCTTTTTCCATGGGCTCAGGGATGAAACCCAAATTGTTAGGTTTTATCTGCTGAGGCATCATGTCAACTCTTATTTTTCTGTTTTGAAATAGGGTCTTCCTACCTAGCAGAGACATGCCTTGAACTTGTTCTATAGCCCAGGTTGGCCCCACACTCAGCATCTTCTAAGTGCTAAGATTACAAGTGTGTGCCACCATACCTGCCTATATGGTACATTCCATTCTCTGGAATGTCTCTGGACATTTGAATACCAATGGAGAATATAAATATGGGCAGGATAAAGCTGTACTTTGCTTTGTACCTGCAAGTTTACAGCCTCTCAAAATAGAATTGTATTCACGGTGAACAGTTATAGGCCTGTAGGCCTTTCAGGAGGAGCACACATGTGTGTTGTTTCTGACCATGTATTGTTGTGTTGTTCATGTACAGCATTGGCTCTCGTTCTTCAACATCCTAGAAGGCACAGTTCTCTCCAGAGACTGCTCCATCCTGGAAGCCTCTCACCTAAAAGGTCCTGTGAAGCCAGACAATGCCTGTTGACTTGGGGCAGGCCCTGGGCCTGCTTCCTTTTCTGGCCAAGGCTGAGGATGCCACATTCTCTGGATCAGATGCTACCCAGCAAAGAGAGCTTGCCAACCCTGAGACTGCTCGCCAGCTTTTCAGGCAGTTTCGTTACCAGGTGATGTCTGGGCCCCAGGAGACCCTGAGACAACTCCGGAAGCTCTGTTTCCAGTGGCTGCGACCAGAGGTTCACACCAAAGAGCAGATCCTAGAGATCCTCATGCTGGAGCAGTTTCTGACCATCCTCCCCGGGGAGATTCAGATGTGGGTGAGGAAACAGTGTCCGGGCAGTGGAGAAGAGGCAGTGACCCTCGTGGAAAGCTTGAAGGGAGAGCCCCAGAAACTGTGGCAGTGGGTAAGCATGCTACCTTGTCTGTGAGTAATGCCCAGGTTCCTCTGGGGCTTCTCTGGTTCATTGTCCTTTCTTTCTTAACAGTTCTTATGACCCCCAATATATAGGGTTCCCAAACCAATAACCAGTCCTTGGATTCTCTGATACAGTCCCAAGTATCAGCAAATCAGTCCAGTTCTTAGAGCTGTGGACACAGGATCAGAGCCCAGCCCCACAGAGCTGTTCTGGAACTTCAGATGCCACTCACAAAGGCCATGACCAGGTGTCTAAGCAAGCTGGCTGTCCATTTTGATGATCAGTGACCTATAGAACCCAGGAATCACCTTTATTACTTTACCAGTTTGTTATACCGAGTAAAACTCATAAGTAGGTAAGTGGGAGAGAGAGACAAACAGGGTGCTTCCCAGTCCTCTCCCAGTGTACCACTTTCTCAGAACCCTAGGGAGTTTGCCAACTGGCAGCTCTAGAAACCCCATTGTTTATCTGGTTTTTTTTCTGGGGGGGGGGGGGTCTCACCATTTTGGCACAATTGTTTAGCTCATTTGCCATCAGTGGTTGAATATCCCTCTCCCTTCCCTAGAGTTAGAGGTGGGTCAGCTGAGAGCTTTAAGCCTGGAATCCCATGATTGCTTATTCTGGCAACAGGCCCCTTCCTGACGCTATTTAAGGGGCACTGTGAGTTGGCTGCCCCGCAAGGACTTGACTGTGGGTGAAAAGTCCACATTATGCTTGATGGAAGATTCCTGTGCTAAAGACGGGTTCAGGAAGCTCTGCCCAGAACAGAACACCAAGACCACAGCACGTGCTGCTTCCACTTCCAACAATGCACTTGTTGGAGGCTATCTAGGAGAACATAATATTAGTGGTATGATTTAAAGGTCTCAGACTTGATTCAGACCTCAGTTTCTGCTCTCTTTTTCTGGGTTAAAAGGGGCTTTTCTTTTTCCCTGCCTGATAGCCATAGACTGTCTATCTCATGGTCTGTTGTAGAAAGCCAGTTCCATTAACTTTGACCAATCTTGACTCTGCATCCTTCGGTAATTAGTGCTCTTTGGTGTCCAGATCAGCATCCAAGTTCTAGGACAAGAGATTCCATTCGAGAAGGAGAATCCAACACACTGCCATGGGGACAAGGTGGAGCCCGCACTGGAGGTGGAGCCCGCAGTGGAGGTGGAGCCTCAGGACCTGCCCGTTGGGAATCCATCCTCAGCACCTGGGGAGCTACTGAGCCGTGGTGTGAAAGAGGAATCAGACATGGAGCCAGAATTAGGTGAGGGGCAGTTATCTATTGTGCTATGTGGTAGTCTCTGGTAGCAATTTGGGGGCTGTGATTAGTATGACTGAATGTATGCTGAAGCAGTATAATGCCCCTGGAAAGTGGAAAGTGGAAATGACCAGATCTGTATTTTAAACCATCCATGAATGGGCCATACCATTTGGGTTTTGCTTCTTTGGAGGGAGCTGGGAGAAACATGGGTGAGACTGGAAGTTGGGAGTGGGGGGGGGGGGGGTGTAGTTGTTAGTAGGTCTTTGAATTTGATTGACACTGCAATCTGTTCTAATTTGTGAAGAATTTCATGGTGTCCCCTGGGAAGTGGTTTAGGGATTCTGAAAGCTTTCTATTCTTTGCCACAGCTCTGGATGCTTCCCAGCTTCCTGCCAGACCTGAAGAGAGGCCTGTTAGAGACCAAGAGGTGGGAACAGCACTCCACCCAGCGCTACAGGAGGTGAGCAGGGCCCTCGGCCTGTGTCCCTTGTCCTAGGAGGGTTGGCGGGGATAGGCTCAGAAGAAAAGCAGAGATGGAGCATGGCTGCATAGCAGATGTGGTAGCTGCTGTCCCGGAAGAGTTGAGCCCCCGCTTCTCTGGCCAGTCATCTTGACAGATGGATAATGGAATCTGGCCTCTGGGAAGAGGTGCAAGTTGCTTTGCCTGGTAGTTTCTGATTTTTTTCTTTTCATTACTTTGAGCTCATGCTAAGAAAGGGCTATTTCCTAGTATACTATCCACACAGGAGTCTGTTAGAACCTTGGAATGGTTATTTCTCATGTGTGACAGGTAGAGTTCTTTCTCCAACATCATAGGAGTAATGTTGATAGACTGCACATACTCAAAACATCTAGTTTAGTCAGTTCTGGTGTGTGTATGCAGCCCTGAAACATATAGCTCAGTCAGTTCTGGTGTGTGTATGCAGCCCTGAAACATATAGCTCAGTCAGTTCTGGTGTGTGTATGCAGCCTTGCAACACAAGCACAGTCAAGATCAGCTATCTCCCTCACATTCAAGTTTACTTAAAAACATCACATTTTAAGTTTTTCTTTAAAAGTTTTTTTTAATTTGTATAGTTATGAGTTGTTTTGTCTGGTATGTACCAGGTGCATTTGGTGTCCATGGAGGCCAGAAGAGGGCAGATCCCCAGGAACTGAGTTACAGATGGTTGTGAATTATCATGTGCATGCTACGAATTGAACCCAGGTCCTGGGGAAATGCTCCAGTGCTCTTAACTGCTGAGCTGTCTGTTCTCTTACAGTTCGAGTTCTTGTCTCGTGTCATTTGCAGTACCCTAGCCCTTCGGAGACACCTAACTACCTTCTATTAACACATATTTATATTTTCTAGAGTTTTATGTAAAATGGAGTTTTATGAAAGAGCTCATCTTCCTTTTTCCTACATGTAATGTATTATTTTCTCTGTTTTTAAAATGTCTTCTTGCTGGGTTCGTGTTGTCCATTTACCAATATCTCAAGCAGTTGCTGGATTATTTTTGTTTTTATAAATATCAGGATGCAGTTATTTAGACAATGTTCTATTTTGTTCAGACTTTTCAGGGGTGTGTGTGTGCGTGCAAGTCATTTCAAGATGTCTGAAACTATGCATAACACTGTACATCATATGTAGAATGATAGGAGCTTTCCTATCATTCCCCTCATAAAGATTAATTTGTAAGTTATGAAAGGTGAACAATTAATGTTGACATCTAATAATGGAATAATTCTAGCAGTGCTCTGTAATGAGAGTTACATGAGTGTGGAACCTTGTGTCAGTGTGTCTTACTGTGTAGCATTGTACTCACCCTTTATGTGCTGATGTCAGATAGCACAGGCTGGAGTAATGAGCTGGAGTAAGGTGGATAACGGACCTCTCACCCACTATGGCTGTAACTTTTGCAGTTGATGGTGTGACAACAAAGCTAGTACTAATGTTTTCCCCTTTTCACCATTTTATGGGTAGAAGACTTCTTACTGCAGAGCTCAGCAACTTCTGTGTATGGCCTTTTCCTTAGTGAGCAGAGAATGTTTTCATTTCCCACTCATAAGTACTTCATGGCTTCTCTCAGGCATGGCCACCATTTCTTGCACTTCGGGGCCTCTCAAGTAAAATAAGGGCCAGTTGAACAGAATCTGATCCTCCAACTGTGGGTCTGACGGCAAACAGAGCTGCTAAATAACAAGTGTGTGGGCAGTGTATGCAGGGGGATGTCCTGGTGGGCAGTGTATGCAGGAGGATGTCCTGGTGGGCAGTGTATGCAGGGGGATGTCCTGGTGGGCAGTGTATGCAGGAGGATGTCCTGGTGGGCAGTGTATGCAGGGGGATGTCCTGGTGGGCAGTGTATGTAGGGGGATGTTCTGGTGGACAGTGTATGCAGGGGGATGTCCTGGTGGGCAGTGTATGCAGGAGGATGTCCTGGTGGGCAGTGTATGCAGGAGGATGTCCTGGTGGGCAGTGTATGCAGGGTGGATGTGTTGGCTAAATTGACAACTCACATCCTGTTTGAAATTATGCCATCTACTCAGAATGACACATAGTTGCTGGGTGTGGTGGTACACCTGTATTTCTAGCACTTTAAAAAAAATGAAGTGGTATGTATTGTAGATTCAAGGACAATTTAGACTACAAATTGAGTTTCAGGCCACAGAAACACTGAAGACACTGTCTGAAAAAACAAGCAGGCAGATTATAAATGAAAGAATGTACAATTTAAAGCCTAGGAATTATTTATGAAACATTCCATTTGATGCTCTCAGTCTATAGTTGACAGTGGGTAAATGAAACCAGAGATGTGAAAATAGAGATGGGTAACTCAATTGTGGTTGAGCACCAGAGAAGCCTGCTACCCAGGGCCCAGGTTCCATTGAAAATTGTCCACTGATTCCTTTTTCTCTACTGGAAGTTTCATCCCATGGTATTTACTTTCTGCAGTTCTTTGTAAATCCTGGGTGTTGTTATTCCCTGTCTGAAGTGTGGCTGATAGGGATTTTCTCCCATCTTGGGGGCAGGGGAGGGGAGGGCTAAGAGTTCTGCTGCTTTGTTTCCTGGCCTGTGCAGAGGGTTTGATTTTTATGTGGTCCATCTGGTGACACTTGGTCCTTGTTTCTGACAGTTCTTGTGCTGGCAATGTTCTATTCAGAAAGTTCTTGCCTACTCCAGTGTCTTGAAGAGTAGTCCCCGTGGTTTCTTCTAGAAGTTTTAGCACTTAAGATTTTAAATTAAGGTTTGGTTAATTTTTTTTTGCTTTGGTTCATTTTTAGTTGATTTTGAAAATGAAAGATAAGAATTTAATTTCACCTTCAGGTAGATAACTGGTTTTGCCAGCACCATTTATTGAACAGCTATCTTTTTTCCAATGTAACTTTTGGCCTCTTTGTAAAAAATTAAGTGTACATAGCTTTGTCATCTTACTTTTAGGTCCAAGAGACCTATGACATTGGTGTTAGCTTTTTCG
This sequence comes from Apodemus sylvaticus, assembly GCF_947179515.1. Taxonomy (NCBI): domain Eukaryota; kingdom Metazoa; phylum Chordata; class Mammalia; order Rodentia; family Muridae; genus Apodemus; species Apodemus sylvaticus. The sequence continues at coordinate 58,685,573 of NC_067481.1, read as the reverse complement.
TAAAACCAAGCTCTTTATCAAAGAGCTTGGTTTTATCTCTTACTTTATCAAAGGACTGTTGCTTCTGGAGTATATAGGGACAGTCCAGAGAATTGGTTAATATATTTAAACATTATAGACACAGACCATTATCTGTTCTGGATAACTTAAAAGATCAAGGCTGGGCATGGTAGGCACTTGCCTGTAATTCTAGCACTCAGAAGGCTGAGGCAGCAAGCAGTATTAGAATTTCAGGCCAGTCACAAAATAAAACAAAGAACAAATATTCTTATTGATGATTACATACACAGGCACAGAGCCTGTATTAGGTAATTGGTAACTATATACACAGAGTATTTGTATTAACCAACTGGTGACTATACACGCTTTCAGTTCCTGTGTTAGCCAATTGGCAACTATAAATATGCACAGTGTCTGTATTACCTAATTAGTGACTCCATACACAACAGTGCCTATAATGACTGCATGATGATTCTACACACACACACACACACACACACACACACACACACACACACACACACACACAGTGCCCTTATTAGTTGATTGGAAATTATACACATATACAATGCCTGTATTACCTGATTGGCAATTATACATACATACAGTGCCTGTATTAGTGGATTGGGAATTATACACGTACACAGCATCTGTATAAGCTGATTGGTGACTATTTACTGTATTAGTTGACAACTGTGTACCAACCACTAAGGTGACTTAAGTCATCCTTACATATCCCAATAATCACTAACCCCAACCATTATCAACCTTAGAAAAACCTTCATATTTAATGGAATCCTTTGAAAAATTAAGGGAAATTTTAATATACCCCTACCTTCAGTCTTGTCTGTAAATTTAAGTTTTGCTAATTATGTCAGAATGCAGAGGGCATGTGATTACTTCTAATAGTATATCATTACCAGAAACTATGACTGGGTAGAGCTTCCCTACTCTATTTGAGTTGAAGGTGGCATAGTTCCTAAGCCCACAAGATGGTGCTCTTTCCACATGGGAACAGGATTTTCCATCAGCGCACACAGTGGACTTGGGGACTTTAGAAGGGAAAGGTAACAGCTGCTGGTACCCTGGATCTATCTATACTAGGGGCTACAGTCAAACTTCAGTTTCTTGGCAGTTTTGGAGTGTAGCTTTCAGCCATTGGTGCAGTGTTCAGTGACCCTGGGCTGTCAGTTTGGCTGATGGTGATTTTGGAGCTTCCAGGGCTTGTGCTCTCTTGCTTGTCACTTCATGTCACAACAGCTGTGTGGTGCCATGGAGAATGTCCAGTGTCCAGCAAAGCTTCCATCCTGTCAGGTGCTCGCAAGTGAAGGTCCTGTGGGTTCGAACTGAGGACTCCTTCCTGTATTTAACAATATTTACTCAGACTGGCTGTTTCTAAGAGTTTCATTTATGTAACAGTAACAAAATAATACGTTTAAATTTAATTTTGTATTTACAATATAGTTAAGAATATTGAACTCTTGAGCATTCTGATGTTTTTCATACCAAAAATTCTCTTCCCTTTTCTCTCCGTCTTCTCTCTTCCACGCTCAGTCAGCTGATTCCAGACTTTCTCTCATGGAGACATTTCTGACACTAGGTGGCAGACTTGCTTTAGAACTCAGGGTGAGAAGCCCATGGTATCCTGCTGAAACAGTGGTGCTTGTAGTACTTCTTTCAAACTTCCCTAAGTTTAGTGTGAACAACCAGCAGGTGGGGACCAAGACTACAAAAGGTTAAGTAACTTGCCCAAGATCACACAATAGAAAGTGGCCAACCTGGGACTTAGTTTAGTATGTATAGCTCTACAGAGTGCTGCCAATTACTCTGGGTTGCTAATGTCAGCTTCTTGTGGGGAGACTGGAATTTCACTTTGAAAAGTAGATGAATTTGAGGTGGTTGGCCTTTCCTGCTACTTTGTTGAACAGTGGAGCACCTTGCTCAGTAGCACTGAGAGTAAAACCAGCTTCACTGAGGGTAACCATTGAGGGACTCCAAAGGTATGCCATTGTGACTCCTGATGCTTTTGTTTCAGAATCAGGGTTTATATCTGTTAACCCTTCCTGCCTTCTCACTAATTTACAATTGCCTCTCTCACTAATTTCCCTTTTAATGTCTTTCCTTTCTCTTGGATTTCTAGATTTCCAATAGTGGGGATAGCTAGCAGGCACCCAGTGTCATAAGAGTTGTAGCTCTTGAAAGTGACAAGAACAAGGGTCAGGGTGTGTGGTGTTCTTCGCTCCTAAAGTGTATCATAGAGCCAAACCATACCAAACCAGAAGTACACCCCTAATGTTTTATAAATTGGGCAAGAAATGGGGATCTGAAGCCTGTCATCTTCCCATGGCCTTCTTTGTCCTTGACAGAGGATTCACTTGTTCCAGTGAGTTCTTGGTCTCCTGTGCGTCCACGGCGCATTCCTTCCTTCCAACTGTCTGTATTTTGGAAAGCAGGTTTAAGCACCTTCATTAGAATGATACTTCTATGTTTTCCCCCCAGGAGCAGTGGAGACACCTGGATTCTACTCAGAAGGAACAGTACTGGGATCTCATGCTGGAGACTTACGGGAAAATGGTCTCAGGAGGTGAGGGCTTGTATTCACTTGATGGGAGGAGATGAGAAGACTGGGAAGCTGTTCTGTATTTTCTGTATATTCCTAGGGATACTTGTTGGTGTGTGTAAAGGGAGTCGTTGGTGCTACTATAGGAAGTTGATGAGTTAGAAATAGCAGGTATATCAGTAAGAATGTCCTAAAATTTGTTCTGTTCTCCAGGAACTGTAGTAATACCTTAAAGTTATGAAACAAATTAAATTTGCTTGGTGATGCTATTCTCTACCCTCTACCCACTATTTTTCCCCCTTTGACACATGGTCTCACCAGGTAGCCCTGGTTGACCTGGAACTTAGTATATAAATCAGGCTGCCCTTGATTTTACAGAAATGTACTGTCTTTGCTTCCTGAGTGCTGGGATTAAAGGTGTGTGCCACCACACCCACCCGTAGCATTCCCTTTTTAAAAATGTCAGATCAAGGACTTGCTCAATCTTTCACAGCTCCTAGGGGCTGAGTTAATGTGGATGCAATTGTTACTGGCTTTGGGTCCATATTCTTTTTCTACTAAACTGAACTGCCTTCAGAAAGGTATGAGTCCCTGTCTTGATGTTTACACCAGCCTGCCAGTGGTCCCTGGGTGCTTGTCATCTGTCTAGATTCTTGTTTTCATGGCATTCTCCATATGTTCTTATCTAGTTCTCTGGTGAGTGTATGTAACTGACTCCATGTCTGGGTTTCTCTTTTGAGCTCCAAGACGTCACTGTTCGTCTAAGCCCACAAGTTTTCTCTCTTTCAGTAGCAGGAATTTCCAGCTCCAAACCTGACCTGACTAACTTAGCAGAATATGGGGAAGAGCTGGTGGGACTGCACCTTCACGGCTCTGAGAAGATGGCAAGAGCCCCCTGCAAAGGTTAGTGGTGTCACGGTCTGTCTCTAGCCATCTCTGACCGCAGCAGATCAAACCGCAGGTGGTGGCTAAAGTAGTTATTGCTTTAGTCATAGCTAACTGATCTGCCTCGACTACCTGCAGTTGCTGGCTATGGGGCTGTTGATAGATTTATTTAACCATGAAAGAAAGAGCACATGTTGGATCTACTGTCAGTCTTGTCTATTTTGATAGTTTTCCTTCTCAGAGAGAACTAATATTTAGACTACATAAAGTCAGTTAAAATTTCCTCAGAAAGGCTACATGTAGTAGCTATTACATCAGTATAGAAATTCAGAGAAAATGCTTTTTGGATTTGTAAAAAATTTGTATTTAGTAGTCTGTGTTTATGATCTGTGTGAGGGCCATGCTGTGCCATGCATGTGTACAGAGGCCAGAGCGCAGCCTTATGCGGCCATTTCCTCTGCTGTGTATGTTCTGGAGGTCAGACTCAGGCCATCAGGCTTGGGTGGAAAGCGCCCCTACCCACCGAGCTATCGTGTTGGCCAAAACTAAACCTTCTTAACCCAATCCTAATCAGTGCTAACCACCTACTTCAGAAAAATAAACAGAAGAGTGTTCTGTTTAGTCTCTGTGTACCTAGACTTCATTAAATAGCAGCATCAACTGATGCTTAACATGTTTGAAGACTGGGAATAAATCTGAATTTTTTTTTGTGCTGTGCATCTCCTTGCCTTGAGTGTTCTTTCTAAAACATGTAAGTCATAGAAAACATAACAGCTTGCTCACATGTGTACACATATGCCCATGTACACGTGTATTGAATTCTAGAATCTTGGAGAAGAAAAAGGACTCAGATTATCCTTTCCTTAATGGAGTCTAATCATTTTCCTCTGCTAATGTATTACAGAAAATAAGAGTTGATAGGTATAGCTTTATTATCAATTGGTTGTGTGTGTGCGCACGCGCGTGCACATATGTGCTAGGAGTCAAGTCAGATTTTATACATGCAAAGCACACATTACACCCAGTTCTGATTTTAATTTGAAGCAGTATATTTACTATTTCACAAGAGTTCCTTTGGAACAATTGATTTCACACTGTCATATGTCACCAGGGAAGACTGGTGAGCAAATGCTTCGTATGTGTTACCTAGGACGAGAGCCTGGGAGGAGTAGGGCTGCCTGGTTACCTAGTAGGATTAATATTGTAATCTTTGAAGTTTTACAGTTTTTGTGTATGGGTATTTTGCCTGCATATATCTATACCACATGCATTGCATGGTGTTCAAGGAGGCCAGAAAAGGCCATCAAATTCCCTCGAACTGGAGTTGCAGACAGTTAATGAGCTATCACATGGGTGCTAAGAACAGAACACAGGTCCTCTGTAAGAACAGTAAGTGGTCTGATACACGGAGCCCATTATTGTTGTTGTTGTTATCATTATCATTATTACTACTACTACTATTTAAGAGATGATTTTTTCCCCATATTTATATTCCCAGTAAAAGTGAGTGAAGGACAAAGCTTGCCTATACCTTGTAGCAGTAGGATTTTATTTGTGATATTCAGCTTACTATATACCAGCTGTTTCTATACCTTGTAGCAGTAGGGTTTTATTTGTGATATTCAGCTTACTATATACCATCTGTTTCTGTTTTGGCTGGGCTGTTGTTGTTACCACCCATCCTTCCTGCTGACTTGGCCCCCTTAGATTCTGCCTTGCATAGCCCGTCTTTGTAGCTAGAGATAGAATTAAGAGAAAGGGTAAGTGTGGGAAGGAAGTGTGCGAAGATTCATTTGTTGGTGATGAGGACGGATGGAAGAGAACACTTGGAGGGAGAAGCTTGTGCAGGGCCCAACAGGGGTCCAGGTGTACAGGACAAGAGACTCAGCTGGGGTGGAAGCCGCAGCAACAAGATAAGGACGGACGAGCTGGAAAGCTCGACAGTGGGCAGAAGTCAGAGAAATGCTGTTTCTTTGACCATATGGAAGAACAGTTGAGAGTGAAGGCACATCAGCAGGGTCAGCCTCAAAAAGTTGTCGTATACTGCATCTGTAGTCAGAGTACCCAGGGAATAAAACAACAGCAAAAAATAAAACAGAACAAAAACCTCAAACCAGTTATGTGATTCCTAAGTAGATATCTTAACAGCAGAGAAGAATAATGAGCAAAGTTGGAAGATCCTTCGTGAGTGTTTCCTAGGAAAGGAGCCTAGGAAGCACGAGGCTGTCCGGGTCACCTGATGTAGGAGGAGGCCGAGATCTGAGGGCACGAACTGCGGCTCTGTGCAGGGCTCTAAGGGAGCTACTGGAGAGCTTGGCCTATGCTGCTTAACAAAAATAAGTTAGACATCAGTTTTTAAAAAGACTTTGCAAAGTAGACATAAAGAAAAAAAAACATGAGTGGATATTTTATTTGCATCCTGTTTGGATTGGAAACATTTTTCTAAGCATAGAGGTGATAAAAAAAAATCTTTGAGGAAAAGATTAACAGACTTATAATAATAATTTGCTTATAAAGTAAAAAAAAAAAAAATCTATACATGAGAATAACTCCAAACAAAATTACTGCAACTAAATTGGTGTAAAACATTTTTGTGAACTTGATAGATAAATGATGGTGTTTTATTTTTCTTAAAATAGAAAAAAAGTTAAACCAAGTTGATGAGAACAAATTACTTTTTTCAGTAAAATTTGGACAGCAGTCTTAGAGTAGCTTTCGGATGTGGGAGGAAAAAGATTTATCCTTTTAGCACCGAGGAATTAACATTTAAAATAACAAAAACCAGCCGGGCAGTGGTGGCGCACACCTGTAATCCCAGCACTTTGGGAGGCAGAGGCAGGTGGATTTCTGAGTTTGAGGCCAGCTTGGTCTACAGAGTGAGTTCCAGGATAGCCAGGGCTATACGGAGAAACCCTATCCCGAAAAAAAAAAAATCCAAAAAACAAAACAAACAAACAAACAAACAAAAATAACAAAAACCCATTTTTCACTGGTCTAAATAGCATAAGTAAAAAAAGCATTCAGTACTCAAGTCTTAGCACCCTCCCCTTTTCTCCTCCTTAACAACATACCAGAGGATGGGAGGGCCCTTCTGAAAGTTAGGTTGCCAACAGGTGTTAAGAAGTGCAGGGCTGGAGAGATGGCTCAGTGGTTTGGGATTCTTACTGCCCATCTCGAGCTGGGTTTGGTTCCCAGGGTCTACCTAGCAGCTCACAACCATCTGTGACTCCAGTCTCAGGGGATCCAACACCCTCTTCTCACCTCCATAGGCTCCTGTGTATGTGTGGTGCACATATACACACTCAGGCACACACATATAAAATAAACAAATCTAAGAACAATTCACAAAACAAAACCATAACGTGCAAGCCATTAGGTATTGAGGTTGTGCTCTGAGGAATTCCTTTACAGTATTGATCAGACAATGGGTAAACACTTATGAAAAGAATTGCTTATCACAGTGATATTTATTGTAGTAAATACATGATTAAGCGCATAGGTTTCCACAGTGGGAATTCCTAAATTCACCATATACTTCTTATAGTTTTCATGTAGGCTATTACTGGGCTCTTTTATAAAGACAACAGACAGTACTTTATCCTTTGCATGGGCTATGTCTTGGCACTCAGAGAACATACGTGTTCAGTTCTAGCCCTCTGATAGGTGTCTAGGCCTGGCAGGCCAGGTAAGGTGAGAATAAAGAGAGAAGGAAAAAACCTCTTGTTTATTTTTGTTTAGTTTGGTTTAATTTTTTGAGGCAGTCTTATGTAGAGCGATTGGCCTTGAGCCTGCTCTGTAGCTCAGGATGATTACTTCTGTTACAAAGGTGGGTCTTGCTGTGTTGCCGAGCCACCCTTGAACTTGTGCCCTTCCTGCCTTACCTTCCCACTCAGGGATCATAGGTGTATGACACTATGCCTGGCACTGAATAGACTCTTAGAGTTATAAGGATAAGGTAATTGTAAAAAGTTTAAATAAACTTTCTAACCAAAATAAGAAAGTAAAATAATTACCAGATGCTTCATAAATAATAATCAGAAACCTGCATTATGAGAAAAAGCATAATTGCCTATACAAGTTAATAGAGCGTGTCTAGCTAAGAGTGGTGTCCAGTACTTGAATTCCTATCTACCCAAGACGCTGAGCAGGCGTATCCCCTGAGCCTAAGAGTTTGAGGATAGCCTGGGCAACATAGCAAAACCAAAAATACTTACATAAAACATAAATAGCAAGGCACATAGATTGTTCTAGTTAACGGAGTGTGGCACAATTGTATTAAGTCTACAATAAAATTATGAATACAGTAAAACATTAATCAAGTTTATTTACTAAATTTTAGATTTCCCGGTCAGGCAGTAATGGTGCATGCCTTTAATCCCAGCACTTAGGAGGCAGAGACATGTAGATCTCTGTGAATTCAAGGCTAGTATGGTCTACAGACCTACTTCTAGGATAGCCAGGACAACACAGAGAAACCCTGCCTCAACACGTTCCCCACCCCAAAGGAATTTAGGTTTCTTATGTGAGAATTCATGTTAAATATTAAATAGACCAGGGTCAATATTTACTTTGTAAATGCTATTTAGCCAGATATAGGACTGTGTTCAATATGACATCAGTTTTACCTAAAAGTAGTTATACATATGTACATGCAAGTGAAATTAGACTGGAAGTCCAGACACAATGGTGGCACACACCTTTAATCCAAAACTTGGTGGGGGAAGGGGTAGGCTGGGCGGTGAGGGGAGGGAGGCAGATCTCTTGGAGTCTGAGGCCAGCCTGACTGATAAAAGTTCCAGGCTAGCCGGGGCCACATTGTGAGCCCAGTATCATACATCCTATCTTATTTGGTAATGCTGTTGGGGTTCATTGCATGTATTTATTTTTCTAAATTCTTACTGTGTTTATCTTTTATATATAATCAAATAAAAATCTTGGGTCTGGAGGGATGGCTGAGCAGTTGAGAGCATGTGTACTGCTCTTGCAGAGGAGCTGTGTTTGGTTCTCTGCACATGTCAGGTAGCTCATAGATGTCTGTGACTCTAGCTCCTCTGTGGGTACCTGTACTCATGTATGTATATACACAAGCATACTAACATATACATAATTACAGAAAATAAAAATAAACCTTAGAAAGAAAACCAACCATGGTTTGTGGTTTTGGCCCTTAAGTGCATACTGTTTGCTTGAGGAGGGGTCAGAAAAGATCACTAGAAGTCTGTGTTCTTCAGAATGAGCAGCTTGGCTTCAGAGCCAATTGATTTAGCCTTGAATCAAGCACAGGCAGAGTGAGTCTGGAGTGCTCAGGCACCTGGGTGATAGTTTTCATCCACGTTTATTGATAACCTTTCAGTAAGAGGAACAGGCTTGCCTGGCGCCATCTTAGCATCAGGTGGATAACAGGGCATTGCAGTTACTGCCACTTAAACCTTCTTTTTCCTTTCAGAAGACAGACAAGAAAATGACAAAGAGAACCTAAACTTGGAAAATCACAGGGACCAGGGATGTTTGGATGTTTTTTGTCAGGCATCAAGTGAGGCTCCACCACAGGCTGCCTTGAGTGATTTCTTTGGCGAGAGTGAGCAACATCGTTTTGGAGGAGAGAATGTCCCAGAGGCTCTGGAAAGCCTTCAGGGTGAGGGAACTGGGGCACAGCTCTTTCCTCATGGAAGGGGCTCTGGGAAACAGCTAGGTCAGCACATACAGAGCTCTTCTTCGGAAGAGCTGTCTGCCTTGTGGCTGGAGGAGAAGAGAGAGGCCTCTCAGAAGGGACAGGCCAGAGCCCCCATGGCCCAGAAACTGCCTACCTGCAGAGAGTGTGGGAAAACCTTCTATAGGAATTCACAGCTTGTTTTTCACCAAAGGACTCATACCGGAGAGACATACTTTCATTGCCGCATTTGCAAAAAAGCCTTTCTCCGAAGCTCAGACTTTGTGAAACATCAGAGGACTCACACAGGAGAGAAGCCCTGTAAATGTGATTACTGTGGGAAAGGCTTTAGTGACTTCTCAGGCTTGCGCCACCATGAGAAAATCCACACAGGGGAGAAACCCTATAAATGCCCCATCTGTGAGAAAAGCTTTATTCAGAGGTCAAACTTCAACAGACATCAAAGGGTTCATACAGGCGAGAAACCTTATAAATGTACCCACTGCGGCAAGCAGTTCAGCTGGAGCTCCAGCCTCGACAAGCATCAGAGATCGCACTTGGGGAAGAAACCCTGCCCATAGCCACGCCCTCAGGCACTACAGTCCATTGCTACCCTGCTCAGCTCTGCCTGGAAGAACTTTGACCAGAAACGCCCTCCTCTTCTCTGTGTTGGAGGGAGAGGAGCCAGGCACTGTTTTGATGTGGAGGGGATGTTGTTCTGAGTTGACTTTAGTTCTTCCTTTTGCACCAGGAAAAGAAAGCAGTTTTTGTTTGTTTCAGCTGGCCTCCTATTGGACCCCCTGGGAAAGACATGCCGTGTAGATAATGGCTTTAGTATCTCTCCCATGAGAGTCCGACTGACTTCTAGAGCATGCTATCACAGAAGGGGAGGGAGGGAACGGTCGCCTTCTGTGCATGCTGTCTTTGTCAGACTGGTGACAGAGTTCCTGTCTGTCCTTTATTTGAAATAAACTGAGCTGAGCTGGTCGCTGTCTTCCTTGTATCTGCCGTGTTCACTGTGTTTTGACTATTATTTCTGAATATACCATTTTCCTAGAGGAGCCTATGTGGGAGCAGAGCTCCAGGACCACCCCACAGAAACCTATCAGGTTGGTAATGTAGCAGAAAGAAACTAGAAAACAAAAGCGTGGACTGTGCTGGGCAACCTTTACCTCAGGTAAGTCTGCCTGCCACGTGATCACATGCTCAAGTATCCTCCCTTCCCCTGGCATCCTTCTTGAACTATTATTATTGCCAGAGTGTTTTATGTTTTAAAATGTTCTTTATTACCTCATTTTGCCTGTAGGGTGTTAGGAAGAAATCAATAGTATTGATCTAGTTTTTAATACTGCCTAGGACTTTATTAACATATATATGTCTAACCTGCCCGTTTGTCCTTGTAATCACAAGTAGTATATCTCAAAGTTTCCTACTGTACTTGGTACAGTGAAACTTCTATCAATACTCCCATGACTCTCTTCCTGTCTACTCCTTCCCACTCCCGTTCAAATTCATGGCCTCTGTTTTCACCCGTGTTAATGTACGCATGCATAAATCTCTATCTCTATCTATATTAAAATCTCCTCTAATGACCATTACTAGTATTGTAGTTAGCTAGGTCTCCTTTTTGTTGAGAGGATTAGAGAGCTCTTGGTTACTGCCAGGTTATGTGTGCTGCTGCTACACCTTTAGGGTTATTGTGCCATGCTGGTTGTTGCTGTGGTTTGTGTGTTGGTAGGTGTTGTAGCTGGGTAGGATTGTTGTTTGCCTCGCATCTTTGGAAACTTGCATGGAGCCTTTTGGTACCATGAAAGTTAGTTCTCAGTTCAGGTCAGTTGTAACTCAAGGGTCTTTGAGCCCTATTTCTGACATGCATAGTGTTTTCAGTAGTAGGGACCTCTACCTCTGGTGGTAACTAAGAACAGCAGCGTAATAGACTGTATATTTGGATAGCCCTGACCAACAAACTCAAGAGACAGCTTCTCATGTCTGCTGCTGGGACTTTTGTTAGGTAGTCTTTGACTCTTGGAGGGGATGCTGTCAGTCTGGATGAGAATTGTTCATTAAAACTATATATGCGTATTTATATACAGAATTCTGTCTATTACAGTTTTATTTATTTATTTTTTATTACAGTTTTTTAAATAGTATGATTCTTTGTGGCTTTTCAGCCATCCTTATTGCTGCTTTATCGACTTCCCTCCATCTTCTGGATTACCACCTTCCTCTTCCCTAAAGAATTCCCCTTTCCCATTTTTTTCTTAAACCTTACCAAGTTGAGTCAGAAATTGTGCAAAGTAGGATTCAAGCTTGACTCTGACAGGTCCTCCAGGGGCTTCGAGTGTCTATTGCATTTCACGAAGCACTGTCTAAATAGTAATTAAATACTACTGCAAAGGTATGAAGGAAGAGGAAGAGTGATCCCTGCACATCCTGACCTTCCTACCAAAGTCACTTCAGAGCTATGTGAAACCAGTCAAAACTGCACACCCATTTAGTTTCCAGTGGTTATGTCCACAGTGGGAAATCTGGAAAATTTCAGATGAGTAGCTTTATGGTATAAACTTCTTGGGGGGGGGGCTCATGAGTAGTATTCAGAGTATCAAAGCTAATAGGATCTGCTTGCATGATTTTCAGTTGTATCCTCAGCAAACAGTGAGTAGTAGAAAGGTTATTTAGTAGATGCATGACTCAATCACAGGCCATTATGACAGGTGCCATATGACAGCTGCTACAACAGAGGTGATCTTGTTTTTGTGAGTCTAACTGGAATGCAGCCACACTCACTTAGTTACACGTCCAGGCTGTAACGAGGTTTGGGCCACAGCGGCCATGTAGAGGGTTTCCAGCCAAGAATGTGGCTTGCAGAGCCTTGAGTATGTACTCTGGCTGTTTACAGAGAAATGCTAGTGTTGTAACACTAATATTTCTAAACAGGGCAGTGTTTCTCAAGCAGTGATGACATGCAGATTATGATTGATGGGTACAGCCTATGCATGGGAGGTATCTGGGAGTCAGAGCACAAAGGTCCAGGACTGCACTGTGTAACATGGTCTGTGGTCATTACCAGCTTGATTGTCTTGGTCCCTTTACCATTATTTATGACAACAGTTCTTAGAAGAGTTGAATTAATCACTTTATTTGAAAAATTTACTACTCAGCATTCTCCCATTATTTCTGGGCTCTCTAGGAACTCAGCTTCACTTGAGACACTCCAAGTCCCCTAGAGAAATTCTACAGAGGTTTAATGCCTATGGCTTCTTCATACGAATCTATTACCCCTCTCCCACTTGCCTGTCAGGGAGCTGTGAGCGACCCTCCTTTGTTCTCCCAAGGGCTCTTAAAGATACTAAATCTGGAGAAGCAAGGCAACACCAGCCAGAACCCACTTGGATGGATTTTCTTTAGTCTTCAGATTGAATGTCCACACGTAGGTGGGTCCCCGCTGACACGTCTTGTACACAGGACAAGCATAGACACTTCGGCAATCTTGCTTATCTGCTGGAATAGCCTTGAGGAACATCACAGGCATGGGGGGTGTCAGGTCCTTCAGTTTTGCCTCTGCAATGATCCCAGCCTAAGAACAAGAATGTGAAGAGAGCCACTTGTCTCAGAGCCAGCCAGCCAGCCTTCCACAGGTTCTGGCGGAACCCCGCCCACCCTTCAGGCTTCTTCCAACAACCTACAATGGAAATGTCTCACACTTTAAAAAGACATTTTTATGTGCTTAGCATAAATCATCTTTTTTGCTTGTTTATTTGAAAGGGAAATCTTGCTGTGTAACTGAGGCTGTACTTAAATTCATGATTTTTTTCTGCCAGCTTCCTGAGTGCTGGGATTATAAGCATATGATATTACAACTTGCTTTAAAGTCAGTTGCTGATATATAACTCTAAAGTTTATCCATCCTGATCAGATTATTCTGTTTTCAGATAGCTTCTTCCTCCTCTTTACTTTTTCATATATTCATTTTATCAGAATATAAAGGGCAAGGTTTTGGCAGATGCTATGTTAGAGCTCTAGACAGGGAAGGGAGTTCAGTTTCTGCCAGCACATGCTTTTAGGTTTGAGGTTATAGCTGGGCAGAGTTGCTACCTCTTTGAGATTTTGTTATGTGGTCATGTCACCTCTGGGGCATTTCAACTTTTTGCAAGAATGTACTTTTTTTCCCCTGTAACTGGGGACAAGGGCCGGCCTTGGCCATTTTGTAACTTTTCAGATTAGGTTGTCTTATGGTTTTCTGGGATGGCTCAGTAGACTTATCAAAGACCACTGTCTAGTTGACTATAAAGTTTCTACTGATGTTCTTGGGAACAAAAGAGTCATTAGCCAGATGAATTTGGACTTGCAGCAAGCACACTGAAGATGAGATGTTCTCGAGTTTTCAGAAGACAACCCGCTGCAATCCCAACTTTGCTCAGCCACGGGACTGTTCCTTACCACGTGCCAAATGCTTCCTGAAGCACCCCTTGGACCCTTGGGAAAGGCTGATCCCTTTACCATGTGCCCCTGGCCTGCTTTTGTTATGAGCAGAATAATTTGGTTTATTTTCATAAATGTATTAATGAAAATAATACATTTGTATTTTTTTCTTTTGCCTTTCTAGTTCTCTCAGAGGTTTATGGAAGTAAGTCACAGTGGATGATAGAACTAGAGAACAGAAGGACTGTCATTTGTCCCCAGGACAGAATGGTCAAGCTGAGGAGGAGCAGGGCAAGCTTAGCCTGTTCTTAACGTACCATAAAGCCAGGCCTTTAAAAGTGTTCTTAGAGATTAGTAATATCACTTTCAAATTATGTTCATTCCTCCAGAAACAAAGGTAGTGCCCATTACCAGTTGCCATCAATGTTAGATAGTCACACCACTTAAGCTGCAGGAAAGACTTTCCCTGCCATGGACCTCTTTTGAAAACTTTACAAACCCTCGAGGCAGGAAGATGGCTAGGGTCCTACCTGAAGAGCTCCAACAGCTAGGCCCCTCCTCCAGACCTCCTTAACTGTCATAAAGGTCATCTCTAGCCCACCAACAAGACCCTCCCAAGATTATGCTAATTTCAGGTGAAAACAAATCCCCTGCCAATCCCTGAGGTCCCCCAAGCTCAGTACTTGAAATCTTATGAATACTCGCCCTGGAAATCTCCACTCTCAATAGCTCCACCCTCCAAGAACCTCTATATAATAATCACTGCACTTTGTCCAATTCCCTGCTGTCTGCTCCCTCTGGGGAGCATGGGCAACCACTCCTGAATTCATCTCTCCACACCCTGGGCCCTCTGATCTCTTTTGAGATTTGCTGCCTGCTGTGACTCTCATTGGAGGAAGAAAAGCAGCAAGGAAGTAGCCAGAGGGCTTAGGCTTCTGAGCTCCTCGGCTAGGGTTTCCCTTCCCTGGACTGCCTCTGCCAAGGAGGCTTCCTCAGGATGCCTTTCCATTGGGACACTGTCCTACCTCAGAGCTGTGTGGTTCCTGGGCTTCTGAGTCACAGAATACCTTCCCATCCAAGCAAAAAGGCCAACAATCAGCATCATGTCATCATCAGCTGTCTGTGTACAGATGCAGTCCAATTTTCTTACATAGTAACAGTGACAATTCTCCCATTTTGGTCAGTGGGCCCCTTGAGAGGAAACACTAGACCACAGCCACATGGTTAGTAAATGATGGTGCTGAGGTCAGATCCAGCTAGTGTGGTTGCACGGGAGTCATCTTAAGCAACCTTCAGAACCTTTGCTCTTGGATGGGTTTAAAGAAAAAGTCTCAAGGAGAAAAAGAGCACCTGGGTAAAAAGATTCCCAAGCACTGCACCGGGCAGTCAACATGCATGCTGTCAAGCCCACCCCAAGGTGTAGTTTGGCTTGTCTCCAGACTATACCTGTGTGTCCCAGCAGGCACCTTCCATGAAGAGCCCATAGATGTAGGCCCCTTCCCGAGGAGGGCTCCGGAACTCCTCTCTGTTCTTCTTTGTCACATCACATTGCAGGGCCATCTGGTCTAGCGGCCATTCATTCTTGCGGGCCATGGACTGCATGATGGCAGTCAGGAAGGACTGGGGGTTGAAGAAGCCTGTGAGCCACACAGTTGAGGGCATCAGGAAGTCACCTGTCCAGGCCTCCAGCTCCTTGATTCTGTTAAGCAGGTCCAGAAACCAGGTTGCCAGGCCTGCTGTGGAAGGGTAGGCTCGCCTAGCCCAGGACTCTGGGACTACATCTAGGTATAGGGCATTCTGCAAGTTTTCCATCTCGCTGGTCATGGTCAGCTCCCCCTAAAGACCAATAGGAAGAAAAAAGAGTTCAGGAGGCAGAAGTCTCCAGAAGCATTAGTCTTTGTGTCCTTTGACTCACAGATGGGAGCTGACTCCAGTGAGACAGGCTGTTAGTGTGGTTTTGTCTTGTATTTGTTTTGCAGAATTTGTCTTACCAAGGCTGGTGCTTTAGAACATGCCTAGTACAGTTGCCACTTTACAATGGCAGTAATAAAGCTGCTGCTGCTGCTACTGCAGTGCATTGCTGTTCCATGAGGCAGCAGCGACAGCAGCACAGATGTGAGCTGAATAATTGCTAGTGCAATTACTGGGCCTAGGTACTAAAGGCTCCCGTGGTAGTTCTGGCAAAGTCAGCAAGCTTTTCATGGGCTAACCCTTGCTAAGTCCCGCTGGCAGCATTGCATGTACCCAGTAGCCACATGTGGCCTGGCAGGCGTGGGTGTCCCAAGCGTCGTAGAAGCTTTAACGTGCATTGTTCTTTTGCTTGGTCTTACATCCTAGCCCAAGTGACGGGTAAGGAAGTCATGGCGTAACAGGGCAGAGAATGATGCTGGTCTTCTCATTGTCTGGGGGTGTGGGGCAGTAAAGTTTAAGCTGGCTCTCCAGGATACCAAGAGCACTTGTGAATATGTATTACGTAAAGGGGCTGAGGAAAGGCAGGAGAATGAAGTAGAGCTGATGTCCTGGTCTGTTCTGTACAGCAGAAATGTACAGAATAAGCCTTGGTATTAAATTGGATGCTCAGGGTGTTCCTACTCTGAGTGGAAAGGCTACATTTCCCATTGATGGAGACTGTAGAGTATATGTACTTTTACCAGGGCATGTTAAAAACCTTTCATGCTTTTTACTGCTTAAGAAAAACAGTATAATATGACTATATTATTACCATTTGCTTGACAATCTGGTTCAGAAGATATGCACAGAAGTAATGGATTATTACAAAAAAAAACCAAAGTACCACAAAATCAACATGAAAGTGTGTGTGTGTGTGTGTGTGTGTGAGAGAGAGAGAGAGAGAGAGAGAGAGAGAGAGAGAGAGAGAGAGAGAGAGAAATTTCATAACCAAGACTAGTCTCCAACTCACATTCCTTCTGATTCAGCCTCCCAAGTTTTGAGTTTGCAGGTGTGCATCACCATGCCTGCCTAGGAAATGATGAAGTTAATTTTGCTTCCCCATAAAACTGGTTTGGGCTTTATCAAGTTTGGGAATTACTTACCACACATGGGGAACTTTTTTGTCATATGAGATGATAGAGAATTACTCCATTCTGGCTTTGTCCCAAACTGTAACCCCACAGCATTTATAAGAAGTCATTAGGGCACAGACTATTGGTGTCATTGAAGTATGATGAATATGCCCTCCTGATCCTCAAGTGGCCTACTTTGAGGACTCTGTCAGAGTGAGACAAATCTATAAGTCATTCTGAACTCCAGATGGTGCCTACTGCTGCCCTCTGCATGGACAGAGAAGACCTTTGTTTCTGGTTATCTCCTCCAGCCAAGTCAATGAACACTCTGTTACCAGGACCCTGTGAAGCCTGAAACCAAGTCTTAGTGTTTTAAGAAAAAATGATGTGCTTACTATTAAAATAAGTGTAGTGGGTGGGGGACATGGTTTAGTTGTCAGGCAAGCATAAGCATAGTATATTCCCCAGATCCTATGTTAAAAACAAAACAAAATAATCAACCAACCAACCAACCAAACAAACAAAAGAACAGCTATGAGGTTTGTGCTCTTTAGTTCCAGTGCTGGTAAGGTAGAGACTCAAGGTGCCTGGGACTCACTGGCCGTCTAACTTCATCTCATTGTTGAGTTCTAGGCCAATGAGAGTCGCTAACAGGACTGATGGCTCCTGAGGAACAGCATGATTCAATGTTGACAGAGCTCTGGTCTCCATATGTGTGTGTGTGTGTGTGTGTGTGTGTGTGCATGCATGTATCTGTGTGTGTCTGTGTATTTGTGTGTGTGTGTCTGTGTGTACCTTTCCCAGACACACACACACACACACACACATCCACAAAAACGGCCTCCCCTGCTACACAAATGTGACCAGCAGTGAAGCCGTGCTGTATGGAATGGCTCATAAGAAGGGCAACACCATGAGAGATTTCCAAGTGAAGCATGGACTCAAGCCGGTTTGTAATAAATACAGACTTTGGGGATGCCAAGAGTATTTTGTGTGGTGGAACAAGGGCCTGACATGAATCTGTAATTGCTATGAACTTAAAAACTATGCTAGAAAAATAAGGTCTAATTTTTTTTAAATGCAACACTTAATGCTTAACACCCTTAAGAAATCTAACCTCTTTTTGACAGCCAAGGTACACAAAATATGTGACTTAATGCCTTACCTTTTTTTCCTCATATCTTATGATATTATAATGTATTCTAACAACAATTTGCACTGATTAACTTGAATGCCAAGCAGGAAAAACTGAAAGAACGTCAATCCTCCTAGGCTTCCCCACATTCCCACAGAAGCAGGAACTCCTGCGGAATCAGAGCCACCTCGTCATGTGGTTTCTGAACCCAGATATTTTCATTACTTTGAGCAGAAGTAGAAAGGATCAATCTTTTTTTGTTTGTTTGTTTGTTTTTGTTTTTTTATTCGATATATTTTTTATTTACATTTCAAATGATTTCCCCTTTCCTAGCCCCCCGACTCCCAGAAAGTCCTGTAAGCCCCCCTCTCTCCCCCTGTCCTCCCACCTACCCCTTCCTACTTCCCCGTTCTGGTTTTGCCCTATACTGCTTCACTGAGTCTTTCCAGAACAAGGGGCCACTCTTCCTTTCTTCTTGTACCTCATTTGATGTGTGGATTATGTTTTGGGTATTCCAGTTTTCTAGGTTAATATCCACTTATTAGTGAATACCATGATTCATCTTTTGAGTTTGGGTTACCTCACTTAGTATGATGTTCTCTAGCTCCATCCATTTGCCTAAGAATTTCATGAATTCATTGTTTCTAATGGCTGAATAGTACTCCATTGTGTAGATGTACCACATTTTTTGCATCCACTCTTCTGTTGAGGGATACCTGGGTTCTTTCCAACTTCTGGCAATTATAAATAGGGCTGCTATGAACATAGTAGAGCATGTATCCTTATTACATGGTGGGGAATCCTCTGGGTATATGCCCAGGAGTGGTATAGCAGGATCTTCTGGAAGTGAGGTGCCCAGTTTTCGGAGGAACCGCCAGACTGATTTCCAGAGTGGTTGTACCAATTTGCAACCCCACCAGCAGTGGAGGAGTGTTCCTCTTTCTCCACACCCTCTCCAACACCTGCTATCTCCTGAATTTTTAATCTTAGCCATTCTGACTGGTGTAAGGTGAAATCTCAGGGTTGTTTTGATTTGCATTTCCCTGATGACTAATGAAGTTGAGCATTTTTTAAGATGCTTCTCTGCCATCTGAAGTTCTTCAGGTGAGAATTCTTTGTTTAACTCTGTACCCCATTTTTAATAGGGTTGTTTGGTTTTCTGGAGTCTTAACTTCTTGAGTTCTTTATATATATTGGATATTAGCCCTTTATCTGATGTAGGATTGGTGAAGATCTTTTCCCAATTTGTTGGTTGCCGATTTGTCCTCTTGATGGTGTCAGAAAGGATCAATCTTAAGGGAGCTGGGAGGCAACAAAGCCATTTCCCAATTCAAGTGTACCTGTGTTGCCTTCTTAGGCCCAAGGGAGTACAGTCTGTCCTGAAAGGCGTTCAGAACAAACAAAAGGATATTTTTCCTAAGATGTTGCCAGATTGGTGGAGGCTGTCATAGGTGGATGGGGAGAGTCTATGGCCAAACTCTGGGCATCAGGGCCCATTTTCATTTTTTAAATTGTGTGTGTGCGCAAATGTGTCTATCTGTTGGTTTGCATTGCCTGCATGCAGTCACTGCAGGGGCCAAAAAGGGATTTTGGAGCTGAAGTTATAGGCAGTTGTGAGCTACCCACCATAGCTGCTGAGAACCAAACTTGGGTCCTCTACAAGAACAACATGCGCTCTTAATGGATGGGCCATCAGCAGCCCCTACTAGGGCTCATGCCCCAGTGTAGGGGAATGCCAGCTCAAGAAAGTGGGAAGGTGGGTTGGTTGTAAGGGGGGGAGAGATGGGATAGGGGGTTTTCAGAGGGGTAACAAGGAAGGAATACCATTTGCAATGTAAATAAAGCAAATATCTAACAAAAAAAGAATAAAATAAAAGAAAATATTTTAAGCTCCAATTCCACAATAAATTTCAAGAAAAGGAAAAGCAAAACAAAACTGTGATACAGTAAATAAAATGGTTTCCTAACCTTCTCTAGCCTGGGTCTAAGCAGCACTGATTACTATCTAAGCCTACCTGCCCACATGGGGGTCAGCAAAAAGAAAACTTAAAATTCTGGTTCTTCCATCTACTCCCAGGCCTGTGACACACTTCCTTGGTTGCCACACTGATGGGAAACTGGGAGAACATGTGGCAGCTTTCCCAGCTGTGATGAAGGCAGCATGTCTATGACCTTATCTATTTTATTCATCCCTATAAATAAATGCTTTCATAATCTTTCTTTGATACAATAGACTGAAAACCTTATTTTTTCCTATAGGCTCTCATTCCTTTGAGCCACAGTGTGTTAGAAGCTAGATTCATAGGTTGAAGTCAGAACAAAGCTAAGGGAGGAGGCAGGTGAGCCCAGAAACCTCCATTTGGGAGGTCATCAGTAGCTAGGCTGTGTTCCATGAGGCAGCAGAAGCATTCAGTCCAAAGAGGACAGGCTGGAGATGACACGTCCATTCAGGACTTCATGCCCCACTCTGTCTGAGGGCTCAAGGACTGCTCCCTATCCATTCTTCTCAGGAAAATGGTCTTTGAAGCTAGCTTTACCTTACCCCACCTCCACCCATCCTGGGGTTTGAGTCTGGTGCTTTCACACATTTTAGGTAAGCACTGCATCACTGAACTACCTCTCCTATCCTTAGTGTTTAGAAATAGAGCTCAAACTGGCCTTGATTTGTAATCTTGCCTCTCAAGTGCTGGGATGATAGACATATCATCCTTTCTGGGCCTGGCCTTCATTTATACAAGTCACCAGGAAACAGGAGATGGGAAGGAAATAGAATGGTAAGGGTCCCACATCTTCCACTGTGGCTTCCAGACTGAGGTGTGCCACTGCCCAGCTCATCTGAATCTCTGGTAGAGAATGTGATAGCCAAAGGCATCAGGCCTGGGCAAGTGTTCAGGGGTGATGTTCAAAGAGTCAGAGTAAGATGCTCCTCCCACCTTGATCTGAAGTCAACAATGTGTGGGAGTTAAGACCCAACATCAGCCAGCCAGCCTATGCATTTGAACAAGTGCACAGACTTAGAAAAAATAAAGCACAGGGAAAAAATTAAGGTCATCAACCACTTGAACAATGAGAAGTTCCAGGCATGCTCTGGTGCCAGGCTAGCCAAGGGAAATGAGGCTCATGGGGATTCCAAGTTTTTCTAGTAGCTGTTTCAAAATGTGAAAGAAATGAATCTAATTTTCCTAATATTTCTTTTAATGCAATATATCTAAAATATCAAATATTTAGATAAACGATCAAATTATCAATGACACATTTTACAGTTTTGGGTCTTTTTATCTTTGAAATCTGATGTATCATTTACATTAGTATCTACTGTATTGGTCAAGTCTAAAAACCTGGATTCTCATGTGTACCTCTGTAGGAAGAGAATTTTCTAGTCTTCTTTCTATCAGTATGTGTTCCTTTGAAAATTAAAACTAGTTATAATGCCCCCCCCCCAAATCAGCATTTAGGAATTTTGTAGATCAAGCTTTTGTACACCTGGCTAATGGGAATCAGAACACCTAGGAAGACAGAGCCAGATGTCTGACACTGGTGAATTCCCAAGAGAGATTCTCTTTGTGGGACATGTCTGTGGCCAGCTGGCTTTTCCCCAGATTTTTTCCCCCATCCCTACCATCTGTGTGCTTTGAGCTGCTACAGACCTTCAGGGCTGTATCTCATAGCTCAGCTAGGACTATCTGGGTACACGTGGTCTACCCACATAGACCCAATCAATTCTGATTTACTGTGAACAGAAATGTTTTTTTATTATAAGTCTGAGAGTGTTTGATGATTAAGGGTTGGCTCTTTGTGACTGTGCTGCCTAGTTTGAGATGGTGGTTGGCTTGTCTTACATGCTGGGAGACTGGAGACACCCACTTGTTCCTACCTTGAGCCAGCAGCAGCCTCAAGTTGTGAAGTGACTGGAGGAGGGGTAAGGGACAAAGGGGAAAGGTCAGCAGCAGCAGCTCTTCCTGTCTCTGCTAGCTTGTCAGGTCACCTAAGCTCCTGCCTAGCTTGAAAGCAGACTTCCCCACTGGTCCATCTAGCAGGTTCTGGTGTACACCCCTCTGGGACGCCCTCCTGTGGCAGCTGTCCTTTTGGGGTTTCCTTCTTCTGCTGCTCCCTTCTTCTCTGAGCCTAAATGCTCTCCCTGCTCTGACCTCTGCCTCCTTTTGCCATGGAGGGCGTCCTCTGTCCTTCCTCCTTTGTGGAAGCTACACTCATCTCTAGGGTCATCTTGTGCTGTTTGCAAGACCTCACCTTGAAGTCATCAGGGCAGACAACCAGACTGATGATACAGATGGAGATGGGAGAATGTGTTGTATGAGTCTGATGACCAGGTCACTCTGGGGACCATTCTCAAGAATCCCAAGAGGATTCTGATTAGAAAATACCCTCCAGGTCATACAGGTTCCTCACTCCTTCTAGGTGGTTGTTCCATCACATTCTAGAAGTTCTCCATACGCTGTTGGTTGTCTGGGTGAAATGTTAGCTTCTGTTAGTTCAGTTGGACTTTTAGAACAGGCTCTTGGGTCCTGCTCTGGTCTCTAGCAACCTTGTTGTTTTTGTCCCAGTGTGCCTGTTCACCTCTCTTCAAAGGCCTCTCTTTGCCTTCTTCTCTTATCTATGGGTCCCTTTATGCTTCCTCCTCTAGCTTCTCTTTATGAACCTTCTATCTGGCTACCTGCAGGGATGGCTCCACATCAGCATCTTTGTATCCTTCTGCACAGAGTGCTGAGATCTGCCCACAAAGCCCATCAATCAACATCGTGGGCGCTAGTATAAAGGGAGAGAAACTCCACACTGCTTCCCTATCTCTGCCTAGGCATTCTTCATGATTGACTACACAGAGGCACAGTGAAGGTTCTCAGAAGAAAAATGACTGAAGAAATTGGAAGTCAAATGGGTAAATAGCCTGTGCCAAATTGCATGGCTTCAATAGGCTATGACTGCAGCAAACCCACTCAAGATAATTGCTACTATATACCTGCTTACCCAGGAATAGAGATGCAAAATATGATAGTCAAGGGGCTGCTTTGCATTTGAGACTGCTGTGGAATTTTGCCATTTATCTGAGTATATACTGGCACGGAATTTGGAAGCCATCAAATGCTGCCTGCCCTCAACAGCCCAGGCTTTTCCTTATAGTCTGTCTTCCATATTATTTCCCCGTCCATATTGTGTATGTGTGTGGGGATGGAGATTAAAAGAAAAAAAATCAAACAACCCTAGATATTCTACTGCTTGGTAGTTTGTTTACATACATACATACACACACACACACACACACACACACAGAGCCATCATTGCATAACTCCAAAAAATAGACATAGCAGCCCCAGCAGACTCCAGACCTGGGCTTTGGTTCCTGGCTGACCTTTCAATGTAAGCTACAAAAGGTTTCTGTATTATAGGTACACATACTTCTGAGATACTGGGGATCAAACCCAGGGCCTTGTGCATGCTGGCCAAGCTCTACCACTGAGCTGCTCTTCCAGCCAGAGATGATAACTCTTTTACTAAAGATGTCAGTGTAGACACATGCAAGTCATTATCCATGGACATAGAAGACTCCATTGAACAGACTGAATACTACGTTCATTCTTTCAGATGTCCCCATAGCCAGTCTGGCTTCTGTGGAGTGGCACCCTTCAGGCATTTGGGTGGCTTTGGAGCGGTTACCCTTCAGTGCCCTGGCCCTTTGTTATCTGTCACTCTGGCCCTGTGGGGTCCAGCCATGTCCTCTCACAATGTCCCTCTTACTCACCTGTAAGCCAAGGTGCAGCTCTCTCAGGGAGCGCTGGATCTCTCTGGTAAGGATGTTCATGCGCTCACACTCCTGGAGGGCAACTACGATGTAGGGGGTGCGTTCCTCCACCTTAGCCATTAGCTCTGGGATGTTAAATTCATCTGTCACCCGATCCAGTATTTCTTCCAGAAAGGCTTTGACCTGTTCCATGGCAGAAACTAGAGAGTTAAGAAGGGACTACATGGAAATAGCTGCCTGGTATGGTAAATCTAAGAACTCTATGGTTCGGGAGCTCAAAAGCCCCAGGGGTAGTAGGCCCCTACTTTTATTTAATTTAAATGGCCATAGTATCAAGCTACCTTCTAATTTCATGTCTCTCTGCCCACAGGTGAGCGCAGCTCTTCTCCTCAGACAAGCTGCTTTGTAAAGTGGATAAGGATTAATGTAGAAAGTCAGGACCAGTCAAAGTGACTGCGGTGTGCTTACTCACATACATCTATATCACTCCACCCCAGAGATCGGGAGCATGGCAGAAAAGGGGACAGAGGTTGTAATAGCTGGAAGCTGGTGAGGACCCGAGCAAAGCAGTGTCAGCACACGGCAGCGCTGTTGTATTTTTAAATTCGTAGCAGCTATGGTTGCTTGCAAAAGACCTGAAAATGATGAGCCAGTTCCACTCCCAGCCCTACGTGAGGTGATTATTAAAAACCAACTATAACCAAAAACAACAAAAACTATGAAGCTGAGGATATATGGAGGCGGGGTCCAAATCTGAGTGGAGTTCGGGAGAGTTGTGGAGGGTAAATATGATCAAAATACATTATATGAAAATATCAAAGAATTAATATAATTTTCTTTTAAATCAAGGGATTCCATTCTCCTGCAATGGACACTAAATGATGGTCACCTACCACCTGCCGTCCTTCCTTTCATCATATACTGGCCTGCTTGCTTGGGTCAGCTAAGCCAGGATTAAGGAATAACCTCAGGATACTTCTCTCTAGAGGCTGGCCAATCTCTTGTCGCTTGTGTGACCAGCCTGAAAAGAATTCTAAGAATTGATGTTGAAAAACTCACAGGCTGACCCAATTCGCTCTAGGAACTAAAGTGGATCTTTGGCCTAAGATGCCCCTTGTGAGGCTGAAGGACATGAGCACACATTGACAGCCCTCCAAGTCAGTGGTTCCCACATCCTCAGATCCAGCCGACCATAGATCAAAAGCCGAATATAGCTTGTCATTATTCTTTAAACAACACAGTATAACTAGTTGCACAACTGTAGGCATTATAACTAATCTAGGGGTGATAGAAGGTATATGGCATGGAATGGACTATACCTCACTAAAGCACTTGCCTAACATGCATAAGGCCCAGAACTGTATAAGGTATACCAGAGGATGTGCATAGCTTACATACAGATGCTAAGCGATTGACATAAGGCATTCGGAGAAAGGAGCTTCAGTTGGGGAAGTGCCTCCATGAGATCCAATTGTGGGGCATTTTCTCAATTAGTGATCAAGTGGGGAGGGCCCCTTGTGGGTGGTACCATCCCTGGGCTGGTATTCTTTGGTTCTATAAGAGAGCAGGCTGAGCAAGCCAGGGGAAGCAAGCCAGTAAGAAACATCCCTCCATGGCCTCTGCATCAGCTCCTGCTTCCTGACCTGCTTGAGTTCCAGTCCTGACTTCCTTTAGTGATGAACTGCAACGTGGAAGTGTAAGCTCAATAAACCCTTTCTTCCCCAACTTGCTTCTTGGTCATGATGTTTGTGAAGGAATAGAAACCCTGACTAAGACAGGGACTTTGGCATCTATAGGGAGAGGCATGGATACTGGGGAATTCCCTTCTCTTCCCTCTGTTCTGTATTTCCATGCAGTATTACTGTGTTTTTCTATTTGTGAATTCTGAAAGTGGCATTGTCATCTATCACTTAAACACCTTCTTCCCATAATTCCTTTGCTCTTAACAAACTATCAGCTAATTAGGCCTGAGGAGCTAAAATAACCCTGTAAATCTGAAACTGAGGTACAAAGATTGTGGGTTATTTGGGGGCAAGCACTTGGAGGCTGAGCCTGCTGTTTTGGAGGAAATGAGTAAGCCTGGGAGGTTTGTTAGCAGAGAACGACAAATGAAGCTGTGCACACATCATGGCCCTATGGCCAGCAGAGTAGAGTGGAGGGAGCAGCAAGGTGGAAGCAGGTGAGCACAGCACGTGCCAGCCTTTCCAAGTAGTAAGAGCTGAGCTCTAGAGGCCTGCGCCTACCTGGCCTTTGTTAACTTTGACATCGCCATCCCTTCCTCCAAGAGCAGACCTCTTTCTTCTTTGGGAAATGCCTTCTCCATTTTTCTGGAGGGTCACTTGTGCAAGCTTCTCCTTACTCAAGTAAGGATCAGATTATATTCTCAGGAGCACGAAAGTTTAAAACCTGGGATCCAAGGAGCCAGTGGGAGAAAGGAGGGGTCCTGAAGGACCCTGCAGACTTCTTCCACACTGAGACCCTGGGGCCACTGGTTGTTGTCTTTTCTTTGATTGGTTCCTTTGACATAGGAAGCTTAGTTTTTGCTTCGTTTAGCTAGCTTGGTATCTGTTGCTGACAACCAGGGAGCCCTGGCTGAGTTGACCTAGTTCTCATGGGATGTAAACAAGCCAGTTAGGTCTCAGGTTTTCATCTAGAAACATACCCACTAGAGTCTTTCTTGGTTGGCTCCCCTCCTCCAACTCTAAGGGGCTGACTTGAAGATCAAATCAAATGAGCTGATGGATGTTGTGGTGTCTGAAAGCTTTAAAGGACTATATTAATGTAAAGGATGATTAATATTCACCTTGCCATGAATTGCGAACACACAATCCATTCCCTAGAAAAAGAGCTGATGGTAGAAAAAAAAAAAAGCCAGGAGCCCATCATCCCACACCAAATGGGTCTCTGGTTGCTATCATAGCATAAAGTGGAATGGAATTTTAATGGTACCTGAAAGCTGCTGCCAGAGCCAAAGACAAATGGCTAAATTTATATTATATTTTTGTCTCTGGGGTGGAATTGAAGAAACAGTCCTGTATCAGTGAACGGCCACTCAGCTG
Organism: Apodemus sylvaticus; assembly: GCF_947179515.1. Taxonomy (NCBI): domain Eukaryota; kingdom Metazoa; phylum Chordata; class Mammalia; order Rodentia; family Muridae; genus Apodemus; species Apodemus sylvaticus. Next base: position 58,659,084 of record NC_067481.1, on the reverse strand, counting down.
TGACTCACAATAAGATGACGAGATGGTCTAGAGGCATTGCTCCAAAATACACAAGGATGGGGACACTGAGTTCTCTCCTGTCTCTTGTCAAGTCAGGAGGGTGTGGAGGCCTGGGAAGGAGCTGTGGGCGGGGAAAAGCTGGACAGAGATGGAGGAGGACACTTCTCTGCTCAGGGAGCCCCCAGAGTCCTTCAGAGAGAAGGGATGCCTTCCAAGGGATGAGGTCGATTTCATTTCCATATGCAGCACCTCTGCTTTTCCTTCTTTTTGAGAACATAATACATATTTACTGGAAATATCAGGGAAAAAAGCCTTCTAGAACCCTTTTCTTCCCATGAGAGAGAAAATACTGTAAAGCTGCCTATGTTTGAATATTTTCTTCAGTGTACAGAACAGTTTCTCTTCTTAGTCATCAGCCAGACACATTCACTTAACAATTATTATTCATGCATTTATCACCCATCCAACCTATCTATTTCTCTCCCTTTGTCTATGCACACATGAATACAACACACACACACACATACATACACACACACATGATATAATCTTTTCTTCTCCTCAGTACTGGGATTGAATACGCTACCACTGATCTACAGGCCTGTCTGTACATGTTTTATTATTGATTTACTTGTTGAGACAGGTCCCACTTTGCACACTGGCTAGCCTGGAACTTGCTATGTAGACTAGGTTGGCTTTGAATTTGCTGAGATCTGCCTGCCTCTGCTTCCCCAGCACTGGGATTAAACGTATGTGCCATTGTGACCGGCTTCCCTATAAATTGGAGTAAAGTCCTCTGTTGCTATGTACGGGAATTGCTTTCTTCATTTAAAGTATATATTATTTCACTCTTTTGATGTGCCTAATTTATTTGTCCTGTTGGTAATTGTTCTGTTCATCATTTCTACACCATAAAAATTCTGCAATAAATAAATGTAAATACATCATAAAAACTGTAAACTTTGGGTACTTTTGCTGGGTGATTTCAAAGAAATAGAATCATGAACATTTTGAACTTTGGCAGCCACTGTCAAATTGTTCTGTCAATTCAACCTTTACCAACAGAGATGATCAGAACTTTCATTTTAGGTCTTAAAACTGTGAACCATCACATTTGAAAACCCTTAGCATTATGGAAAATGACATTTTGCTACCCTTAGATGTCACTGAGATAATGTCACTTTTTTTATTGCATGTTTATCTTTCATCCCTGAGTCTGGGATTACAGGTGGTTGTGAGCTTCCCGATCTAGCTGCTGGGACCAGAACCCAAGCAACAAGCACTACTCTTAACTTGTAAGCCATCTCTCTAGCAGTTAAAAAGTTGTCCATCAAAATCATTAATCTTTGTGTTCCTAGACTTTAGCTTCTAAAAAGCTGAGAAATGCCTTCTTTGTATAACCATAAAGACATCCGTGCAAGTGGTCTTCCAATGCATTACATTTAAATATTTGAGAAATTTAAGCTATACTTTTACCAAAAGAGCCAGGGAATGGAAGCTGGTCTACTTTTCTCCAAATGGCTAGCTGGCTTTTCAGCACTAAGAAGTCCTGGTTCATCACCACAGAAGGAAGGAAGGCCTGTACCTCAGGGCAATACTGGAGGAGACCAGCACTCTGGGTGATTACAGTACCCTCCAGATTCAGATGTTGAACCTCAATCTTCAGTGTCTCAGAATATGACTGGATTTGGACATAGACCTTTAGAGAGGAAAGTATATGAAAAGGGAGCTATTAGGGTAGTCCCTAATCCAGTCTGATTAGTGAGGAGGAGGAGAAAGAGGAGGAGGAGGTTTGGGCACAGAAGAAAAAGACAGTCGTATGAAGACACAACTGAGGAGATGGTCATTGCAAGCAAGGAGGAAAAGCCTCAGGAACAGTCATACCTACTGTCACCTTAACTGGGCGTCTAGGTTTTAATGCATGAGGACTTTGCTTTCTGTTGTTTTAAGTTATCCAGATTGCAGTGTTCTGTTATGGTGGTCTGTGCAGTGAATGTGCAGGATTCTGCCCTCCTGGCTATTAGCAGATCTGTCTGCCCAAAATCGTCACTGGAGGCTGAGCAGCAGTTTTAGGTCAGGTTGTCTAGTAAGCCCACAGTGTGTTCAAAGAAACCCACATGGGTTAAAGTATGGTAGCTACTAGCTGTCTCTTCCCCAGCCTCCCCAATCATCTCTCTCTGTCTCTCTGTCTCTGTCCCCCCACCCCCACCCCCAGGCTCACAGCAGCTAGCCAGGCTAACCCCAGCTTCCCCTCATGGAAGTGGAATGTACTAATAGACTTGGTTCTGGGTTTCAAGAGTGGATGAAAAGGCAAGCTCTGGCATTGGCTCTCTGCCTCCTGACCTGCAGAGATATAAAAACACAGGAACCACGTGCAAAACAATTGCATGGTTGAGTAGTGTGGGAAGGCATGATGGAACATGTGCTTGATAACCTGCATGTGTGCTATGCATGACAGAGGCTAAACCTTCATTGCAGGCTCCTGTCCATTGCTTACACAGTCTGGGCTGTTGTCAGAAACAGGGGTATCTTTCTTTATGGTGGCTTCATTGCTTCCCCTTAGCCTCTGATTTTATCTTACATATGGAATGGTGGAAAAAGATAATTAGTCTGCTCATTTACATCACAATCATCAGTGTACCAACTGCTGGGCATAATCCATGTTATGGTTTGAATCTGAAATGTCCCACACAGGTCCATTTGGGAGATAGGTAGGGCTTAGCTGGCAGAAGATCACTGGGGTCTGTTCTACTCACCCTTGCTTCAGGCCTTCTGCTTCCTGGTTCATTCCTCTGCAAAGAACACATCTACCCCATGCTCCCTGCCTCCATGGATAGAGCTATTCTATACTATCCCCTTGAAACCATAGAACAAAACAAACTCTTCCTAAATTGTTTCTGTTGGGTATTCTGGTCACAAAGATGTGACCATAGACAATTATCTCAGATCTGAGACTTAGAATTCCCTTTCCTTTTTTTCCTGGTTCTGAAGACTGAACGTAGGGGCCTTGTACATGCCAGGCAGGTGCTTTCCCACTGAGATGCACTCATGCCCCTCAGAATTATGCTTTCAAACCTTATAGCTCATTGTTAGGCAGAGTGAACCTTTATAACTTGTGTCTGAAGGATATCACTCCCAACTTTTAACAGAACTCTAGCTTCCTCCCTCAGTGTGTCAATCACTTTGCTCAGAAGCAGGTCCTGCAGCATAAATGTTTACTTAGTACCCAGCTTTTCTACCCTAACCTTTCAAAGCGGTTTCCTTAAGAGCCCCATAGGGGATGCAGTTAGGGCATAGGTTTCAACCCCCACAGGTGTCGCATGTCAGATACCTGCTATCAGGCAATTTACACTACTATGCATATCAATAGCAAGATTACAGTTATAAAGTAGCAAGGGAATAACTTTATGGGGATCACCACAGCATGATGAACTGTGTTAAAAGGTCAGAGTATTAGGAAGGTTGAGGACCACTGGGTTAGAAGGTCCACACTTGCAGTCCTGTGATGTGAATGCAGGTTGGTGGATGGACACACATCTCTTCTAAGTAGAATCCCTTTGTCTTGAAAAATATTTAGAAGTTTCACTCTGGTGGCCCAACCTTCTGTCCTCTGTTTTCCTTAAATCATAGGCCCACCCGCCTCCAACCTTTGGTTATCCTCAAATCCAAACCTCACCCTACTTTGGTTTCCACTCTGTAATTTCTTGGCTTCATGTGATTTCTCAGCCTTGTGCTCTGAGCTCTTTATATCCACTGATGCTTGGGCTGGAGGTCATTCACACTGAGCGAGGTGTGGCTTTCCAGATGGGGTCTGGTTGGTGGCTGAGTGGAGAGGGATTTTGCAGCCAACTCTACAGCGCCATTATTTATTTTGCCAAAGAATCTGGAAGTTGCTATCAAAGCTCCCAAAGCCCTTCCTGCTCAGTTCTGAACTTCCCTCACTTCATCAGAGAAGCCAAATAAAATCTGACTTTAGATTGGCAAAACCATCTGCCCGTCCCAATAGCAAGGACCTCCTCTGATTTAATCAGAGGGCTGGGGATGGGCTGAAGTAGATAGGGAGGGATTGTTGGAGCAGGGGACCATCTAAGCTGGTTTGTGTATGTTAGTCACGCTGCTACTACCGATGCATTAGCGGAAAGCTGTCTGCTTGCAAGCTTTGGGTCCCCGACCTATTTCAAGACATACTCACCTTTTCTTCCCTTGTGATGCCAGCTCCATCTCCAGTCTGGCTGTCCCGAGGCTGCATCTCCAGCACAGTGCGGAAGAGTTTTTCCGATGTCTGGGTCAGGAAGCCAATCTCAGCATTTGGATGGAGGCCGTACAGGTAGGGAGACTCAGGGGGCAGCTCAGCATCAATATACTGAAACCAAAGGCAGATTGGTCAAAGAGTAACTAACTCGCCTCCCATCCTGTACAAGGTCCTCTGTGGGACATAGCGACACTGCCATCCTGGTAGCGGATCACTGCCTACTTTACACACCAGGCACAGTTAATGCTCAGCGCCATCCTCTTCTCACTAGGGACCAGTGCCCCACAACTCCCGTACAAAATGAGGGTGAAGCTGGGCTGGGGGAAGCAGCCAGTTTGCTTGCAAACTGAAGGGGACTTACACTCCAAAAAAAAAAAAAGGACTTGGAGTTGAAACCACATTTTAAAACACAGTGCTGCCTAAATGCATCTCTAGTTAATTCTGGTAGTCACGGTTCGTCGGCCTCAGAGTCCTAACCAGCTTGTGGAGGTCACTTTCTTCACTGATTGATTTTTGTGCCCCTTCATGGTTCATTTTATAACCCCAAGAAGCTATCTTCCAAATTAATCTCCTGAAGGGACTTTCAAGATTTCTTGGTGTTGTTACCAACTAGTTTAAATACTGTTCATTTTTTCAATCTGTGTTCTTAGTTTTGCATTTCCTCCAGCCCATTCCTGGACCCTTGGCAGGTGCCCAACAACCATCTCTGATCTGGCAGACTTAAAGGAAGTACTAGGAAGGGCTTCCACCTCAGCCCTTTGGAAATGGGTAAGTCCTATTACCATGGGACTCAAGACCTGAACATCCTCAAGGGTGCTGCTCTGGCAGGTCAGTTATCTGCAGACACCAGGGGATGGATGCTCATGTACTGGGATCCTGGGCTAAGCCTCTCAAGTTGTGACAGCTTGCGCATTTCTTGTAAGAGTCTCCTCATTTTGAATTTCTTCTCACAGGTATGATTCTTCTGGATCAAATGATTTTTATGATTATGATTCTTAAGTTTTATGAATTAAAAGCTTAAGTTTCTATGACAACTCTTTCCTCTTAAATTTGCTATAAACATAGGTAAGTTTAAGTCCTTTCAAGGATGCTTAAAAATCTAAAATATTTTCCTCTCCAACAAAAAAACAGTGTCTCAGTAGATTTCTAATAGCATACTAAAAAGAGAACTGGATGCTTTAAAAATAACTGCAATAATAGCACATGACAAATGGAAATGCTAGTTAAGAGAAATCTCAGGGAGAATGACTTTCTTTTATGTAGGTATGCATGCCTCTGTCCATAGCTGTCAGCAGGAAATGGGAGCAGTAAGTGATCAGGCTACAAGATCATTTTCAATGAAGATAATGATTAAGTTTATGCAGAGGTCTCTAAGCTCTTACCTGATAATCCCCCCCCCAATTAATATTGTTTTTATCAACATCTTGAATCAAGACAAGTAGATAACTGTCCCAGATGTTATTTGTGGGGAAGATTGACAAGCCCAACTATGGAATCAAACGTTAAGGTTACAAAGATCTCCAAGCTCAATTTCATCTTTAATTTGAGGCTGGAAATCCTGAACCTCTTAGGCTAAGCAAAGTAATCTTGGAGTGGAGAGCAAGGTTGAAATATACTCAGACTTAGCTCTTGGGGCATCCTTCCCTGGCTCCCAGAGTGAGCATGTGCAGGCCAGACAAGAAGAATTCTCCCTGCCTCCATGACTGTCATATTGCTGCAAACAGAGCAGTTGCCTTACCTGATGATAGCCACTGTAGTCCATGTTGCCTGGAAGTGGGAACCCTGGGGCCAGGGCCAGCTCTCCTTCCAGCATTTCTGGCCTAATGAATTCCTCTAAATAGGTTCTGCAGAGTCTCCTGTCCCAGTCGTCTGTGATATGACCACCATACATGATCTCACCAAACAGGTAACGCAGGTCGTCATAGGGTACCTGAGTCAAAAGTGAGAGAGAAGAAAGAATGATTTCCTCACAGGCTTTGGTGCTGGATGCTTCTTGAGATTAAAAGTGATGCCCCTTTAAACTTTGTGTCCCCAGAACCTGGCAGTATTAAGCACGTTTGGCTTATATCAGGCTTTCCTGAAGCCCTTCACATAAGCAATGAATGTCAATTGGAGATGTGAGGGCCATGAGCCTTTTACATTTTTTGCCATTAATCACAGGATCAGTTGACCCTCTGAAAGTTCAGGGTAAATAAAGTACAGGGTAGAAGATTGCTGGAGTAAAAGTTAGGGAGGGAAGCCATTTGAGACAAGCCAATCCACAAAGGGGGTGAAGCTATGGGGCTGGGCTCCCTTGGACTCCGGAGCTACGGCAGGACTTCTAGTGGTGTCTGACCCTGTAGTAGCCTTGCTGATGCTTCAGACAAAAAAAATCCTTGATGGCACAAGCAGTCCTTTAGATGGAAGTCCTTTAGCAGAAGTTTCTCTGAAATGGGTCTGACAAAGAGTATGAATTTGGCCTTTTCTCCACCTGTGGCAGAACCATATCTACAGGAGGAGCTGTGTGTACCAATGAAAGCTCTGCTCCTTTGCCAAGTCAAGTTGGGTTGGAAACTTATATTAGGGGAGTATGGGCTCTCTTCCTGTCAATCCACAAGTCCCTGCTGTGGTGTAAGCACATATAATCGGTCTGATGGGTCTCTGGATGAATTCTCATGGGGCTGACAGTTTGAATTCCTTTGCTTCTGGCTCTGATGCCACAGTAGAACTTCTCAGCCTGAGGCTGGTCCTCGGCTTAGAACTTTATCTCCTCTGGGTGGCGTCTTAGGCCTTCCTCACAGAGCAGAACCCTTATGTATGGGAAGCCCCTATCATAATGACCTGCAGCCCATACCCCCGTGTTTCACCTTTGTGTTAGCCTCCAGGAAATTGTACAGCACATTCACGGAGATGGTGAGGTCCCCGGTGTTAAACGGGTAGGACCGATTCCATCCCTGCGGCCCAAACTTCCGTCTTTCGGCAACCACCGCATGAAAATAACACAAAGCAAAGAGGATGGTCTTGAACTCCGTCTCCCGGGAACACATCTCCAGAGTGTCCTGGAAGAGAAGCATCATTTACAATACTGACACAGTTCCCGTTACCTGGGTAGGCAAGGGTGTGGTAAGATTGGGGTTCACACCCGGTAAGGCTATGGTAAGCCATGTTTATGGTGTAAGGCACAGAGAAGGGATGGGCTGTCGTACTGAGGTGAGGCAAGGTGGGAGTCTGGGCTGGAGGCAGACATGTGGAAAGATAGGTTTCAGTTCAGCATTTGAGTTAAAGCTTATATTCAGGCAACAGGATGTCTTGTCTATAATTTAACCTTGTTCACACAGATTAACTCTTTAGGTACCTGAGCATAGCTAATATGACAACAGCAGAGGGTCTGTGGATATGAAGGTCTTATTCTATCCATGTCACTGTGCCCCATGTAGGTGGGGACTCTTACAACCTTGCTTATAAACTGTCCTTTCCTGCCCATCATGGGATAAGAATGTGTTCCTCTGTCTATGTGACAAGGAACCGTTGGCTTCTGTACTGCAAAGCTTCTGAAAGGAGAGAGGGGATGGGATCCAGACTCGCAGCAGTGGGAGATGCTGTAGCATCCATGCGCTTCCCTGCTCCCCACTGCCCCCACCTCCTGAGAAGGAGTGATCCAACAGGAGGCTGAGCAAACAGTGAGGGAGGGGGCGCCTGCAGAGCATGGGGAGGGCAGGTTTGGGGCTGCAAGGAAGGCAGGAAGGAACTGGGAGAAGGAGAGAAAGAAGCAGGCCCCGCTTCAGAGGAAGGCAGCAAGGCCCTGCTTGGTGGACCTTAAGGAGGGTGTGGCTGATGGAGGGCGGGGGTAAGCAAAAGGGATGGTGGGAGGCAGTCTCTGGATCCTCTGAAGGTAGAAATAAACAAAAATAAAAACAGTTTCTCGGAATGAGATTCTCTCTCTGTTCATTTTGGAGCAAGATGTGGCAGCCAGAGCCCAAGAAGGTACTTACTTGCGAGGCTCCAACCACTGAATTTGTTCAGTCCTGATGCTTGTTCTAGGAACCCCTGGAGGCTGTGTTCCCACAAGGCAGGAACCACGGGGAAACCAGACCTTGGGAGAATCTGGTCGTGCTGGTGTTCCCATGGAGACACTCCCCCTGAACACATGGTGTTCAGGTGCCCTCACTGGGTCAGAGGCAGTATGGAGGATAAGATATTGCCTTGTGAAACTTTAACAACTGCTTTATAGATAGAGCAATTCTCCATAAACTATAGGGTGTTTTGTTACTTCTTATACATTTGGAAAAGAAAGATTCTGTGGGAAAAATGCCTTTCAGCATGAATACCTTTAATGCCAAGATTGGCTGACAGTGATACATTCACATCAAAGTCAGAATAAAACAGCCACCGCGAAATAATGTAAGCAGGGAGTGAAAAGGGGGCAGAGAATTTTATCCCCCCGCATGGTAAAATGGGTTTCTTGGGGAACAGGGTGAATTTACACAGCCTGCTGCTGTAAACAACGAACGGCCTCATGAATCTCTCTCAGTAGCTATACACAGCGAGTGGATCTTTTGAGGCAGGGACAGCATAAGCAGGCAGAGAGTCTATCTCTTCAGCTTTATTCTTACTTGTGCATGACCATCCAAGACTGGTCATCAGGAGTGCAGGGAGAAAAGTCGGGGAACAATGGCCCCCTTGCCTGGATGCGAAGGGGAAGCCAGGTGGGTGTGGTTACAGCTGATCATTTCCTTATAAGGGCAAACAGCAGGTGAGGCCCCATTACCTTCCAACTGTCTAAGACCCTCAGGGCAGGACACCTGAGAATGGTTTGCTGGTATGACCTTGGGTCTAGCGCCAGCTAAGTACATTCTAATGTTTTTGTCCTCTCCCAGTCACTACTACCATTTCCTTCTTTCTCTCCCAACCCCCAGCCCTGGCCTGGGGATTGAAGCCAGAGCCTTGCTCAAGTGAGGCAAGTACCCTATCATTGGGTTACCTTCATACCCTCCAACTTCTACATTAAGAAAGCAAAACAAACCTGCAGTATAACAGACAAAACATGATGCTGTTGTTCACCCAACACTACTGAGGGCAATACTTCTCTATTGTGGGGGTGGGGTGGACTTGAGCAGATATGTTTGTTGTATGTAGAATATTAAAGATAGACATTTAAAGGTTTGTCTCTGTACTTGACATAGTATAAGCAGGAATTTAATTAAGTTTAATTCCCGGAAGTGAAAGGATAGAAAATAATACAACCTAACTCTAATGACCCCAAGAAATCAAGAGTTTAAAATGCTATCTCACTTTGTTAGAAACTAGGTAAAAGGTCACATTCCAGAGCCGGCCCTTTGTTTAGACCTAGCAGAAAGGCCTTGAATAGGTGATCCTGGCCCCATAGGGTAACTGGAAATGGACTAAGCTTATCTTGCTTCTGTAAACTTACGCCATTACCCCCAAGCAGGAGTTCACGCAGCTGTAGACATTATAGAAAACTAATTGGTTCACTGTGCGCGCTCCAATTATTTAAACTGATTGGCCTAAAAACTATGGAGTGGTACAAATCAATTGGCTCACATTTCGCGGGCTCTCCATGCTAAGAAATGATTGGTTTGTGATTCGCGGGTTTTGTTGTAAACTTATTAAAATTAAGTTTAAGTATTATAAAACTGTCTCAATTTGGCACTTGGGGTCCATAGTCATCTAACCCTGCGTGGTGCATGGCTATGGAACCCAGAATTCTGGAAATAAAGAAATCCTCATGCTATTGCATCGAGATCGTTTCTCGCGAGTGATTTGGGTGTTGCCTTCCGGGGTGTCGGGTGCTGGGACACCCTCGGTTTTTGGGGTCTAACAGAAGAAGGTAAAGAAAGTGCCACTGGCTAGGAGAATACCCTAGCTTCTGTCCTGTTTGCAGTGGGTGTAGGTACCTGAGGTCTGCCATGCCATGCAAAGCAATGTACAGGTCTGTTGCCTAGGCAATGGCTGCCATCTACCCAGAATTCCATAGCCCACCTTTACCTGTAATTATGTCACCACCACTATATAACTGAGCAGCGCTCCTTTCCTCTCTCTCTTTCTTTCTCTTCCCACTTCCTTTCCCGCCGGCTACCCGCCCCCCCCCCCCCCCTTCTTAAATAAAGTCCACGTGGAGCTATTTGGTCTAGCGTGCCTCGTTGCGGTTCACGGTTCCACCGCAGCCCGCGGCCCGGCGCCCGGGGTGCGCACGTGTGTCCCGGCCAGCAGCAGCAGCCACAGAAATCAACGCAGAAACCAACAGCCAACAGCCGCAGAAACCAACAGTGGGCAGGGAAAGTCAAGCTAAGATAATTCAACATCTCCTATAGTGTCCTTCACTGTCAGATGACATTAGGTATTGGGGCTAGGCAGGAGAGGATGTGGAAAAGGCTTTGCTTCTCAGACCTTTGCGGAAATTTCCCCTTCAGACCATGTGACTTCCATGCTGTGAGTATAACATGGGGTCAGTAAAGTCTTTTGAGACTCTGCTATTGCTTCTACCATATTGTAAATTAAACCAGGCCCAAAGGGCTAGTACTACTAATGGTTAATATGGGCTAGCTGGGGACCTACTGTATGGCATGACCCACTTAAAGTTCCTGGATTTGACACCCCTGTAAGCATTTCTGGAAAACAGAGACTTACTGGGGACATCAGAGAGAAGATGGTCCCTTGGCCCTGCCTTCCTGTGTTTCCCGTCCCAAGGGAGAGGCAATGAGAAATGATTCCTTCCCGAGAAGATAGGCAAGGCCTGAGCTGCAGACACTGCACAGAGGGGTTCAGCTACCATCATGGGCTTGGCTTTGGAGTTTTAAAAATTAACCTTTCTGGTTAGCAAATGAAATAATGACACTTTCATGTGCATAAATCATTGTAGTCTTCTCATATTCTCCTGTTCCACTGCCTTCACCTGGGCCTCTCTGCCCTCTTCACAGACCCCTGCCCTTCCTCTGCTTTCATGTCATACACAGATATACACAGACACACACGTATGTGCATACATGCACAGGTACACATAGGTATGCACAACACACACACACATTGCAGACAGAAAACATGCATTATTTTGCCTTTATTCTTCTATTATCCTCTCTTGCTCTCCCCATTTCTTTCCCTTTCACCACTGCCTTCCCTTCCTCTCAGTCTGTCTTCTACTTTTATGTCATACATATATGACATATGTATCTATTATTATTATTATTATTATTATTACTATTATTATTATATTTTCCTCCTGGACTAGGCTTTAAATAAATCCTTCTCAGCTCAAGTCTTAGATTACAAGTAATGGGAGTCGTGGAAATGTTCCTGAGCCCTGTGCCTTTATATTCTGATTCTCTCTAGAACACAGTGTTCTCCATGTGAACCTTGTTTTCTGGAGCAGGACCTGGAGATTAGCATTTTCATCAAGTCCATGGGCACCACTCCCAACCCAGAGGCCATACTTTATTACTGGAACATTTGCATACAGCCCAAGCCCAGCTTCCTACTACCCAACAACAAGACTTTGGTCCCTTTGATGCATGGCTAGCCAGTGATAGTAGCTAAATGAGGGCATCCTCCTCCTACTTGAAGAGAGAAAAGGGAGGGTGCTTAGCCAATAAGTGTGTGTTTTCGGATCAGTTAGGAGCATAACAACATTTCCTTTTTCATTTTGAAATATTAGTTAATGGACTTGCATGAATTTTCCCCTTCTTGCTAAAGAAAGGCCCTACTCTAAACTCCTTGAGATACAGCTAGAAACTGAGAGCTGGGTAATACTGAGTGGGCACTGGGTAGCAGTCAGTGCCAGAGGGTGCACGTTTGCCCACATCAGTCAATGCTGAGGGTAGCTGCTGGTACACTCTTCTCCCATGATTTCAATTGGCCCCTTGTGGGCTGGGTGCTCCTCACCCCTCCCTTCCCAGGCAGTACCTGAGTGAAATTGTCCAGGGCCTTGTGTAAGTTGGCATGCATGCCTGTGGGAGGCTCATTGGTGATCTTAATGGAGTTCTCCAGAATGCCCTGGGGAATGATGTGGCCCTCCGGAGAGGGTGCAGGCTCAGCGCTGATGAACACCCTGAAGTCTGGGTGACTTTCCTTGCTGAGCTCCTCCAGTTTCTTCTCCAGGGTACTGAGCCACTTGGCTACCAGGTGGATGTTCTGTGGGGAAAGAAAGACCCCCAAGTAGACATGTGCTTCTTATATCTATTAGCAGTAAACAGTTATCAGGTGGGCAGCTAGAGGGGACACCATGCCTTTCATCATCTTCATTTTCTGGATAATTTTAAATTTTTATATATAATTACACCATTTCCCCTTCCCTTTCCTCCTTCAAATCCCTCCCACACTGCTCCCCCCACTCTCTCTAAAATTCAGTCTTTCCCTATGATTATTGTTCTTACACACACATATACATATATCTATACAAATGCATAAATATAGCCTGCTGAGTCTTTTTAGTGTTGTTTGTGTGTATATGATTTCAAGGCTGATCACTTGCTACTGGAGGCTTGTCCCTGGAGAAAATTATTTCTCTCTCAGCAGTGCTCAGTTACCTACAGTTTTTTTTGTTTGTTTGTTTGTTTGTTTAGGGTTGTTAGCATGACCATTGGAGTTGCCATTGTTTGGATTTAGCTTTCACTACTTTTTTTTTAAATTGCAATAAATTAGATGCAGTGTAATACTTAACCACCTTTGCCTGTACAGTTATTGATTTTGGCGGTGCTAGGGATTGGACTTAGGTCTCATGCATACCAGGCAAGTACTTTCTTATTTAGCTGTGCCCTTGACCTATAACAGACACTTTACAGCATTCAGTAGAGTTAGACTGCCAGGTAACTCATAGCCTTTAGTGGCATAGAAAGAGTTAGGGATACCCAGTAATGGTGACCCCCCTCAGCATCATGCAATTCAACTCTGCCCTTTGATAAGCATAAATCTAGCATTCGTGTTCTCAGACTCAGCTGCATGTGAATTCCCTGAAGGATGGTTTAAAGCACAGATTGCTGGACTCTCCTTGTAGCTTCTGATTTGACAGCTAGAGTAGAGGCTGGCTGTTGTATTTCCAGGAACCTCCCAGATGGTACCTTACTGTGGTTACATGGACTATACTTTGAGTTTAAAACAATATTATAGTTTTTAAAAGTCTAATTCTCTACTGCCTGGATTAGTTGAACCCCTGAGAACTAGAAGGGACCAACATGGCTGCAGTACCTTGGAGCAGAATCTCAGGCCCCATTCAGACTTACTGAGTCATCACATTTTAATGGGACCTGCTAGTACAGTGTCTACATGTTCAAGTTTGAAAGGCAAAGATTCATACTCTCTCTACCAAGCTTTCTGCTTACCAAACCATTCTTCTAATTGTCGTCAAAATTATCTCCCTAAGACACAGGGAGATACTGCTGTCAGTGGCCCACAAAAGTCCCTACTCTCATCAGTGTGCTTCTCTGTCTAGCCTTCATGCCTGTCTTTTGGTCCCAAATATGATACCTATCTTTTTTTTTTTTTTTTTTTTTTTTATCGAGAGACTTAGTTCTTCGCACTCATTTGGAGACGGCACCTTTCATTTAATAAGTAGGTCCCGTGAATTCATGGCAATATATTTCATTATGATGAACAGATAAGACTCCTCAATCAATATTTGAGCAAGTAGGCTTGTAAAGCCTTAAATACACAGATCAACACTGAGCACAGTACAAGGACCACAGTAATCTGGCCTCTGCTGCTTTCACTCCTATAGAAAGAGAAGTTAACAATTCATGCTTGCCACACTTCACAGTTGCCGCAAAGACCCATAGGCAATGAATTTGAAAGGGCTCTTTATACTGGAAACTGCTATGTGAGGGTTAGTAGCAGATGCTGAAATGAAAACTTGTTAAGGAGTTCATTTAGAATCACACGATTGAAGCAGAGTTCAGTGGGCTTTCTGGAGAGCCTTGGTAATACAAGCAAGCCAGCAGTGCATGATTCTGGAGGCGCTACAGAGCTGTAAGTCCCCATAGAAGAGGGCAGAGCAGGGTAGGGCTGGGAGGAAGACCACAGGAACACTGGGGGGGGGGGGGGCGGGGCAGGTTGCTCAAGGATCCCTGGGACTTCAAGATCTGGGGAAACTCAACTCACAGCTATCAGCCAGGAAGAGTAGAGACCTCCTGAGCCTTGGTTGGGTCCTCAGGTCCTAGAAATCCAGTGCTTCTGGCAAAAATTACTGGCAGTTCTTGGTTGCAACCTTAAGCAGCTTTCCCCGGGGTAATGTGAGATGGAAAAGTTCTTAGATCCAGGGGAGAAGCAGCGACTGGAGCAAGAGTTCAGTGTCTCAAGCTCTCAGAAGCACCCCTTCACTGATGCTGAACTCTTCTTGAAAGGGTTAATACTGTTCCATGTACACATTTTGAAAGAAGAATTATTTCACTGTTATTTTTCCCTTTTCTAGGAACTTTTTGGGAAGGGACGTTGAGACAGGCTCTCACTATATAGCCTGTGTTTGCCTGGAACCTGATAGATAGCCCAAGTTGGCCTCAAACTCAAGATCCTCCTGCCTTTCCCTCCTTCCTGTTGGTGTTGCATGCGAGTGCCGCCACGCTCAGCAACACCAGGTAAATATTAAAACTAGAATGTTCAGGAGTCTCAATAAGATATAAGTTTTGAGGGGCCCTTCTCTCCCACTCCCACTCTGAAGTTCAGACATGTTGTGTGTAGTCAATACCCACAATTCTTTACTCCAGAGGAAAAGGGGAGTCTTGAGATAGCTCGGTCTTATCTAGAGAAGCCATTTCCCTTGGGGTTGCTCTGTCACCAAGGATTAAAGAGGGGATTTGGGCTCAGACTCAGAGCTTAGAAACCACATCAATACATGATGTGGGGGTACCAGGTAGCCAGTGGGGACCAAGGAAGGAGACTGAGGAACATTGTTGGAGGCAGAATCACAGTTTCAGAAATGGACTCTGACCACCATACTGGGAGGCTGGGTTCCTTTCAGTCTCCAGTGGCCAAGAGCAGCTCTCATGGCAGAGGAATCTGTAGATTTGGGGACTGTATCTCCCAGC
This sequence comes from Apodemus sylvaticus, assembly GCF_947179515.1. Classification (NCBI taxonomy): domain Eukaryota; kingdom Metazoa; phylum Chordata; class Mammalia; order Rodentia; family Muridae; genus Apodemus; species Apodemus sylvaticus. Next base: position 58,643,823 of record NC_067481.1, on the reverse strand, counting down.
ACATGGAGGAAGCAGAGACTCCAGCTGTTGTTGCTGTTTCTCCTGGGATTCCTGCTGCTCCCGAAAAAGGAGTTTCAGGCAATGGCAGATCTTTCAGCTGCCGGGCTCCCCATAAATAAAAGTATAATTAAGGAGAAGTCAGTAGCAAGATGTGGGGGAGTGAGTAATCAGGGGATTGATGAAGCTCTTGGTAATGAAGTCAGGATGGGTGGATGACTTGCTTTTGCAGCTAGTCTTTCTTTAGTTTCCTCATTAATTCTGTCACCCAACAGGCTTGTAAAAACGCATATGATATGCTTTAATCAAATGTACCATCCCTATTACTCTCTGGTTACTCTCCCACACCCAATAGGCTTTCAAAAATGATTTTATTTGTGTGTGTGTGGGGTGGGGGCAGAGTATATGTATTCATAGCGTGTGAGCCACGTGTGTGTGTGTGTGTGTGTGTGTGTGTGTGTGTGTGTGTGAGGGGGAGAGAATATGTACTCATATTGTGTGAGCCACCTGACATAGGAAGTAAGAATAGAGCTCTGGCCCACTGACTGAACAGCAAGCACTCTTAACCACTTAATCATCTCTCTACCTCCTCCCCAGAGGTTTTTGTTGAACAGTTTGAGGCAGTGATCTCAAGGTAAAGGTAAATAAGAAACATCATTTTCTCTAAGGAAATTTGGCAAGAACATATCCGAACAAATCAGTTCCAATAGGACTGACTGCAGAGTGCTTTAAGAGAAAAGAATAAGAAGCCAGTTGTCCTGACTCAGCTATAGTTTCTACATAAGCTGCACAGGCATTGGTAGAAGAGTGAATGGCGGATTCTCCCCCTCACTCTCCTTTCATGGAATCACAGCAGTAGGGTTCCTCATTTCCAGTCGCCGGCAGGAGCTCCCAGGGGAGAGGCTAAGTTTTAGTCTTATGGGTAGGTGACTCAGAACATACAAACACAGTAGGAAAGTACCACAGAGGATAAACCATCATGGCCTTCATGGAAGAGATCAGCAGTTGAAGGTGTCCAGCTGCTGTGGCCTTTAATCAAATGCTAATTTATTGACTGTGTAATCAGAGTGGAAACTATTTCCTTTTTTGCATGGAATTCAGAACTGTTTGGAGACAATGATGGAGTGGGTGTGGGGATGAGTTAGTGGAGGAGGTCATGGGAAGAAGATGTGAGACTGAGGAGGGTTAGAGCGGAGTAGGAAGTCAAGGAATGGAGGGACAGGTGGGTAAGAAGCAGGGGACTTGGGAAGCCCACAGACTCTGGGATGCAGCCTGGAGAGGCAGGACGGCAAGACTGATCCAGACCTGGGCAGAGGGACTGTACCTGCAGAATCACCCAGTGACCTTTCTTTGCAGCCAAGTCCAGCGCAGCCTCAGCAACTACCTCTTGTCCTTGCCCTAGGGACACGTTGTGGAAGTTCCGATTGTTGAATGTATATCCGAGTTTCTTTCCTAAAATAAGCATGGAATTTAGTATCATTTCTTGAGTCTAATCATCTGAGCTGCTATTCCTAACAACTGCCCCTATTTGTCATCCCTCAAACTGAGGTATGCTTGGACCCACACTCAAGAATATTTTTCTCCCATCAGAGGAGACTAAATCTTTCAGATGCGCAATCCCAGAGAAAAGGAAACACTTGTCCACATCCTAATCACCCTACCCCTGCTTCTTCAGCTAGGCCTCAACAGTGATTTTGGATTGTTGATGTTCCCTTGCATGGTCCCTACTTGGTGACTGAGCATTGGCCCTCTACCTACAAAATGCTGATTTAAAAAAAAGGTAAAGGGTAGTCATGTGGGTATGGTCTCTTCTGGGTCTCTTTGTCTTCTGAGTCTATCCAGTCTTTTGTTGTGACTTCTCAGGAAGGCGTGAGCAGCATTTAGTCAGTCCGGGTTGCTCCTTTCTCAGCCTCCTCCTTCACTGTTCACAACCTACGGGAAGCTTCGTGCCATTCTTTCCATATAAGAGTGTGGAGAGAAGAAAGACACAGAACTTTCCAATAGGGTTGGTGTGAATGTTACACTGTGCTATTAGTGTAAAAAAACAAGATACAACAATAATAACAATCACAAAATATCATAGACACGCCACAGAGGCAAAGACAATGCCATGAAGTTGCTCTTCAAGCCCAAGAAAATAGAACCTAAAAAAAAATGACCTTAATATAGAGGATCAATTCTCTTTATGCATTAGCTGTTAGCACAACCCAATAAAGTTTGGGAAAGGTATATGTCATTCTTTATATAAAAGAATCATAAAACTGTGTAATATTGTGAAGAAATCATTGAACATTTTTTTCTGGGAAGGCAAAATATATGGGAGAGAAGATAAGTTTAAAAAGAGAAAAGTAATATGAGTCTGTATAAAAAATTTACTTTCAGAAGAACTAAAATTACAGATATAACTTGATAACACATGTGAGAAAATTTTGAAAAGAAACCAGTAAGTATTGGATATTTCTTTTAAATACTAAAACGTCTGTGTGCCCTTCTTCAACCTTATACAAGTAGGATGATGACTTTTTATATTGAGAAATAGTTATCATAGATTAGACTGAGATGAACCCAAGAAATACCTTTATTAAACTCGATAAATCCTAGCTGGCAGGCATTTGATGTAAGCTTTAGAGCCGAGGAGATAAGCAACTAACTGCCGAGCAAACACCAGGATAACAGGGGTGGGGATTATTAGATGGCTTCTGTGACGTTTTGCTCACAAAGGAGCCTATTTATTTCCTTTATTTTCTGGAGAAGGATATAGGGAAAGAGGTGCTTAATAAAGATTAGTTGGAAAACTACAGACTGGAGGGGTCGTGGTGAAGCAAAGCCTCCCCCTGGAGAGCCAGCTTGGATCAATCTGCATTAATCCAGGCTGACAAGAAAGAAATGGATCTTGTAAATGGTAGGAAGGGGGACAATTGATGGGGCTCTGTTTACTCAGGACTCAGCTGACTATGACTCTATCAGACATGAGCCTTGTGCTGTGTGCAAGGTGAACTTGTGGAGTCCTTTTATTTGCAGCCGTGAGGCTCACAAATAATGTGGAGGACATTAGCAGGTTCCCCAAGGTATCATTGTGCATTTGGGGTTCACACTCACACTGCTTTGTGGTATGACTTCCGTGCTCTTGCCTTACTGTGTGTGACCCATTTTCCTATTTTTGACCTGTCTGACTCTCTAGATGGCCTTGTCACCTCAAATACTACGGACCCCACTGAGCTCCCCCTAGGGTACAGCATCTCCCTCCTGTCTCTGTGAGCATCCCACAGTTCCAGCCGCATACTCTTTTTATTATTTTTAAAGATTTATTCATTTATTATATGTAAGTACACTGTAGCTGTCTTCAGACATTCCAGAAGAGGGAGTCAGATCTTGTTATGAATGGTTGTGAGCCACCATGTGGTTTCTGGGATTTGAACTCAGGACCTTCAGAAGAGCAGTCAGTGCTCTTAACCACTGAGCCATCTCTCCAGCCCCCAGCTGTAAGAGTGCACCACGTACTGATGATGTTCTGAGACAGGGGAATGCTTTCCTACAATTTTCTTGCTACTTGCTACGTGTGCTTTTTGGCTATTAATTTTCATGTTCTGTGCTTCTTCCCAGTTCCCTGGTGAGACTGACTTTTATGAGGGGCTTGACCTGGTCCATGTTCCATTGTTGACATCAATGCCATTATTCACAAGTTGGCTGACATGTGCCTTTGTGCCTTCTTGTTTTCTTCAACCTTAGAGAACTTACCTTGCCACCATTGCTCTACCTCTCCCCAGGGCTGCACCCATCACTGAGAACTGTTACATGGCTCAGCTGTTATCCCCTCACCCTGACTCCTGGCCTGAGACATGGTTTCTCTGTGTAGCCTGGTCTATCCTGGAACTTACTCTGTAGATTAGGCTGACCTCAACTCACAGAAATCTCCCTGCCTCTGCTAGGAATAAAGGTGTGGTCACTATGCTTATGTGGCCTCAAGACTATCACAGCTGACTCCCAGGTTCACTCTCATTTCCTCTCCATTCTACTTCAATCAAATGTCCAGGTTACTGGGTTACTTCATTTTTTTTCTAATCTTTACCTTTACCATTTGACTAAGTTTGATATAGACCCAATGATGTTAAATTTGAACCACGATTTTATGAAATCTTCATCTCCATTTCTTCCTTCTATGTCTTCCTCTTGGGACCTTTAGACACTTTAGTGCTATGTTGAGCCCAAACATTAGTAAAAGAGGAAGTCAAATAATGCCTTTAGTGAATTGGTACTACAAGGTCACGACCCTCAGCCTCAAAGCGATTGGGAAAGCTTTTCATGTATTCTGATGATAACCATGTCAGCCCTCTCTCTGTTTTTAAGCCTCCTTCCTGTTGTCAGCCAAATACTCCACCTTTTCCTATGCCTTCTGTGGAAAGAACCCCTTCCATTGTTAGCCATTGTATTTCCTCTTGTAATTCTCCCCCCTTAATAGAAGAGGCACCCCTTTCTGCCCATCAGTTTGTTCTTTACTGTCTTTTTGTATCTCCAGCTTTTCCCACTCTTTACCTCTTGCTCTCTGATACATGGACTCATGAGTTCTCTTGCAATCACAAAACCCATACTCCATCTGTCCTCACACTGCCCCCTAGAGATTAGTCTAGCTCACACTTCACTGCCCCAACAGAAAGAGAATAGGGCTAGGAACATGGAGGAGAGACCTACTGATAATCTGGTTGCAAAGGGAGAAACTTTCATCGTTGAGCTTGTCTTGTGACAGCCTATCCCTAATTAATGTAAACTTTCCATTCAGAACACACAAGAGGTCATGGGAGAAGCCAAAGGTGAGACAGACAGGTACTTTCTGCTCACAAAATAGAAGCAGCTGTACTCATTTTCTCAAAGCCAAGTACTCAGACAGAGAAAAGGGATCTAGCAAGATCATGCTATGGATGTGTGAGAGAAAGACCAGAGAAGAGGCCTATGTGAGGATGAAGATGAAGCTGGCTTTGAAAGACATGACAGGAGGCAAAGCGAGGAGCACAGCGCACCACCTCAGAGAACAGAAGCTGCATCTCCGGCACTATTGTGTTGTTCAACACCTGCTTCGCTTTTAACTTTTCAAAGTCTTTTCACATCAGAGATTTCATTTTATCTTCACAGTTACCTGAGGGGCTGGGGAAGGCATGTTGGGTGATAGAAAAACAAGGGGGAAAAATAAAAAATAATTGTGCAACGAAAGTGGTGAGAAAAGGGAGAGGGGGCCAGCAAAACCAAAGCGCTGTCTGTTCAGGGATTAATCCCAGTACACAAGGAGAGGCGGCCACAGTGGGGGTGGCTGAGTTCATGTTCAAAGAGAGGCCAAGAAGTGTGCATCCAAGTTCTCTCCTCCTCCTAGTCCTGTCCCCATCCTGCTATTTGTCCTCTTATTCCTCTATCATCCTCCTCGACCCTCCCCTCCTCCTCCCCTTCCCTCCTCCTCCCCTTCCCTCCTCCTCCCCTTCCCTCCTCCTCCCCTTCCCTCCCTCCTCCTCCCCTTCCCTCCTCCTCCCCTTTCCCTCCTCCTCCCCTTCCCTCCTCTTCTCTTTGCCTCGTCCTCCCTTTGCCTCCTCCTCCCTTTCCTCCTCCCCTTCCCTCCTCCTCCTTCTGCCCCCTCCTCCTCATCTTCGATTCTCCTAGTCTTGTCTCCGTCCTGTGCCACAGTGTTCAGGATGAGACATTAGGGAAGAATCTGAGATGAGCAAAGTCCTAGAGAAGTGAAGGGTCCTAGCCAGGGACAGGAGGTAAGCTAAAGATTGCGTTAGCTTAACTAAAGACCATCACTCTGTTAGGGACAAGAGCACATGCATTTCAGCAGAGGAGTGGATGAAGACAAGAAAAACAAATCTTTAGTCATGCTTTCCGGCTTTAGAAAGCCTGCCCAGATAACCACTGCCATTAAAACAAAGGAGAAAAGCAATGAGTGAGTTAAGCTCAGCTTCCTAGGTGCGTGAGGGGATACTAATATTTTAAGAGTCTAAGCAGAAGGAGATGATGAACTACCTGCTACACATATGCCAAAATGAAGCAAAGAGAGAGTACTTACTATACTGGGACTAAGGGTGATTGCAGAAAACCACTTGGGTCCGCTCTGTGGGTTCCAAATGAGAAACGTGACTCATCAGGCAAAACTGGTTAGAGTCAAGAAATGGGAAATATGTAGTCTCCCAGAATCTATGTCTAAATGGGCAAATTAGGAAATAAATCAAACCACCAAGAGGTCAGGGAGGAAGGTAAGAAGAGAGAGGGCACAGGTATATAAGTGGTCTCCTGTTGATGACCAGCAATCTGCTCTAGAAGTATGCAATCGAATGAAGCCAAGGGCAAGGCTGAGGCAGGGACAGACAGTGTAGATCAGGGCAGGGTCAGTCTGCCTGAGATGACAGGAAGCTTCAGGTAACGTGGTGGAATAGTTGGAAGTCAATTGGCTAGGAACAAAATTGCTCACAAACAGAGAATATGAAAGCTTTCAAAGGGAGAGTGGTGAATGAAAATGAGGAAACTGAATGTATTCATCTGAGAGCAACAAAGCCTGGCTAGATAGAAGGAACATATGCTCTTTAAATGTGGGAGAGTGGATAGAAGGAGCACAGCCTCCGTAAACATGGGAACATAGAAGAAACATGTAAACACATGAAAGAGAGGAATACCATCGTTATGATTCTATGGTTATGATGAATGCATTATGGTTTTTAAGATTAATATATTTATTATATGTCAGTACACTGTAACTGTCTTCAGACACACCAGAAGAGGGTATCAGATCCCATTACGGATGGTTGTGACCCACTATGTGGTTGTGGGGATTTGAACTCAGAACCTTCCGAAGAGCAGTCAGTGTTCTTAATCGCTGAGTCATCTCCCCAGTCCACTTTATGATATTCATCCATTGATATATTTAACAAATATTTACTGAGTACGTTCTCTGTGCTAGTCACACTGAGAGACCCTGGTAAGATGAGGACCAAGATGATAATGGTTTCTGACCTCAAGGATCTTAGCCACAGGCAGGCATGCAAACGTACAATCCAACAATGAAAGAATGGTTAACTTAAGATGGTATTAAGTGCTGTGGCACAAATACGCCGAGTGCCATGAGGAGATGTAATGGGAAACCAAGTGCTCATGCAGTGATGAGGTCCAGCTGATCTTTGCAGGATGAGTAAATACTGTGCTGTTGAGAACACTTCAGATGAAAGGAGCCATTTGTTGAAATGTCCAAATTATGGCCAGGAATCAAAAAGAGTGAGTCTGGTGCAGGTAAGATCCAAGGCTGGACAGAGGCCAGGCCCTGCAGGCTGCATCAATCATGTGAAGGGTATTTGTCTTAACTTTAGGATGATGGGAGTCCACTAAAGCTTTAGGGAGCATGATGTTACAGGATTTGAGATTTAGCAAGGGAACTCTGGTCACAGAGGAGCAAAGGATTCAGGGGGAGGAGGGCAGATAAAAGTCAGGAGGTAATCTTGTTAATCCAGGTAAGAGATTGTAGCTATTCAGCAGAATCCAAACAAAAATCAAGACAGTTTGATAGGTGATTTGATAGGGCAGGGGAAAGGCTGTTCAAAAGGACTCCTTTTTGGTAACTAATGGTGGCATTTACTAAAAGCAAAAGAAAGCTAAAGAAAGGTGTGACCCTTCCTTGAACAGATATGCCGGAAGCTGTGAAGGTGAGTGAAAGGGTCCACAGGGAAACATGGCTCACGGAACAGACCACAAAGCAGGCGATCTCAGTGCCCCTAGGGCATCGAAATGGGTCCCTAACAGAGAAACCTGACATATGCTCACTCACAAGCAAAATTGGCTTCTAGAGCACAACAGAGCCATGGAGCCAAAGTTCTCAGTAGAAATCATTTTGTACCCAGAAAAATTATCTAACAAATCTGGGGTTAAACAAGGGTCCAGAAATTTTATTTCTTAGAATTCTTTTCTGACGAAGTGGACTAGCAAAATGAAGATGGAAAAGATGGAAAATAGGAAATAAGTGCTCTCTCTCTCTCTCTCTCTCTGTGTGTGTGTTTGTGTCTAAAACTATGTATCTATATCTATAACTATCTATATGTAGTTTCTTACTTATTCCATGTATTGAAAGATATTCTCTTTTTTAATTCTAGAAGGCATTCTTACTAGAGTTATTACCATCCTATTACAATATCAATCAATTTTATACAATTTATATAAATACACATATTTATATGATTAAAGTAGAAGATCAAGAAAATAAACCCAGGGATACCAGCTTTCTATAAATCTAAAATAGAATTCATTCATATTGTAATGGGTTGCTAATAATTCTAGTAAGAATACCTTCTAGAGTAAAAAGAAAACACCTTTCAATACATAGAATGAGTAAGAAGCTAGTGATAATTATAAATAATATTTATTTCTTTTCTCAAGGGAATTTGCAACTCCAGAAAAAAACTGGAAGCTCTCAAAGAAAATCTTCATTTACATATGAAACAAAGTGGAACTTTACAAGATTTGTACTTTTGGTAAAACAGTTCTTCTAAGGATAGCTAAAAATCATGACATCGAACCAAAAAGTAGAGAAAGAGGTTGTGCTGGCTAGTTATTTTTCTTTTCTTTTTTCTTTTCTTTTTTATTCAATGTATTCTTTATTTACATTTCAAATGATTTCCCCTTTTCTGGATCCCCCCTCCCTGAAAGTCCCATAAGGCCTCTTCTCTCCCCCTGTTCTCCAATCCACCCCTTTCCACTTCCCTGTCCTAGTATTCCCCTACACTGCTGCACTGAGTGTTTCCAGGACCAGGGGCCTCTCCTTCCTTCTTCTTGGGCATCATTTGATATGTGAATTGTGTCTTGGGTATTCTGAGCTTCTGGGCTAATATCCGCGTATCAGTGAGTGCATGCCATGTGTGTTCTTTTGTGACTGGGTCACCTCACTCAGGATGACATTCTTCAGTTTCACCCACTTGCCTAACAATTTCATGAATTCATTGTTTTTAATAGCTGAGTAGCATTCCATAGTGTAAATATACCACATTTTCTGTATCCATTCCTCCATTGAGGGCCATCTGGGTTCTTTCCAGCTTCTGGGTATTATAAATAGGGCTGCTAGGAACACAGTTATGTTAACTTGATGAAAGCTAGAGTTATTTTGGAAGACAGAACCTCAATTGAGAAAATACCCCTCCCATCAGATTTGCCTACAGAGAAGCCTGTGGTGCATTTTCTTGATTGATGACAGATATGGGTCAGCTTACCCTACAGGAGGTTTTGTCACCCCTGGGCAGCTGGTCCTGGATGGTTTAGGATAGCACATGGAGAAGCAAGGCATGAAAAACAAGCCAGTAAGCAGCATTCCTCCACCGTCGCTGTTTCAGCTCCTACCTCCAGGTTCCTGCTCTGACTGCCTTTGGTGATTAACTGTGATATGGAAGAGCAAGCCAAACAGACCTTTACCTCCCAAAGTTGCTTTTGGTCATGCTGTCCCATCATAGGAATAGAAACCCTAAATAAGTACACCAGTGAGATGACTTAGTGGGCAAAGCCTCCACCCACTCTAAGAGTTGTCCTCTGACTTCTACATACACCAGTGGCCATGTGTCCACTCCTCAATATCATGCTCATGAACTTTGTCCTTTGTCTCAGAGGTGGAGTTTTCTATTGACTAGGATAGGGATATTTATTATTTTCAAGCTTAACCATGAATGCATTAGGTCAGGCACTTATAGAATTAATGATATTAACAGAGGAAAATGAACAGATATTTGGTCTTGATTATGTAAAACTAAGATCACAGCTTCACAGCTGAAACACAGAAGCCTCAGCTTATATAGAGGGAAGTCAACAAGGATTATCTCAAATTTGTAGACTCTAGCATTGCTTTGGGGCTGGGGAGATGGCTTAGGTGATTAAGTGCATGCCATGTAAGTGTGAGGACCTGAGTTCTAGTCCTGGAACCCACATAAGAGAGACAGCTGTGTTGGCACATGCTTGCGATCCTACTGCTGGGACGGCAGAGGAACCCTAGGGCTCACTGGCCACCTAGCCTAGTCTAGTCAGTGAGCTTCAGGCCAGTGACAGGTTGTGTTAGTTTCCTTTCTGTTGTGTGATCGAGACAACCTATAAAAGAATGAGTCTATGGTAGTGGAGTGAAGGCAGGACATTGGCTGAGCGTTCATATCCCAATTCATAAATAGGAGGTAAGGAATATACTAGAAACTGCAGAGAGCACACTAGAAATGGCACACATGTTTTGAAGCTTCAAAGCCTACTCCAGTGACACACCTCCTCCAACTAGGCCACACCTCCAAATCCTTCTTAAATAGTCCTACCAAGTATTCAAACACATGAGCCTGTAGGGGGGCTATTCTCATCCAACACAAAGACATTGTCTCAAAAATTAAGATGGATAGCTCCTGAGAAATGGCACCTGAGGTTGACCTCTGACCTGTACTCACATGCATTTACATTGACACATACCTGTGCATGCACACACACACACACACACACACACACACACAAACCCCTAAATTTTATCCCAGTTAAGATATATATATACATATATATACATATATATATATACATATATATATATGTATATATATGTATATATATATATACAGAACTAAACACTTTAATACATATATCATATATATGGCTATCATGTGAACAAAGGCCTAGAAAGAAACTACTAAAACTCAGAGAGAAATTGAAATGTGGAACAGGCATAAAATGACAAGGGGGGGGGGGCTCAACTTTTAATTTTAGACCTTCCTGTTTAGAATAGCCCAAGTTCAATGGCTACCTTTCCTAAAATTAGGAACAAGATGAAGATACCCAAATTTGACACTTTTATTTAACATCATACTGAAATTCTCATCAGGACAATTAGGGAAGAAAAAGAAAACAAAGAACATTAAGATTTTAAAAGATATTATCTCTACTTGTGGAGGACATAGCCTTATATCTAGAAAATTGTGTGTGTACATGTATATGTGCATATATGTGCATATGTGTGTGTATGTGCATGTATAGAGAATCCAGTATCTAGAAAATCTTAGACATATCAATCATAAGGACAGTAGAACCAACAAATAAGTTTAGCAACTTTTCTAATAGAAGTTCATATATAAAATTTCACTACTAGTGAAAGTAATGATCTAGTGATCAATTTAATTTAAAAATTAAAGTTGAGAAAATAAACTTTATAGGCAGCAGAATAAAGACAAATGCAAGGGATGTATACTACAAACTATGCAACACTGTCAAAATAAACTAAATTTTCAAACTACATGGAAAGATGATCCTTGTCATGTGTTAAAGCACTGCATATTGGTGAGATTTCTACATGTTCTCCGTTTACCTACATAGGTAATCAGCCATTCCTACTGAAATATGAATGTACTTTTCTTTAGTTTTTGTAGAACTTGATAATCTAGTTTTGAAAGTTCTGTGGAAACATAAGAGACTTCAAGAACCTAAAAGAGTTTTAAAGTGAAAAAAAATGTTGGAGGACTCATTTCCTGAACTTAGAATTTTACTATAAGGCTCCAAAGTCAGTATTGCTGTCAGGGTACATAAACACATAGATCAACAAAATAGAATTAATAGTCCCCAAACAAGCTCTTACACTTATGATCAATTTAATTTAAAAATTAAACTATTTCTTGTTATTTCTGTTTATGTACATATCTGTGTGGTCATATCCTAAGTGTGGTACCTGTGGAGGCCAGAATAGCGTTTCAGATCCTCTGAAGTTGGAATTCTAGGTATTTGTGAGCCTTCTGATGTGTTTTTTTCCCCTTTGGATGATCTTAACTTTGACAAGGATTCCAAGACAATCCAACCTTTTCAATAGCTTATCCTGAGACACCGTAGCTACCCACCAAAGGACATAATTGGATACACAAATACTGATTCGACATGAATCACAGGGCTAAACAGAATGACTAAAGAGAAACCCAATCTTCTCTCTGGTACATGACTCTGTGGTTTTGCTTTATTAATTATTCTGGCTTCTGTCTGGCCTGCAAAGATAGTTTTGCACAGTGAACCTTGAATGTAGTTAAGAAAAAGCAATAGACCAAAGGATGAGAGGGCACAGGATAACTGCAAGCTCATCTTCAAACCAACCTCTTCTCACCTTGATTTTCTACATCCTTTAGTGGATCCACCCCTGGAGACAGGATGAAAAACATGGGAGTGGCTGGTCCTGACTCTTCAAATGAGGTTACAAAATCGAGTGCTCTTCCCATCACATATTTGCTTCCTAACTTCTCCTCAACAAAATCTCTGCAGGAGGACATAAGCATGTGCATCAGTCCAATAACATTTGCAAAATGGAAGCTTCTAGAAGTGAAAAGGCATGTGCAAGCTCCTTGGGGAGGCAGTTAAAGAGTTTGGAGTAGCTTCAGATTTGTACCTTGCCAACATTTAATGCCTGTACCAAGAGTTCCAAGCCTTGCATCATAGCCCCAGGCTCTTGACCATTCTCCACCCAGACCATTGCTACTTCCCCCTGTATACCTGGAGCCCCATCACCTCACACTTCTGGAGAATAAGGTCCAACTTCTTTGAATGGTTATAGGCAGCCAAATTTGGCCTATGCCATATCCCTGTGATGTGCCATCATGCCCAGTATTTAAGGCCCCACATAGCTCTCTGCTTTTGTAGTCTATTCTTCACCGAGATTGTCTCCACTCCTGCCTCCAGTGGTCTTTTCCAACTTGCCCCATTTTGTGTTAAATAAATCCTTCCAGCTTACTAGATGTCTGACAAACTTCTCACTCTCACTGATCCTTCCATTATCTCCAAGACATAGTCTCTCTTGTGTCCTTCTCAACTGGATTTATTCTCCTGTACCAGAATGAAATCAGTGTTGGGCAGTGGCCACAAATTATTCATTGTCTAATGGTATCTTCAAATCTCTGCCTTCCTACTTGTGTGGCTTTACTAAGACTTGTTTCCACTAGCAGTGCACACCAGTGCCATTTTTTCATCCTATTTGGTCACTTTAACCATTCACTCAACACTTGGGCTCTTGGCTCATGAACTTTCTTCTAGCCTGGGTGATATCAACATCTGTTTGGACAGACCTCACACCTTTTAAAAAAAAGATTTATTTACTTTTTTTTAAGTATATGAGTACACTTTAGCTGTCTTCAGACACACCAGAAGAGGTCATTGGATCCCATTACAAGTGGTCATGGCCACCATGTGGTTGCTGGGAATTGAACTCAGGAATTCTGGCAGAGTAATCAGTGCTCTTAACTACTGAGCCAATCCCCTGCACCAAGTGATTTTCCTTTCTTACCCCTTTCTCTACCCAAATCACAGCCATCCCTCAATCCATGTCATTACTTGGGATTTTATTTTTATATGTTTGAAGAAAAAAAATCCCATTTTCAGACCAAAATCTTCAAATTCTTGTATTGACTGGTCCTATACCTTTATCTCAACAAACCTTTACCTGAAACAGTGTCATGGAAAGTGTAGGAATTTCAGTTTTCGGGCCCCCTGATAATTTCCCATCAGCCCATTCTTTTCACTTCCTTCCTATCTAGTGTAGATTCTGTGTCTTATAATTCCTTTACTTAAAAAGTAATGTTTTGAGGTATAATAAACACCCCACATGACTCACTTGTGTAAGTTTATTACCTGCTGATTTTTTAAAAAAATAAATCTACCAAGTTGTACAGTCTTCCTGACAGTACAGTATTAGAATATTTTCATGGCATCAGTGAGACCATTCACATATCTGATATGCGGGATATTTGATATGTGATCACTGTTGAGATGGTCATTAGGACTGACAGGTTGAGAACTGCTGCTCTGGGAATTCCCTGTCTCTTCCCATTCCCTTGGAGTTACAGGAAGGTGGTCACACTCATTCAGATTTGATGTGGGATCTGAAGATCTAGGTCTGGTCTTCTCAATTGCATGGTATTCTTTACCTTTATCTTTCAAACCTCAGGCCTCCTTTCAAACCTCCATTCTCTTTCAGATATTCAGTCTTGCCATCTCCTCTCATACAAACTCAACTGATGATCATCCAACTTTGCAGAGAAGTTAGAAGTCAAAATAGAAGTCAAATATTTAAAATTATAACTACTTCACTTTCTTTGTTTCTGTGATGCTAAATATAGGACTTCCATATGCCTTCTGGATCCCTCCACCTTTCTTCATAGTATAGGGGATTGGTATAATTTTCAGTGTTCATATTGGTGAGTATTTTCCCCCACACTTTGTATTACGACATTAATGGCAGATGGCATACCCAAAGTGACTGGTCTCATGGGTTTCAGTCTTAGTACAAAGGTGCCCATTACTATATAAACATGGTCTTGAGGAGCAACTTTGCCAGGCCGCCCTCCCTGAGATTGCCCTGTCTACATGCTGTCCCAGAGCCTGTGCCCTGATCCCTACCGCATGGCATAGGTCATCCGGTCAGGCCTCATGACTCTCATCATGCAGAGGCGCTGAAGTGCTGTCTTGTTCTTCCACTCTTGGGGAAACTTCTCCTTCTCGGGACACTCTGACTCCACAAACTTTTTCCAGCTCTTGGCAGAGCCTTCAATGTCTCGATCTAGATTGCAGAATTCCTCCATTGATGAGAGTGCCTGGAGAAGGCCAGAGAATGCTGTTCTAAAAATGCAGGTTCTCTAGAAAGTTGTGGCTTGCACTACATTAGAGGTAGAAAACCGAAAGGCAAGTGCATTCTAGACACAAATTGGACTCATTTGCACTCTAGTCTTGAGTCTTGGATTTTCCTCTGGAAATAATCAAGCTCTGGAAGAATATATTCAAGCTCATCCCTAAAACACTGCTCACAAGTACCATGCAGAATCTGTAAATAAAATGTTTGGATTGGCTCACAGCCAGCAGCATATTGCTACATATGAAAGGGAATCAAAGTAGGTCCTATGGTTTTCTGGTCGCAGAGCGGCAACAACCAAGGCAGAGAGGTTCTTCCTTATGTTATCACATTCAGTGTACTATCTCACTCTGCCCATCTATCTCTCAGAGGCCCCTAGGATACATTTCCATCCACTGCCTAGTCTGTAAGGATCAATTTGAAATACAGAATGTGGGAGCCACACTTCTTCATGGAATGCCTCTCTCTGAGGTGTCTTGCTCCATCCCACCCTAGTTGAGCATTCCTGCTTCAACTGTGGGTATGCACCTGAGTCTTACCAGTTCAGCTAAAGTTCTATTCTCTTTGCCACTCACTTAGACTCTTTCCTTTTCTTATGCTGGTCATGCTTATTATTTGTTAAGGCTTCACAAAGTCCAGTTCAAGGTCAGCAAACACAACACATCCTCTGTAATCTAGAGGATGATGTTCCTGCGTCTTTCCATAGAGTACTTATAGCTAGCTATTCACAGGGCTTAAGTTTCCAATAAACAATCACTCAGTTTCTAGATGTTTGATTCCTGATAGCTTGTGTCTTATCCCTTCTTCTTCCTCCTATTTGGGAAGGGTAGAAAGCAAGCCAGGACACTCCTTCCTCTGAAGCTGGAGGGAACCTGTACCATGTAACCTCTGCTCATGCGTAGGAGCCCTAGTAGGAGACCTTGGCCTAGTCATAGCTCTTATGAATGGGACTTTCAGGGCAGTCTTCATTCTAGATTTCCAGCCATTTTTGCACTACTTGGAAGCACCCCCTTTCCTTCCAGAAAACCTCATTCTCAGTTTAGTATAAATTACTTCAACCACACTTATCTCCTTTCCCCAGCATCTCCCAGATCCATCTCCACCTTCCTACCCACCCAATTTTGTTTTATCGCTTTCTCTTCCCCTATCCCCAAATTAAGATAATATTTTCCATATACTCTTGTGTATAATAACTGTCCTGAAGTGTGGGTTTACATACCAAAAGTCACATCCATAAAGAAAATTGCATCTTCTCCTAGCAGCTATCAAATGCCAATAAATCCTCAGTTAGGGAACTAACTCCTGCCTCCTTCTGCCTGTGTTGGGGTTTTATCTTGCTGGGCTGACATAGGCCTTGTGCATGCTGCCACTCTCTCTGTGAGTTCCTATGCATAGCTGACCTACTGTGTCCAGAACACTATTTGCCATTACCCACCATCTCCCCTGGCCCCTAAGATCTTTCTGTCCCTTCTGTTAAGATCCTGGTCACAGAGGTAAGGGATGTGCTATCGACAGTCCACTTCAGGGTGAGTAAGGAGTAGTAAATCTTACTAGACAGCCATAATATGTCTATGGTATCACCAGTCTTCATATTAAAACATTGGGTGGGTGTTATGGTTTAAATATAGCATTTGTTTTTAATACTTAATCCCCCACTTGTAGCATTATTTTGGAAACTCGAGGGAAGGGCTAGCTGGAGGAAGGTCACTGGGAGTGGATATTTATGGGTATATTATCCCTGGCCACCTTTGCTTTTGCTCTGTTTTCTAGTCTACCATGTGTAAATTGTCCATCACACCTTCCCTAGTCTGATGAACTGAGTCCTATACCATCATGAACAAAAATTATTGTTGACACCATACGTTGTGCTGTTAGGTATTATTTTCATTGTAGTGACAAAAAGCAAATGTATTCAGTGGGGATTTGACACCAGACAATGCCCTTATGACATTTAGTGATATGCAGTGCTTCTACTCCCCCTTTATAGTTTATTTCTCCAACAGTAGATGAAGGGTCTAAAACACTCATATAATGCAATGAATGTTAAAAAGCTCAAAAACTGTTATTTGAATCCATCCATTCATCAGTCAATTTATTGATTAATATATTCATTTATTAATTCATATATTCTTTCAACATTTTCAAGTTCCTATTATATTCCAAGAGCATCAGAATACAATAGTGAACAAACAGGAATGCGCCTTCAAGTAGCTTACAATTTTAAGGAAAAGGGAGATGAAGGATATCTTGGAAGGCATGGTGGATTCTGTCAGGGAGGCGCATAGGTGGAGGGAATGAGAAAGCATCTCATGAGAAGGATAAAAGTGAGCCAGAACTTAGAGGGTGAGATGGGACCACGAGAAGCACGAGGGCAGCGGAGAATCCTTACTGGGGATGAGAAGGTGTTTCTTATGCTATGTGGTTAGGGTAGAGTTAGTAATCCACAGAGCCCAAGGAAGAGGATGTGAGTTCACCCCCACAGAAGAGCGCAGGCGCAGCCTTCTTCCATGACAAGTGATGTAGGGTGCTATAAGGAAAGGTAGATGAGGGACAGGGAGACAGGGTTCAATCCAGCATCACCATTTACAGACCACTGGACTTGAAGTCTACTTGGACTTGGGTTTGTTCATGCCAAAAAATGAGGCCAGGTGATCATGTGCCATAGCTTATATTCTAGCATAGACGCAAAGCCTTGGAGACCATAAAAGTTCCTTCCAGGGAGCCTTGACAGCTATTGGATTTCAGTTGCTATACTACTCATCTCTAATGCCCATAATATTGTGAGCTCTCTTGGGCAAGAACTTCCTTAGGCACAGGCAGCTTTTGGGAAGTGTTTAATTAAGGAAGTGGATGTCTATAGGACCAGCCTGAGGGGAGCGCTGGGCTGGGCTGGGCAAAGCTGCACCTGATGTCATTATTTCTCTCCATGCTGAGGAGCTGATTCTCACCTACTTGCAGGTTCCCTGCACACCCCTCCTCACCAGCTTGCAGCATCATTAACCCTTTGCTGTCCAATTATCCTTATCGTGTCCACAAAACAGAGCAATTTACACCATGACCAGAGCTCCCAGCTGCCAGGACTGGTCTGAAACCACATCCTTGAAGCTCTTTGGTGAATACAATTGAAACATTTAATCTCCCAAATGAGGGAAGGAGATTTCTAGCCTTCTAATAAGCTAAATGGAAATGACTAATTAACCTAATTACTTTGGACTGTGCAGCAAAATACAACAGTGCTAAATTGGCAACCAGAGTGGCAGCCAGGGGCCTTTTCAAAGGCAAACAAAGAAATTCAGCACAGATGAGATTTTCTAATGAAGAACAGAACATGCCCATTACCTGAAAGTTCAGCCTTTGAGGGGACTGAAAACATCCTTACAAAGGATAACAATAAAAGCAGGATTTTATCACAGAAATGTCATTCATTACCTACTTATTAGTTCTTCTAGGGAGGGAAGCAAGACAATCAACCTTCCTCATTAGATAGAATCCTTTAAAATGTTGTTTTTTATCATCTCCTATTCAATTATACTCAGTTTGTTTCTTTAGGCTACAATCCAAGGGAACACTTTAAAAGCATTCATCAAAGGCTTCCATGATGTGTACCACATATTGCTCTGTGCTTCACCTGTGAGCATCCCAGGCTGTGCTCCGGTATGATGGATCTGGAACTGTTGTACCACACAGCAAACTCGAGGAGAGAGGAGGGAGGAGGGAGGAGGGAGGGGGGAGGGGGAGGAGGGAGGGGGAGGGGAGGGGGAGAGGGGAGAGGGGAGAGGGGGGAGGGGGGAGGGGAGAGGGGGAGAGGGGAGAGGAGAGAGGGGGAGAGGGGGAGAGGGGGAGAGGGGGAGAGGGGAGAGGGGGAGAGGGGAGAGGGGAGAGGAGAGGGGGAGAGGAGAGAGGGGGAGAGGGGGAGAGGGGAGAGAGGAGAGAGGAGAGAGGGGAGAGAGGAGAGAGGAGAGAGGGGAGAGGAGAGAGGGGAGAGGAGAGAGGGGGAGAGGGGGAGAGAGAGGGAGAGAGAGAAGGAGAGGGAGAGAGAGAAGGAGAGGGAGAGAGGGAGAGAGAGAGAGGGAGAGAGAGAAGAAGAGGGAGAGAGGGGGAGAGGGAGAGGGAAAGAGAGAGAGAGAGAGGCAGAGACAGAGAACTTTGCTTTTTTGCAAAAGACTAAATAGCTAGATGAGCTCAGCCCACAAAAACAAAACAAAACAAAACGCCAGAGTGAAGCCAAGGCATGCCAACAATGCATTCTGTGAGAGGAGGGAAGGAAAGAATCTGTACACTAGTGTGGGTTGAGCTCTGTGAGATGGAAGCACTTGGAGTGTTTTCCCTGTGGACAGATTCTAGTAGGCACACTCCATTAGCCATAGCATGCATGTCCCCTATATTGGGGAAATTTATAATCAGGATTATTAGGAATTGTGTTTATCAGAAGATATACTGAAAAGTTATCCTCCAGCACAATTTTTCTTTCATTAAAATTAAAATTAAAAATTAATATGGTCTTTGTAGGTGTACTCAGTTTAAATGGTTTTATTAGGGTAGGCCCTAGTCCGCTGTGACGGGTGCCTTTACAAGAATGAAAGAGACACACAGAGGGAAGACAGCTTTGGGCAGACTGTGCAGGTGGAGACTGAGCCTAAGCCTATAGGGCCCTAACTGAGGAATGTCACAGGTGCCCCCAAACTGGAAGATGCCAAGACAAATCCCGCCAAGAGGATTTGGAGGCAGCCTGGTTCTGCTTACATCATCACTTCAGATTTCCAGGCTCCACAACTGTCCACTTCTGTCATTTTAGGAAACTTTGCTTATAGTGCTTGACAACGGCAGCCTGTGAAGCAAACACTGCAACTATCAGCAGATTCTAACTCCTGAATGTTTACTTTGTGGAAGATGTTATGGTGTCCATTTTATATATAAGGAAACAAAGGATCCAGAGAGTTAGGTAACATGCCGAGTGCTTCCCCTTCCCCAACACATGAACACTCATACTTATATTTGCATTCACACACACTCACATACGCACACACACACACATCTGAATCCAGAGCCTGTGTTAACTAAGTCGTTTTCATTGTTGCTCTTGTTCTGAATGGGTTCATTCAGAACTGCTTTCAGAACAGACTTTTCATAAAGGCATCAGACACTTGTGTCAGGATTTCCAACCCAGCAACGTAGCCACTATTGTGCACTATTAAACATTTGTACACTGTAAGAACAAACATGGAAGACCATAAGCAGGATTCATCTTACAAATGTGCTATTTCATGTGTGCCCATTGGGTATGTACTGAAGCGCTGCCTCTGTAGAATGCAGGCGTGGACTCTCTGGATCTGGGAGTTAGTCGTTCCTCATTTTCTGGTAGATATCAGGTCTGGCTCCAAATGTCAATTGAGTTCCTACTAAAAGGACTTTGTAGCTTGTGATCTTTTCAAAATTCATAAAGTCTTGACTAGACTAATCCATCTAACATGGATTTGTATCCTAGATTTGCTATTTCTAAGGGGTAGGACCTATGTTTTATATTCCCATGTTAACTAAGAACAAACAAGACCCATTTTGCAGATGGACAAGAGGATGAAACAGTAGTGTGTTTCAACAAACCCAACAGATATGAGCTACTCTTAAGCACTAAGAGTCCCAGGTTGGGAAGGATCCTCTTGCTTGGAGTTTTAGTTCAGAGTAATAGAGATGCCCAGCAGAGCTCCAGCACTAACCTGATTTCTGAAAGTGGCATAGAACAGCTTCACAAAAGTCCCTGGGCTTGTTGGAGCCACCCAGATTCCATCCCTAAGCCTTAGCAGAGGAAAGGAAGCTTAACTGGCAAACAAACAAAACACAAAACACCAGGACTTTTGATTCCCTCCCATTCTAAAGGGAGAGTACTCACTGCAGCATTTCCTGCTTGCTTCTTGGCAGGCTTGGATAGAATGATATTGTTGCAGTGGGTGCAAGAAAGGGAACATGCATGTGTGCAAAATGGCTCCATATTTCAACTCTGAGAGAATCACACTAATGTCATGAGGACTGGTATTTAAGTCAAACCGTTGAGACAGCATAACTTTTTTGGGGATTGGTACTTACCTTGATGCCTCCCCAGGCCTGGTGGGATAGGAACTCCATTGGGCTGGGAGTTCCTGTTTGTACTGGAGCCCGAAGCAAGAAGTCCAACTCTGCTGCATTGACCTCCTGATTCACAAGGAGAATCTGCAATGTAGAAAAACAACACTGAGATTCTTCAGCTGTGGACACGGCAGGCTGGAGATCTTAGGGCTTGTCACTTAGTGCAATTACTGCTGCCTTTAGCTCTAGAGCTTGCCCATCAATTTTGGCTATTTAAAGAGGGTGGATTAGAAGTGTATATTCATGCAAATTTCTTCTATGTGCATCTGTTTTCAGCCAAAACACCAGAGCGATTTAAATGCACACAGAGGATGACTATATATCTTGGTTAGCAAGTATTATATATCAATCATAAGTGCCATGGAATATGTGCTTGCAATTTAATTGAGCAGATGACACATACAAACGACATGATTTGAAGAAAGTGTCAAGGCGACATATGAATATATGCAAAATAGAAGTGCATATATAAATCAATAAAGAGTTCTAAGTAGAGGCGTGACTAGCAGTCAGGAGAAGGAATAGATTAATCCAGCCATGATTTGTGTTTTGGGGTTTGGGGAAGATAAGGGACAGGGATGTTAAAATAGGAAGGGAGAACTTTCCAGGGAGAGGGGTTGAAGGTATAGGGGCTTGGAGAGCTGTGTGGAGAGGTATATGCATGGGATGGGAGAGTCTTTGTCTTGGCTGTGGAGATGAGTCACATGAGAGGTGGGATCCAGATTTCTTTGAAGGTTACGCTATCATCTGGGTCATACAGAGGGTGAGTGGTAAGGTGTGCTAACATGAACATGCGACCCAGACACTGAAACATACAAAGAATACAAATGGATGACAGGACAATTGACTTTTAGCACTGGAGTGGGTCTTTGGGTTCATATAGCTTGTGCGATACACTTACTTATACATGGAAACATCCCAATTCCAAATGGTGAGGAAGGCACATACAGAGAAGAGAAGTTTTATGGCTCTTTGATATTGGAACTAAATGACTGATCAAGGTTTCTTCCTAATATTACAGTGACATGGAAAGTCTTAAGTTTTCAAGTTCCCAAGAATCAAAGCTGTTGAAATCTCCCCTAGTGTGTTGTAGTGATAGCACTAGAGACCCAGATCTATTGATTGTGCACCAATCTATTGGTTGTATGATCAGTGCCAATTTGGTTGGCTGTTCGTGGCTTCTGGTAGGACATTTTGAGGATCTCAGATTATCGAGTATCAGCGGGAAGAAAGTACAATGATTGATTAAAAATGTTTGCTCTGAGTAGGACAATGGTCAGTTATGAGTGTGTGACTCAGCCATAGTTGGACTATGGTGGGTCAGTGCATGTGACGACCAGGTTGAGCTCCTTTGAGAAATGCTATCATTTCTTAAGCAAGCTGACTGGATGGTAAATGTTACTCATGGAAACATCTTTGGTTTGCTTTTACCTGAAAGGTGATCTGGGCTAGGTAGGTTAGCTTATCACACTCGAAGAGGCCACGTGTGGTATACTGGTATACTGAGAAAGTTATGCTGTCTATTAGATTAGCCACTCGCTCTTTGACACTTTCACTGGGTGTCGCCTTCTCCACAGCTTTCTGGAAGACAATGCTGAAGGCCTGTGGAGAGATTTATAGGTGATTTATAAAAGCCTCTTCCCTATGAAGAATATTATAATTTTCTAGTTATGCATTAAAAGATTTTCCCATCACTTCCTGCTAAGAGGAGAAACTAGTAAGAAATTGTGCATTCAGGGACTGTAGAGGTGGCTCAGAGGTTAAGAGCACTGGTTGTTCTTTCCAGGAGACCCAGGTTCGATTCCTAATACCCACACTATTATTCACAACTATAACTCCAGTCTCAGGAGATTTGACACCTGTGTGAGGGCACCAGAATGTTATTAGCATTTAATTTGTCTTTCCAAAACTCATATTGGAATTTATTCCCTACCCTGAGTATTTAAGAGGATGGAAACTTAGTTTGACTATGATATTCATAGAAGGGGCCTTTCGGAGGTGAGGTCATCCACAAATAGGGCATAGAGATATGATACCATACTCTTACCAAGTGATGTCCTATGCAACTTCTGTACTCTGCCAACAGACAGACTGTCACCATTATAGCCTCTGGAACTTGAACCAAGAACTAAGAGCCAAAATAAGCTTATCTTTATAATTTACCTGGTGCTATTAGGGACTGGAGAGATGGCCCGGAGGTTATTAGCAATGTAAAATGGTTTAATAAATGTGCGTGTTAAGTGTTGATTAGTGAAATCAATGAAAAACAACATGCTGTAGCCAAAGGCCGTGATCTAGTAAGTTTTAATCAGATAACTACCTAAACACAAAGGTGACACAGCCAAGAGTGACTGTTTGAGTTAGTGATGTCATTTAATAGATGACAAATTTCTTATGGCCTAGAGACCATGTTCTGAACAACTTCCCTTTCTAAAACTGATCCTGGCACATAGTAGGTAGTGAGAACTATTTTATGTTATGACTTCTCTCAACAAGTATCTCAGATGCCATTTTTTGTTTCTCGTAGCTTTGCATTCAGTCTCCTAAGTCCTTGTAAGCATCTTTTAATCTCACTGCCTTTTCCTGCAGTGGAAGGAACACAGCCTCCTTTAAGTCCATCTCTGAACTACAAACAGTGCATAGTATAGAATAAAAATGATGTGACCAAAGTGAAAATTTCTGGTTGTGTCATGTGATGCAGACTCATGTGATGTTTTGCTGAAACAGACCCAGGAGAGGACACTTGATGTTTGGAGAGAGTATAAGCAGGACCCAAGACACAGTGATGGAATGCTTGCCTTGCTAGCTGTACTATGTATGTATCATTGGTCTCATATCTTCGCTGATCTTCACTTCATTGAGAGGGGAATGACAGAAAACTTCTCCTGGCATTCCAGCTGGTTCTGGTTACCCCTGCTAATTTGTGCTGGTTTGGCCACTGCTGCTGATTTGTGTTTGGTGACACTTTTGAATTGGTCTGTTAGTATCCTGATACTACTGAACCAGACTGCCTATATCCTGACAAAGAGATTGGGGATTGCCCCCAAAGAACTACTTCTAAACAGGTCCACATCCCCTTGTCCTGTTTACGCCCTTTCCTCTCCTACTCTTGGATGGTGGGCTAGAAGGGTTGGGGTTGAAGTGTTTGAGATCCCTTATTAAAGATGGTTTTGAAAAATCTAAGCCTACATATGACCAATATCTATCATTTGAAACTTAGTGATTTCTCATAAAATAAATATTGGAGATTCTACATTTTAAGTGTAATATGAATAGAACAAATAATGAAAGGAAATAAGAACCAATATATAAATTGATTTAATCCTTAGTTCTGCAGATATCTACTCATTTCCCCAATTTCCTTTTGTGGTTCCAAGAAGTAAAATAAAAGCCCTTTCAGTCTCCACAACATCAAGTATTTGAATGAACATCAGTGGAAGCCATGCAAGATTTGAGTCTTGGTGTTCTTCATTTAAGAACGGTGAGGGTGGACATTTCTGTTTCACAGTGCCAATGTGTTTCTAGTTAATGAAGTCCTAGGAGCTTTCTTGGGTTGCTAATGATCTCAGCAAATCTTCTGCTGGTGCTTAACCCAACCCATTATATTTATCTTCCACTGATAGAGTTTTAAATAAAAATGATAGCTCAGTAGAGGCTGATTATATCCCCTAGGGCCACAGGGAGCAAGGTGGGAAGCTTCCACTGGTAGAGCAGGTGGCCTGAATGGGCCAGGATGGCTCGCCTTGTCCTTGCCATTACTTCCCATTTCCCCTAAAATTCCTTTCAAAGGTCAGTAAAGAACCCTTTTAAAGGACCAGTGATATTTCTTCCAAAGGTCAGTAAAGAACCACAGGTTATTGAATTTGGGTAAGGTGATTTATAATCTGGGAAAACACTAAGAGAAAAAATAAATCCTGGCTACATTTAGCATTTATTTTACACCATATGTATGTTGACTGCTTGTACATTTCCCCGCTTTCGGTATGTCACTGTCTCTGGGGCTGGGCCTGACCCCATGTTTGCAGCTTCCCTAGAAGGGTTCTCCCCTACAGAGATTTTTTTAATTTTTTTCCTGACTTTAGCTACCTTTAAAGATGCTCAACAGCTATTCTGAAACCTTAGGGGCCAAATCAAGTTTCTAACATATTAGTATTTAAAAATTCTTTCTACTTATGAGAAAATAATATGCATATTCTGAGAGTAGAGCTGGCTCTGGTGGCTCATATTTCCCAGAATCCTACCCTTGTCTTACTACAGGCACCAGAAAACATAGAGAGAATGACTGTGTCCTACTAATGTCTGAAAAATGTTAGAAAAAATTTAAAGGATGCTCAAGACCAGGGGCTAAAAGTCAACTACACTTATTTACAAGTATAAATAAGGTACAAGAGCCTGGTAATATGGATCCTGGGCCTTATGTGCTAGGACTAAGAGCTAGGTTTAAGTCTCTTTATTATAATTGTAATTATTTAAAAATATTTATATATGTAAATTTTTGTAAGTATTTTTTTGTCTACACGTGCATCTGTACGCACCATTTACATATGGTGCTCATGGAGCCCCCCTTCCTCCTCTTCCACCTTTTTGCTGTTTTATATTTCTCAAGTTCTTGTCCCAGCTACTTACTCACTACACATGTAAGTCTGTTTTCAAAGATCACATTGGTCTGTGAACAACTGTCCTTGGCATTCTCATACTAAGTGAGGTAACCCAGTCTCAAAAGATCAATCATGGTATGCACTCACTGATAAATGGATATTAGCCTGGAAAACTGGAATACCCAAAGCATAATCTACATATCAAATGAGGTACAAGAATAACGGAGGAGTGGCCCCTGGTTCTGGAAAGACTCAGTGTAGCAGTATAAGGCAAAAACAGAACAGGGAAGTGGGAAGGGGTGGGTGGGAGAACAGGGGGAGGGAAGGGGTCTTATGTGACTTTAGGGGAGTAGGGGACCAGAAAAGGGGAAATCATTTGAAATGTAAATAAAAAATATATCAAATAAAGTTCTCTCTAAAAAAAAAAAATAAAAAAAACCACAACAATATCAGGATCCAAAATACTTTTTCCATTCCTTGTTTTCTTCCTTCCTTCCTTCCTTCCTTCCTTCCTTCCTTCCTTCCTTCCTTCCTTCCTTCCTTCCTTCCTTCCTTCCTTCCTTCCTTCCCTCCCTCCCTCCCCTCCCTCCCTCCTTCCTCTCTCCCTCCCTTCTTTCCTTCCTCCCTTCCTTCCCTCTCTCCCTCCCTTCTTCCTTCCTTCCTTCCTTCCTCCCTCCCTCCCTCCCTCCTTCCCTTCCCTTCCTCCCTTCCTTCCTCCCTTCCTTCCTTAGTTTCTTCATTTATTCCTTCCTTCCTTTTTTAGACCAGTTCAGCCTACTAAACTGGTCTTGAACTCACGATCCCTGTACCTCAGCACCACACCTCAAGATTGGCATTACAGATGTGCCGTCATGCCAGGTGACTTCTTCATTTTTTGGAAGTCATGCTTCAGAGCCTTTTGCATCAGACTGCTATCACCTTAAAAAAACTTACAACAACCATTTGAAGACACATTCACAGGTTTCACATGATCTCTTGTTTTCAGAAAGCAGCACAGTGGCAGGTTCCTGGTACTGATAGTGCATTTCAACTACTCTTGAACTAAGGATATCATCTTGTAGTTTGCTTATGCTCATTTTTATGCTGGCTTTTTACTATCTTGTATTTCTTTTGCATGTTCCTATGATATGAATATGAGCCTATGTTTATTTTTAAAACTACAAAATACCATAAACTGCATACATCTATGTTGCAGAGTATCAAGGCTGTAAGAAAGATGTTGGGAAACAGTGACAGGTCATCTCCAATTAAATTAGCTCCAGAGATTGGAAGTCTTAGGGTTTCTCAGTCACTTATTACAACCCTACAAGCTGACCTTGACTTCCACTGTTGAATTAATGGGAAATATTTTATGGAGTTGAGGTGTGCCTTCTGTGTGCACTCAGGTTCCAGTGTGAAGGAAGTGTACCCCCCCCCCATGTGTGTGTGTGTGTATACAATCTTTCTGCTTATTGGTTCAAACCAATGATGTTCAGAACTCCCCCATCCACAACATTTTAATGCTTCTTTAATTATGGTCTTTTGATGAATGCACTAGGGGATAAGAAGTACTTTCATTGAGTCTCAAAAATTTATAGGTCTTTATTTTTTCATGAGTACGATAAGTTTAGTCAGCACTTAAAATGTGCAAAGAACTTTAGTTTTATGGGTATTTCAACAGTTCTAAGTAGTAGCTTTGGGAATATTAGGATAATAAGAAAAGTAATTTAATGCTGGCCTCTCTTAATTGCTAGAGTCAGTCTTTCATCAATAAAAACAATATACATTTTGGATCTTCTCCATTATATTTTAAACTCTTTGGGGAGAGAAAAACTTCTTACTCTTCCTTTGGTACCCTTTGCTTTGCATCATCCAGCATTAATGGATATTCGATCTGCTTACTGAACAAATGAGGCCAATATTCATGGCAGCATCCTCTTTTGTTATGGTTAAGTTATGTAAGATGAAGTCAAAGAAGTGGGGACTGCCACCTAAGTCTAAAGTCAATGTAGCTGCTTCTCTGGTTTAAATCTTGAAGACCTGACACCATTAATGAAGAAGATGGGTAAGTTCTCATGGTGTCCTAGGTTGATAGTGCTATTTTGCCATATTATGATTATGGGGAAAGGTCCAGGTGGAACTTACCTTGAGGGAGAACTGATACATTGGATGGATCTTGCTGAGGTCATTCATGATGAAGTAGAGTAGAGATGCCCGGGCAGCTGCTGGCCTATAGTGCTCTCGGGCCTCATTGATCTTTACTTCTGTCAATTTGGCTTCCTGGACCTGGAACCACAGATCATTGTTTAAACCAATCAGGAATTCAGGGTAGCATCTTCAGCATTCTGTGTGAGTAGGTACCTGTCTGCATATGGAGTGCAGTGAACTAGGATAGGCAGAAGCTCAAAAAAAAAAAAAAAACAAACCAACCAAACAAACAAAAAACACTGTGATATTCCTTAGTAAGACTCAAGTGTAAAAGACGATTATACAATCCCAGTTTTGCTTGACAGTGAGCAAAACTAGCTCCTCTAGTTGAGAAGTATGGAAAACTCTAAGCACCATGTCTAATGGGATGATTTCTTGGAAAACTAAGAGATACATATCACTTGAAAGTAAGAAGTAGTAGAAGTCTGAGAAAAAGGCAAAACATAATTTTCCTTCTTGTGAGTGTGTGTGTGTGTGTGTGTGCGTGTGCATGCATATATGCATGTGATAATGGGGGTTGATTCCAGAGACCTGTATATGCCAGAAAGTATCTTATCATTGAGCTACAAACTTAGCCCCTTTCTTAATTTAAATGGAATAGCTATATATTAAGTCATAAGGAAATTCTTTTAGTGGAATATTTTATTTCCAGGAGTGTTCGAGTCACAAGTAATAAGAGAGTTAAGTATCCAGACTGTATATTCCTGTAAGATTGTATCATTACCAATTGACTTCAACTCTATTTTTGTCCTTAGATTCCAAAATAGAATTAAAATATTGGGAATTGGAGAGTCCACCAGGAAAATGCATTTTCTCATATCAAATGATTACAATTTACAGTTGGAAGTTGTGGAATGAGAATGGCCCCTATACCTCATGTTTGAATATTTGATCCCATGTTGGTGGAACTATTTGGGAAGGATTAGGAGGTGTGGTCTTGCTGTGGGAGGTGTGTCCTAAGGCATGGACTTTGAGGTTTCTAAGGCTCATGCTATTCTTAGTTAGCTCACTCTTCCTTGTGCTTATGGAATAAGATCTAAGCTCTTGCCTACTGCTCCAGCACTATACCTAGTTGCCTGCTACTCTGTTCTCTACCATGGTGGGCTCTAATCCTCTGAAGCTGTGGGTACCAAATTAAATGCTTGATTCTATAAGTTACCTTGGTCATGGTATTTTATCAAAGCAGAAGAAAAGCAACTAAGGTCGAAATTTTTAGCAGGATGAGAGTTATTGCTATGACAGGTCTGAGCATGCTAAGTTTAGGAAGACTGTGGAAGACAATGGGACTTTGGACTAGGGAAGTGCTTGAACACTGCAAATAGGGCTTAATGGGCCATTTTAATAGGAGTATGGAAGACAGTAGTGCTGAGAGCAGTGTCCACTATGAAGGCCAAGCTCAAGAGACGTCAATGGAAGACAAAACTAGCAACTGGGCTAGAGACCATTCTCATGATATTTTGGCAAAAAATATGGCTCCTTTTTATCCTTGCACTAAGAATCTGCTTAAGGCTAAATCAAAGAGTATGGGACAAATTTCATTGGCAGAGATTTCATGACAGCCTAATATTAATTCTGTCACTTAGATATTAGTAACCACTCATGAAGATTTACAATGAACAAGAGCAAGAATGGAAGAAAATATAAAATGGTAATTTTTAAAAGGAAGAGAGCATCAGGAAATTTAATGTTAGGGTCAATGCTTGTTCTGTAAAGATAAGGAGAGGCCGGATGTGAAATGGAATAAAGGGAGTGGTGCTATCATTGCAAGACTCAACTCATCCTGCAGTTTGCCAAAAGGAAAGCACGTGTATCAACAAATCAAAGAGTATGCAAATGTAAATCAAGGGAGGGGCTAGGTTCCATAGAAAGTAAGCAGCAGAACTTGGTAGCATCAGTCATGTACTTCTGGCTTTAGAGTCATGGATGATACAAGAGTAAAGGGGTTGTAGAATCTTCTGCTGTGGTTAAAGAAAGCTGCAGAGGCCAAATAAATTGTCTAAAAGTCCCTACATGGAGACCAAGAGTACCCATGGCATGAAGCTGTAAAGTGAATTGTACTGGGGATGTCAGGATAGTGAAGATACCAGAGCTGTGGGATATCTGCCATGGACAGCTACAAACAGAAGTGGATCTGGAGAAGAGAGAAGTATGTTACAGTCAGCAAACCTGGAAGGGAAGGGGCATAAAAGCCACAGGCATTAAGCATAGAATTATAGGACTTGAAGTTTGCCCCTGCTGGGTTTCAGTCTTTGATACAGTATTTGCTCACTATGTCCTCTTTCCTCTGTTTTGGAATGTTAATATATATTGCATTATGGAAGTATGTAATTTGCTTTTTGATTTGAGAGATTGCTGTGAGTCTCAGAAGAAAATTTGGACTTAGGATTTTTAAACTGTGAATGACTCTGGGTGTTTTTAAAATCAGACCGAATACATTTTACATTATGACATGGTCATAAGCGTTGGGTGCTGGGAAGGGAAATGTGGTGGTTTGAACGAGAATGGCCTCCATAGGCTCATCTGTTGGAATTCTTGCTTCCTCTTTGGTGGAACATTTGAGAACAAGATGGACAGTTTTGTTGGAGATGTGTCACATTGGGGGTTGGAGGTTGAGCTTTCAAAAGTTCATGCAACTCTGCTTTGTGCTTGTGGATTGAGGTCTAAGCTCTTGGCTACGGCTCCAGCATCATGCCTGCCTGCCACCTGCCTGCAACTATGCAACCTGCCATGGTTGTCATGGGCTCAAATGCTCTGGGATCCTGAATCCCAAATTAAATGCTTTCCTTTGATATGTTACTTTGGTCATCGTGCTTCATCACAGCAACAGAAAGTACCTCAGATAGAATTGTTACCAAAGGAGACAATTTAAAGACTTCTTCCATGTAGCACTTGGTATTCTAAGGCAGGAAAACCACAAGGTCAAGGCCAGCCTGGGTCACAGAGTTAGACCTTGTCTGAAAAACAAAGACCTTTTCTCTCCTAGATCAACCTCCTCTGCTAAAAAACATACTTCACAAAGAATGGAAGGAAATTAAATAATCCTAAAACAGCCATTAAATGAATATACTTAGAACAGAAGAGATACTAGAAAGCCTCCAACAAATGTGTTCAAAAAAAAGGAGCTTGCTTACCTGAAAAGGAACTGATAAGAATTCCTGAAAAAAACACAGTTATTTAGATGCAATAGTGAATGAGATAAATAGTAGAGTTGAAAATAAAATAAGGAAACTGGAAGATCTGAAGGATGGTTAAAATGAGTTCAGAAAGACACAAGGATGGAAAGTTGTGAGCATTTATAAGAACTGGTAGGTAGGATGAGAGAATCCAAATGAGTTTAACAGAAACATGTAGAGAATAAAGAAAATGAAGGGGAGGTAATGTCTAAAGCTAATAATTTTCCACAATTAACAAAATATTGGAGCTTTTATTTGAAAGAAGTATATCTGCCTTAAGTATGACAAATAAAATGTATATTTATCATACAGTGAACATTTAGATCATCATTGATGACATTAGAATATTAAAAGCCATCAGAAAGTATAAAGTATCTATAAAAGAATAGTAATTAGATTGAAAGCAGATTCTTAACAGCAATAAGAAACCACAGGATACATTATGAAACAATAACAAAAGATTCAAGGAAATGATTAAAATGAAAGTACTCTAAAATTGCTTTGGAAGATGCTAGATGTATTGCTTAATTTTATACCTCATTGAAACATATATATTAAAGTCACATTTAAAATGAAATGCATATGATATATAAGCAAAAAGGTTAAAATAAAATGGAATGGCATCTTTCATATCATCAAAGAAAGAAAAAATTAGTGAAGAGAAAGAATGATCCCACTCTAGTTTGAATTGCTATTAAACTATGGATGCATGAATGGGCCATATGTAAACACAGAAGTTAGTATACAAATTTCAAAATAAAACTTAAAAATGAAAGAGAGTTGGGACAGAATTACTCTGAACTCTGCACAGGTGAACAATATTGACCCCGGAAGACATGAGTCAACAAATGAAAATCACAGTATGAGGTACAAGCTACCTCCCTGCAAGTTATTTGTTCTAAGAGGTCCCTGAGATATTTTTCAAACAACCCAGGCTATGCCCATTGCCCTTGTTATTCACCGCAACTATGTGGCAAGATCCTATTGCTGAAGATAGTACACCTGGCTACCAGGACATAAACATATCAATCTCAAACCAAACAGGAAAGATGACCCTGCTGACTAGCTTTTATTGAATTGCAAAGAACTACGTAGTTGTTTGGGAGAAAAAAAAATCACCAGTGACTTTTATGATCTTGCTCAATTTTTGACATTGCACACTGCATTGCTGGCCTGGCAGCTGAGATAGTCCCACTCAGGCAGTAGTGTCATGACTGTTGTGGGGTAAGTAACTACTTTCTGATTGGATGCGAGGCTTGCTCTCTAGAAGTATATTTATACTTTTTACTTTAATCCTAGTCAAAACCCATAGCCAGGGAGGTCAAAGGGTAAAACCTTGCTGTTGTTATTTTGCTGAATATTTGTTACATTAAAATACCTTCTAACTATTAATGTTTATGCCCACAAATCTGGGCTGCTCTCAATCTTGGATAGGAGGGAGTATTGTGAATCACTGTCTTCTGGACATGAGAAAGCTATCAGAATCATTAATTCACAGTAGCTCTCATTACCTTCACAGGAGCTACAGAATATCAAACCATCCTGATCTCGGCATAGATGGAGTAGATGATCTCCAGGCTCCACCCACTTACTGAGAAGCTATTGGCAGTGGATGGTTGCTTGGGAAGGAGAATCATTCTGTATTGAGGATGTAGTCATTACTAGGTTTCCCATATTCCAGTAGTTAAAGCCACGTTCACGAGCATATGGACAGCTCTATCTGGACATATTGGTTATCAAAATATGAAAAGAAATGAAGCTTGAAGGGGTTTTATGGAATAGGAAGATTTTGGAGAAGTTTCTGGGGAAATAATGGGGGTAAATATGTGCCTTAGTCACTGTCATATTGTTGTAAAGACAGCATGACCAATGCAATGCTTATGAAAGAAAGAATTTTCCTGGGAGTTTCCTTACAGTTTTAGAGGTTTAGACCATTATCATCATGGTTGGGAGCATGGTGGTATGCAGGCAGATACTGGAGCAGTAGCTGAGAGCTACAATCTGATCAAGAATGGGTAGGCAGCTGATGAGGGCTTTTGAAACCTCAGTGACATATTTCCTTCAATGATCCTTATAATCCTTTCAAGTAATACCGCTGCCTGTGCATTCAAATAGATGAGCCTATGGGGGCCATTCTTATTCAAACTACCACTAATGACCATATTTAATTG
The DNA here is from genome assembly GCF_947179515.1 of Apodemus sylvaticus. NCBI lineage: Eukaryota > Metazoa > Chordata > Mammalia > Rodentia > Muridae > Apodemus > Apodemus sylvaticus. The sequence goes on along the minus strand of NC_067481.1, from coordinate 58,610,954 downwards.
TATACATATATGAAATTCTTATAAACAAAGAAAAAACTTAAAAATATTTAAGAAAATTGTTTGTTTTCTTAATGTCAATAAATATTTTAAAGTTAAAAAAGATGAACATTTTGTAGGAATATAGAAGGAGGATGCTTATGTACAGTTAATGGGAATGTAAAGTACTATAGCTACTTGAAGCTCTTGAAGGGGACACTGATTTAATCCCTAGCATCCATCTGGTAGTTTACAAGTATTGAACAAGTATTTATAATTCTAATTACAGAAGATCTTATATTGTTTTCTGGGTTCTGCAGGCACTAGGAACCTAAATATGTACATGGAAATAGTAAAAACATGGAAAACAGTAAAAAAAAAGACATAAAAGCAACAGCACAATTCATAATAAAAGGCACATGAACAGCACAATTCATCTCTGATCTACCACATATCTAAAGGATAAACTTCATGTGTCAGGAGGTAGTTTACTATAAACAACATTATCAGTTCATGATAGTTAAGTCATAGAACCAACCAAGATGTTCATTGACACATGAATAGATGAAGGAAGTGTAATAAAAGGAGGTTTTGATATTGGTAAAGTAGATGAAACTGGAAGGAACTGTGTTAAGTAAAATAAGCCAGGTATAGCAACCCAAGCATTTTGCATTTTTACTAACTTGGCAAATGGAAGAGACAGAAGCAGAGATTGGATCGGAGATTGCTAGAAGCAGGACCCAGTAGGGGAGTAACACAACAGTGGTTAAATAGAGACCCCCCCCCCCCCCCCCCCCCCCCCCCCCGCACACACACACAAATGGATTTGACATCCTATAGCCTAGAGTCTACAAGAACTTGTGATCTATTTCAAACTCACTAGGAAGGGATGAAAGGTTGAAGAATACACAAACAGTAATGCTTGAGATGAAAATGCTAATTAATAAGAAACTCTAAGAAAAATCCAACTACTATATGTCAATGATGCTAATAAATATAAATTGGTTAAGTTCAGAGCTGAATCTCAGAAGAGCATTAAAAAATCACATAATATTCAGTCAGTGTCATTAAGATTTAGATTTCAATGCCCCCCAACTGCTTAGCACTGCTCATTAATCTCTATGCCTCTAGTCAACTCTTGTTCTAATTTTCCATAAATGTAATAAATTTTCACCTCTCTCCCAACATCGTATCTCAACACTACTCCCTTACTTGTAGCAGATAAGATTGACTCCTGGATTCCCTAAAATCCAGTCACAAGGACAGAATGGAGTTCCATATGGTCATACCATCCAGTGACAGCCTAACTGATAGTGTCTACACAACTACCCTCTGATATCCTCTAAGTGGTACACTTCTCAGAACATATCCCTGATTGCTAAGCCCCCATAGCTTTATAGAGACAGTCAGAAATGAGATACCTTCATTTCTGTCTGTTCCTAGTCTCCAATTATCTGTATCTCTCGCCCAGTTGCACCATGTCAACCCATGAACCAGTTGTAGCCTTATGTTTGGCCCTTATGCCTTATGACATTGGCAACTGATTCTCAATTTTTTCATAGACAAGCTTTTAATCTACCCTGAATTATACGATCTCACCAGCCCCATTGTATTAAGTATCTACTCTCATTGCTGTGAATTCAGGGCCTTGCCTCAGAAGCCCACCATCCCTTATAATCCACGCATGCTGCTTGTTGCCTTAAGTGCTGTCATGGAATTTGGAATATGGCAGCTGTCAAGTAAATATCATTAGATGGATGAGAAGGGAAAAAAGAGCTTCTAAAATGGGCTCTGTATGGCATGTGGCAGGTAACGATGAGGCAAGGAAGGGTGATACAACAGGAGAGATCAGCAAGGCTGGCTCTGCCCTCTGACCTACCTCCTCTGGGTGATCTGGGTCTCTCTAGATCAGAGCTTTGGGTTTTCTATACTCTCAGGCTTGTGTGAGATATAGCTGCTGAGATAGTGGACAGCAAACCTTCATCACAGAGCAGCCACTCAGCTAGGTTGGACTTTTCATTGTCATCACTGTTACTTCTTAGTTCAGATCTGGTTGATTGTGACTTATCACTTGTTCTGTTTGTAACATTTTGGTGGTGTGGAGGATTGAACACAGGATCTTGTACATATGAGGCTTTTCTTATTTTGACCCTATGTTGAACAAAGCCTTTCCCTGTTCAGAGGAATCATAGGAAGCAGGCAGTCAGCACACTCATTCAGAGACTCCCCACTGTAGATGTGTGAGGTCCTCACTGGAGACAGTCTCAGAACTGGTCTGATCTGGGCAGGAAGGAAATGCAGAAGGGCTTGCACATGGCTAGGGTTTTGGTGGGAGGGGTAAGAGTTGAGTCCCCTTTCTGATCAAGTCATTTTCTAGTCTCCATGGGGAAACAGCCTTTCCAACATGCTATGCAGGAAGGAAGCTGTGCACTGGAACTGTTTCCCAGGATGATATTGTTGAGAGCTGAGTTTCCTGGGATGGTACTAATATTTTCTCATTAAAATCAAACTTTGAGATCTTTTTGTCAAGACCAGAGGATTGTCTTAGGACACAATAACATCTGAATTATTTAATTTATACCGCTATGGGGAGATTCTACCGACTTAGGTATTCTCTGTGGGCACCATTCCCTGCTGAAAAAGCAGGGCTGTACTCAGACTGAAGTGAAATATCAAAAGCCTTTTCTAGAAGATACTAGCTCTGTCCAGGATTGTGCCTGGACTTTAAAAACATCTTTTAAAATTTGTATTTTTCTTTATTCTTGAGGATTTTATACCTGTGTATAATAAACTTGATCATCCCTATCCCCAATTTTCTCCTATAATTTCCCCTTTATCACTTTCAACATGTTAACCTCACAACTTCATGTCTTTTTGACAACCCACTACATCCAAGTAGCACTGCCCATATGTGTGTGGACTCTTTAGAAGGACCTTGGGAAGATGGAAACAGAAGCCAGATTCAGGTTCTGAGATCAGAGGAAGTAGGAGCCAAAGGAGCATCTAGCCTGGGCTTTCAGGCTCTCCAGAGTGGGCGTACCTTGTCTTCCACCTCTGCAGCCGTCTGCTTGGTGACCTCCAGGTTCTCTACCAAGGCTGTTTCTCCCAGGAAGTTCCCCGAGGCTGAAGAGAGGCGAGACAGCAGATTGTCCTCCAAGGTTTTGAGGGTGATTTTGAAACTGTTCTGCTGCTTTGTGAGATCTGACTGTAAATATCAAGCAAGGAGGAGTCAGGTAGAGATGCCACAGCATCTTACTCTAGCTCAGGCTTGAATAAATACATGTTGGAAGGGGCAGAGTCTCTCCCTGCAGAGACAGGGTACCAAGGGTACAGCAGCAGAATGCTGTTGACCCTGAGTAGATGTGAGCAGGTGAGTGGGGTCTCAGCTGTGGCTGCCATGATTCTGGGAGGGAAAATGTGAGGGGTTTAGCCTGAAATAATGGTAAAGGTTCATCTGAATTGAACATGCCCAGACCTATTCATGACAGTGCTCTCCAAATAGCAGCCTATGAGTGATTGGTGTAACATTTACAACATAGTGGGTGTTAGAAGTAATCTAGAAGCGAATGGAAGCACGTGAGAAGACGTGAGCAAATAGATCATTTACATAAGAGACTGGACCATCAGCAGTTTGGTATCTGAGAGGCTCCAGGATATAACTCCCCACCCATTTAGAATGAAGATCATGGGCTGGCTTATGCTCTTTCCATGTCAGATATCTGTGACTCCCAATCCTTACACTTAAGAGTGCTGTGCTATGCTTAGTACAGTGCTGAGGTCACTAAATAGAACCTGTGAGCAGAGAGTAGAGAAATGGTTTCATCCTCCAGAACGTACTGTCTCTAGATTTTCTGGCATCAGATGAACAGAAAAGAAGTACTTAAAAGACAAACTCATCTGGTTCATGCAGTTCCAACAAGGTCCTTATCTGTGGCCAGGGTAGGATTGGAATCCCAGCACCTTTCACATCTTTTTTGCTTTGTGATCATTAGGTTGGCTATCCTAAAGCCCTAAGCACTCTTGATTTGTACACTGGCAGATGGGAGTTAACTCCAGATAGCCCAAGCATATTTGACCTGTGAAACCTTTTGATCTCAATCAAGAACAACTTACATATTAGGGCTTTTAGCCATGTGACCTCCCTCACGTCTTTCTTTCTTTCTTTCTTTCTTTCTTTCTTTCTTTCTTTCTTTCTTTCTTTCTTTCTTTCTTTCTTTCTTTCTTTCTTTCTTTCTTTCTTTCTTTCTTTCTTTCTTTCTTTCTTTCTTTCTCTCTTTCTCTTTCTCTCTGGCTTATTTACTAATTATGTGTATGACTTATTATATGTATATGTGTCTGTATATGCACATGTATACAGGTACCCAAAGAGGCTAAAAAGTGTCAGATCTCCTGGCACTGGAGTTATAGATGGTCATGAGATGTCACACGTGGGTGCTAGGGACAGAACTTGGACCCTCTACAAAAGAAGCATTATTAACTGCTGATCCATCACTCCAAGCCCTGTTCATTCTCTTAAAAACACAGATGTTAGTCCAGCCTGAGGCTAGGCCTAGCTGTTCCCTTTTGGGAACACTGTACCTAGAGGCTTTCTAATTACTTAGAAATTAGCTCGAAGGCTAATACCTCATAGAAGCTTCTTTCTGATAACTATTGTTTAAATTAATACCCTTAAACTTTACCTCTTTGCATGAATGCACATTGGCGCACACACACACACACACACACACACACACACACACACACTTCTGGCAAATGGGAGACAGAGGCATGGTAATGATGAGTTTGAGGCCAACTTGGCCCTATAGTTTTCTATACTACCTAGTTTCATTTACTGAAGATTCTTATTAGTAGCTAAAATGACATTATTTCTCAGTTTGCATTTCTATTTCCTGTGTTCCCCTCTGCTTGGCTGTTGGGTCCTCCACACAATAATCTTGTTTGTTGTGGACTTGGGCTCCAGAGTGTGTCTTAAATAGTCTATGATGGTCTGGGGCGAGTTCTAGGGAGGTTTGGATTCAATTTCACACATGCTATGGAAGGTTGTTTCCTCTTCTCGGCTTATATTGTCTAATCTAATCACATCTAAAGAAAGAAAGGAGAGCATGCTCATGGGGCGGACTGAGCTATGCTCCCTCAAATGTGTATGCTAAGAATAATCTTCCAATTGACTATGTAGGAAAGTACTTAGGTGTCATAGAAGAGAGCCCTTACTAGATGGGATTAATATTCCTAGAAGAAACTTAAAAGAGGGGCTCCTAGCTCTATACATATACTAGAGGTTATCTGACTAGGCAGCTGCCAGCAAGCCAAGAAAAGAAGGCTCATAAGGAACAGTTATACCAGCAATGTGGTCTTTAGCTCCCAGTCTTTGTAAGTGATAGGAACCAGGTACCTGCTTTTTAGGCTGCCTGACATGTACCTTAAGCTGGCTAAGACACAAACCCAGCAAAGATGACTCTGTTTCTGTTACCTATGCATAATTTAATCCTACTTGGCTTTGGATGGCTCCATGTGAGTCGGGAAATCAGACGTTCTCACATCAGAGCCCTGAGCCAAGCACTGCTCTTGGGGACAGGAATGTCACCTCTCCCAGCTTTCCTGCTTCTGTTCTTTAGCCAAGCACATTCTTCCTTTCCCATCTGGGTATTCCCAGGTGACTAGGTAGGATTGGAACTCATCCCATGTCTTGAAGAGCCAGCCCACTCTGCTGGATTCCAAGAGAAACTTGCCCATTCCTGTTCCTACAGTGGGTTCACTGCAGGACCCAGTGCAGAAGACCCCTTCCTTCCTTCCTCAGTGAATCTCTGACACACCTTCAGCTGCTCCAGGTCTGGTCTCTCCATGCTGACTACAGCAGCCAGCAGCTGGTCCTCCAGGCCATCCCTGGTCACTGTGAAGTTGATTAGGGTAGCCTGAGCCTGCAGCTCAGGCTGGTAGTGAGGGTTGGCCAACTTGGTGTGAAGGATGAGCCGGAACTTGGGATTGAATTCACACTCCTTGTCTCCGATCTTGATGAATCTGGAAGGATCAGATGAAAGAGGGGTGCCTTCAGGTAGAATTTTAGATTTTGTTTTTAAATAGGAGCACAGTCAACAGTATTATCATATTCTCAAGAATTTTTCCTAATTATGTCTAACAGCTATCTAGGACCTTTCTTTGCCTTAATGTTGGGAGCAGACTGGAAAGATTAAGTTTTGTCTTATGTTTTATTTTATAGTGTGAAACTTTAGTCAGAGCCATTCCCACTGTCAGTATAGACTCGGATACTAAGAGAATGTCCCAGCAGATGGCAGCACAGAATACAGCAGAAGGGGTATCTGCTTGCAGTAGGCAGGAAGATCTTCTAGACATGCTAGAGGGCGTCTTTTATTTTTTATTTTTATTTTTATTTGGCTAGAACGGGATGTCTTTGATAGGTGAAAATAATTAAACACAGAAGGGTTACTTGGGGACTCTGCAACCAGTAAGGCTACTGCTAAGACTTGGACATGGTTTTTCTCCAAAGATCCATGTACTGGTCTTCCATATGATAGAATGATTGTATGCACGCATGTGTGCATGTGTGCTGGGGTGTGTGTGTGTGTCTGAGGGGTGGGATCTGGTGTAAGGTAATTTTAAGGGTTAATTCTGTCTCTTGGGAGGGGGTTGGGTCTAGTAGGAGTGGATTAGACTCTAAAAGACTAAGCCTGGACTCTCCCCAATCTCTTGCTTTCTGTCTCATGTTAACCACCCACACTCACTGACCAAGGACTCCTGCCACAGTGCTATATCCAGGCTATGATATAGCAAAACAACTCTTATCAGATCCAGTTGGTCAACTTTGGGCTTTCTGTTTCTAAAACTGTGAACTACACAAATGAATTTTCTTAAGGAACTACTTAGCCTTGAGTCTGTTGATACAGCAACAGACAACAGGCAAGGATGACCCTAGAATTAATCACATCTTCATGTTAATTAGTACATCTATCATATGAGATGGAAGCCCTTCTATTCCCTCTCATTTTCTCATTCATATAAACTTTCTCTCTCTACCCTGTACCTGCCAAGCATTCAAAGTCACAAAAGGTCATCAAATTGACTGGGAGAGATGTGTTCTGAGCCTCACATATTCAGCTGAATAAATTATATGTCTTAGAAGTCTGTTGGTTTTGACCATTTTTCCCTTAAGGTGCCCTTCAAATTGTGCACTATAGCCATTAGAAACAGGGCTAGGAGTTTCAGGCTTCTAGAATCCAAGGGCAATATAGAATGCCCTGCTGCTAGAGGAGAAGAAGGCAGGCCAGCTGCAGTGAGCTCCTGAGCCCAGGGGAGAAAGTTCTAGAAGTGTGCTCTCCAAAGCTCTAACCAGGGCAGTGGACCCACTCTGATCACAGGGCAGCTGTGCAGCCAAGTCTCACCGTCCTTTCTTAATGACTTCTCTCCCAAGCAGAGGTCCCAGGACAGGATCTATGGACTCCTCAAGGTTCTCAATCAGTACCACATCTCCAGCTTCCAGGGCACGCTCTATGGTCTGAAGGCAGCTGAGGAGCAAGTTAGGTAGTGTGAATCCATACCAGTGCATGGATCTGAGGCAATTTAACAAGTCCGCTGTGCCTCTGAGGGAAGTACAGAACTGGGCAGGGAAGCATACCTTCCAGAAATGCTTTCAGCTGCTATATTTTTCTCTACTTAAAATGACATTTATGCTTTTTTTATTTCTAAAAATAGATATGACAAAATAAAAAGAAATATGAAAATTAATCACAAGCCCTCTGTCTGTTATTTACAGTTCAGTGTTTACTGTAGTCATCTGCTTATTTGGGTGGTCTTTTGGTACTGGGTGGTGGGGGGTTGGCTTGGGGCCCCATAGGAAACAAAGCCAACAAGTGCACGATTTAAAACTACTGGTTAAATAAAAATGGCTATAGTCAATTTCTGGAGGGAATAGAGGTAGGTTGTTTTGGAATTATATGGTAGGGGTTGCAGAGAGTGGGAAGGATATATGTATATATATATATATATATATATATATATATATATATATATATATATCAAGAGAGAGAGAGAGAGAGAGAGAGAGAGAGAGACAGAGAAAGAGAGAGAAGGAGGAGGAGGGGAGGAAGTAGAAGAGGAGGAGCAGGAAGCCACCATGAGAGGAGATGAACTATGGGCACATGGCCAAGAGAAACAGTAAGTATTTGGGGTACACTGTTTGGGAAGTAGACAGGCCAGCAGTTAGAAAAGCAGATTAGGGGTTACCTTCCAGTATTGCTCAAGACAAACAAAACAACCATAGTCTGAGTCTCATTAATTCTTCAGCTACACAGGGATAGGATTAAATGGTTCAACTACATCCATACATGAAATGATGTCATATGTGCACACACTCTGCAGCCATCCTTTTATACACTTTTATTTATAATACTTCATCCAGTGAAATGCTGGGTAATGGTGGTTGCATTGGATTAACAATGGGGGTGGTGTGCCTGCACATGTTTAGTACACACACAATCATTCCCAAGTATTTCAGACACAGGGTTGGTTCTCTGTGCAGCCTGTAGGTATAAAGAGCTGACCTCAGTACATTTTAGTTTTTATATTATTGAATTCATGTGGCACTTTTGCTTTATAACCTAGTTTATATATATATATTATATAATATAAACATCTCCTGAAGGCATTGGATATTCTTCCAAAGTAAATTTTTACACATGTAAAATAAGACATTTATTATACTTAAGAACAGATTTTATCTATTTTATGAAAACTCTAAAATGGCACATGGCGTATCCCTTTAGCACACAGTACAAGCTGGTATACCACCACCAGTTAACTCACAAATAGCTGTTTTTAAGTCTCACTTTGGGAGTCCGAGGAAATATATACTATTTTTTTTAAATTTGTTTGTATTACTTGCATGTTGTGCATGCTTTTGTGTGAGGGAAGGCTGCAAGAAGAGGAATCAGATCCCTTGGTACTGGAGTTGCAGATGGTTCCTGAGCTGTCACTGTCAGTGGCTCCTGGCCCTGTGCTTTTATGAATACTCTTCCAGGCTAATCCCTTCCTGGAGCTATTGCCAGAACTCAGTTTCTTTCCATCAATTCCTAAGGGTATGGAAGCACTTTGCAGCAACTCTGGGGCAAGAGGCTAGCCTTGCTCTGGCCTTTGTTCATTTTCAATGACACAACTCTACCCGGTGACTTCTCACCTATCATTGCCAGTCCCATTTGTGGGTAAGGAATTCCCTTCTGTGATCTTTCCCTAAGGCCACATGATAGTCTGGTCTAGTCACTTCCTCCTGACATTGTTTTGCAAGGCAGGTCCATTTGTGGTGTTCATGCTTTGTGTTCTCTGATGCACTGAACATGGAGTGACAGGTGTCAGTCAGATGGCCTCCACTGATATCAGTATGAGCCTTCTGGTGCATGTCTAACATCATGAGAAGAGTCATGTTGTAGAGGGGAGACAGGGTGGCAGCAAAACCCACGAGCCTGGCCAAACAGAGTAAACCCAATCCAGTGACCAGTGACCTCCTCCCTCAAGATCAGGTCCCGACTGCTGCTGGCCTACACTTAATGTGCCATCTGAGGAGCTCGAGGCAGCTGGTCAAGTTGCATTCAAAGCCGCAAATGAGATGGAGAAAATGCACCTAGGCCTGCACAAACTTAATGTGCCAGGGTAGTAGAATACCCATGTTCAGTTAGTGTCTTAGTCAACGTTCTATTGCTGTGAAGTGACACCATGACCTCAGCAACTTTTATAAAGGAAAACATTTAATTGTGGCTGGCTTACAGTTCAGAGGTTTAGTTCATTGTTATCATGATGGGAAGTGTGGTGGTTTGAATATCCTTGGAGTAGGTGTGGCCTTATTGGAGGAAGTGTGTCACTGTGAATGTGTGCTTTGAGACCCTCCTCCTAGTTCCCTAGAAGTCAGTCTTCTCCTGTTTGCCTTTCAATCAAGATGTAGAACTCTCAGCGTCTCATATGCCATGCCTGCCTAGATGCTGCCATGCTCCAGCCTTCAGATAATGGATTGACCCTGGGAACCTGTAAGCCAGCCTTAATTAAATGTTGTCCTTTATAAGAGTTGCCTTGGTAATGGTGTCTCTTCACAGCAATGGAAACTCAAACTAAGACAGGAAGCATGATACTACGCAGACAGGCATGGTGCTGGAGAGGTAACGGAAAGTTCTACATCTGGATAGGCAGGCAGCAGGAAAAATGAATGACACTGGGCCTGGCTTGAGCTTCTTATGACACAACCCTCAGTGACACCCTTCCTTCAACAAGGTCACTCCCACTCCCACACAGCTACAGCTCCTAATAGTGCCACTCCCTATGAAATTATGGGGGCCATTTCCATTCAGACTACCACAGAAGCTTTCTCCTTTTTATATAGTTTGGGACCCAAGCCTAGGGAATAGTGCCACTCATTTTAGGGTGGGGGGTCTTCCCACTTCAATTAAACCAATCAAGGGCTGGAAGATAACCTAGACAAGATGATTCCCAACCGGCATCCCAGAGGCTTAACTCCTAGGTGATCCTGAAACTGTCAGTTTGATAACCAATAATTGTCTAAGAGATTAACACACCAGAGATCATGACAATATATGCCCAGATGAGATGAGAAGTTATAGCATCCTTTTAACTGGCATATAGTAGTTGTATGTCCTTGTGAGGTATAGATTTAATACATGTATACCTTATACAAAGGTCAGGGTTGCAGTGTTTCTTCTGCTTTGTTAAACATTTACCATTTCTCTGTGTTGGACATTTCTTCTCTTCCGATGAAATGTATAATAAATTATGAGCTAGAGTCATCCTACTGATAGTGCATGATTTCTAATGAGGAAGATCATAGAGCTGGTACCCAAGTGCCTTGCTTCAATACTTCTTAATCTGAGAAGAAAACCTGCAAGAAATCTGGACAGTTACCTGATGGAGAGGTCAGGAGAGGAAAACTAAGCTACCAGGGTATATGTTTGCTCCATGAAATGTTTTCTTCTTATACAAAAGGCAACAGTGGTAACTTGTGTGACCAGTTGCTTACCCCTTTTGGCCAATCTGGGTGACCCGGAGTTCTTCTCCATATTTGTTCTTGATCCATTTAATACCTTGCAGTTGAGGGTCAACCATAAGCGGCCAGCGCTCACAGTTGATGAGGATGGTGGCATTCTCCATGGACATGCGGTCAGCAGGGAGACCCTCGTTCTGCCAGGCAGCCACATCAGCATCATCAGTTAGCATCCTCAGGGGGTCCAGGGTTGGGGTGGTTGGAATGGGAACCTGATGAAGAGGTGACATTCTGAATGGAAAACTCTATCCCAGTGGGGAAGAATCTACAGTATCTCACTGTATAACATAACCCCTTTAAAAGCAAGACCAACATCCTCCTGATGTGGGTGGGCTTAATTGCCTATATAACTGTCGCTGAAACCACCCTGAAGGATGAACAATAGAAATGTACCCTGTGACCAATTTTTTGTTCTTTGGTATATTCATCTACATCGCAATTCTTTTTATGTTGTTTATGTCTTTAAAAGAATTATTTATTGCATGTGCATGCATGTGTATATATGTGGGTGGGTGTGCACATGATATGGCATGTGTGTCAATGTCAGAGTATAATTTGGGGAAACTGGTTGTCTCCCTCTACTATGTGGGTCTCTATGATCTGTCTTGGGTAGTTAGACTTGGAGACTGAGTTATCTTTCCAGCCTGGATTATTTATATCTTAATCTATATGTCCATAACCATGTACACATTTACTTTTCTGCCATTTTTGTGTTTCTCAAGTCAGTTTTCTGGTGACAGTACCAGCTCACACAGACCGCTCTCTCCTCTCATCTCTTTTACCAGCTGGTAAAGGGCCATGGAAGCTTCCTTTCCCCTAACCCAATCTTCCCTCCTCCAGGCTGCTCGGCTGCCCTCCATTCCCCCAAGCAAGCATACCTTGAGCACACACACACCCTGGGCCCTGAGAACTCCACCCACATCACTCTACATACTCTCAGGGCTGAAGAATCCTTTCTGTTTTTGTATTTTGGCCTCTCTCAGTTCACCTAATTCTTCTATAAATAATCTTTTTCATTGACTTACATACTTTTAAAAGGATGTGAAATTTACACAATGGAAAATGAACCACTGTAAGGTATACAGGTCAGTGGGGGATAGCACAGTCACAGGGCTGGGGAGCTTTGAACTCAGTCCATTTACTCTCAGGTATTTCCATGGCCCCAAAGGACAATTCAGGCTCATTAAACAATCCTTCCCTGTGTCTCCCTATTGCAAGCTCCTGGCAATTACTAATATGCTTTCTGTCTCTATAGATTTTCTTACTTTAGATATTTAATAAAAATGGAATCATACAAGATGTGACCTTTTGTGTCTGACCACTTTCATTTACAATAATGGTTTTAACGTTTAGACTTAACACCATTTAAACCCTTTGATTCAACTCTCTTTGCAGTTTGTTTTGCCTAGGTAACTCAGGGAAACTATTTAAACCATCTCCTTTTCCTTTAGGATGTTCAAGTGGCAGCCCCTTTGGCCACATGGTATCCAGGACAGCTTTGAAAGTGTTCTTCCAAAAGTCATCAACCTACTTAAATCATGATGACATTTTTGTGAGGTTTTTTTTTTTTCAACTCAATCACACGAATCTAGAGTGTGAAATTTATAGGTGAGAATATCATGCTACAATGTCAAAGGTTAAATGAGTTTAAATGAAAGAAATAGGTGGCATCTGTCTCTGTCTCTGTCTCTGTCTGTCTGTCTGTCTGTCTCTCTCTCTGTTGAATATGTTTGGCTCAGGGAGTGGCACTATTTGGAAGTGTGGCCTTGTTGGAGTAGGTATGCCACTGTGGGTGTGGGCTTTAAAACCTTGGAAGCCAGTCTTCTCCTAGCAGCCTTCAGATGAAGATTTAGAACTTTTAGCAACTCCTGCACCATGCCTGCCTGGATTCTGTCATGATCCTGCCATGATGATAATGTACTAAACCTCTGAACCTGTAAGCCAGCCCCAATTAAATGCTGTCCTTATAAGAGTTTCTGTGGTCTTGACGTCTCTTCACAGCAATGAAGCCCTAACTAAGATACACATTCTCTCTTTCTCCTCCTTCCCTCCAACATCTTTACTATGTTGCTCATGCTGACCTTGAACTCACAATCCTCTTATTTCAGCCTAACTGTTGTGATTACATATATGTCACATATATATGACATTCTACCAAGATTAAAACACATTTCTAATTTCAGGTTAAGAATACCATGAGGCCGATTTCCTTGGAGAAGCTTCATATATTCAGGCCGAGGCAGGAGGATTGTTAGTTTGAGGCAGGCCTGAGCTATATGGAGAAAAACAAAAAACAAAAACAGAAATGTGTTTTGCCATATTTTCATTGTAATCTTATGAATAAAATATTGTTTTGGGATTCATAGACTTTGCCAGCCTGCTTTAAATGTGTTCCCCAAAACTTATGTGTTAAAAACTTAGCCATCACTATACAAAATGCAGTTGGAATTCTTAGGCTATAATTATGAATGGAGTTTGGGATACGGCTCAGGGTACAATGTGAATTGTGCGCACTCTTCCTGCTGAGGAACTCTGTGGACCTAACCACCTCCATCGGACTGTGAATGTACTGAAACCGTCCTCACCTGGGGGTCTTTGCATTCTATTGACATGGCATGTAGGACACTTTACATTTTTGGTTAGTGTTGGGAATTGATGAGCTTGAGTGGTAAGAATATGCCAAAGGAATGTTGCCTGTATGTCCCATGCCTGAAGCTCAGGTTGGAGTGGCAGTGCATATGCAAGTACAGGAAGGGTTGGGTTATTATAGTCATATGATCTCAGTAGTTCACACAGGATAATTTAGGCCATAGATACTTTCATTTGGCTAAGAATCTCCTTTAATAGGCAGCCAGAACCCTGCCTCTCCGTTACTTTGAGACACAGCAGGAGGGTCTAGGAACGATTACCCAGAGAGGGCAGGCTGCATGGCCCATGGAAGAGCACCTGAGCATTGGTGGACAAACTTGCTTTTACCATTGTGTTTTTGAACCATAGGTCCAAACCAAAGGTATGGTTTGGAATCCAACAACAATAGGCCATGAATAACAGAAAAGGAACTCGCCTCACAGTACCTACCACATGATAGCCTTTCATCTAAGCTCTGTTATGATACATGATGTCCTCTGGAACACAGAGGTATTTGGGTGTCTCCCAGGTTTCACTATTTTGAGGCAAGTCAGTAGGCAGGGTCCACCAAAGAAACAGAGCATAGGGGGCAAGATCATGGAGTTGTCATTGAGAGCCTCATTAAGACTTGTGATTCTAGGTGGACTAAAGGACAGAGGACCACAATGCCTGGCAGTGAAGAGAATATGATCATATATGTCCCATGATGCTCGGGTTGGAGTGGTAGTGCACACACAAGTAGAGCAAGGATTGGGTTATTATGGTCATATGATCTCAGTGACACACTGAGGACAAATTCAGGTCTTACGTACTTTCAGTTGGCTCAGATAGGGTTTCCAGGTCCCATCCATGAGACTTTTTCGGTACTTTTTAGTAAAGAAGCCCAAGTAGGAAATGAAAGCTGTAGTAAGCAGAATGTCGCCACATAAGGTCCTTTCCTGCTGTCGGAAGTTCTGCACAGCCTCTGCCCATCTTATGTTTTCAGAAGCAAGTCCTCCAACCTACCATTTAAAAGGCAGAAAGCAGAGAGATTCATCAGATGGAGCCCACAGAGACATAAATTTAGTCAAGAGGGTTACATGCCCTGTCCCCACAGAAGCCTCAGTAAATCATTTTGTGTCCTTTTCCATCCTGCAACCCTTCCAATTATCCATGTTTTAGTGGCTGGTGACACTCCAGCACACAAGCCCCTACTCTGTGTTGTGCATCGCATTGGCTGTGGAATGATAACAGGTTCTGAGTGCAGGATGCAGAATTCTGCCCATTTTACATGTGGAGACAGCTATATCAACTCCATGGGATGCTGTGAAACATGTTCATGTATGTTCCCACTCAGCATAGGGCCTGGTCTGTAAGATATGCTCAAAAATTAGCCTTTTCTCTTTCTCCTCTCTAAGTACTGGATATATGAAAATAAAATCAAGTCCACATGCCTTAAATAATTTCCCAGAGGATGGGAGGATGGGGGCGAATCAAGGGAATGATAGAAGATGTATACGCATTAGTGTGTACAAAATACCAGGGACTGTAGAACACATCTAAACTAGCCTAGCTCATATTTGGCAGACATCTCTCTTCTTGGGAGGAGAATACCATATATTGTTAGGGCTGGCAGAGGCAGAGGGGACTTGGCAACCCAACAAAGCCCTGTCACATTAGACTAGAACAGTAAAATTCAAGTTTCTCTATAGAATCTCTGTTAGTAGAGAAGGGGCTTTGGTGCCCATACATCCATACACCCAGACCCACAACTTTCCAGGGACATATATATGGAGGAGTCCCTAGCAGTGGAGAAGGCTGTGCTGAGTTTTGGAAGCTGGTTACAGAGCTAGATGGGAGGCTGACCAACCAGATCTGACTGATTTCTTGCATGTCTGAGAGGTGCCTTCTCCAAACCAATTCATTTCATAAAACTGATCATCTGATGGCTGCATAGCAGCTTGTCCCACCTGTAACTGTGAAGACACATTTTTCTGCCTGTCCTTGCATCTAAGCTGATAATATGCTTTGAGACTGTTTAGGTCTAGGTACACAACCTGCTATACTACTATGTGTTTAGCCTACTTAACTCTAGCCTGCCTTTATGAGAACAATGTAACTAACCTCACCATGCTTTGCCCTTCTTATGGAATCAGATTTACAACTCAAGCTAATGCAAAGATATATATGTTAATTATCTGCTGAAAGCAGCTAAGAGATTGAAAAAAACCTTAAAACAATATCCCATAAATATTGGGAACAACATGTGGATATTGGTTGATACATCTGTGAGGTTTTGAGAGCTATTCTGGGTCAGTCATGGTCAGTAACAACCCTTTTCCGGTAAAATTCTGTTAAAGATTTCTGTTGAAAAATATCCCCCACCCATTTCCCATATCATTGATTTCTGTGCTGGTTAATAAACAAGGAGCAAAGACCTTTGTTAAGGACAGACAACATGTAAAGATCAGATAAATACAACAGACAGGCCACAGAGCAGAAACTCAAGACAGGGGAGATATAGGGAGAGAAGTGAGGAATCTTATTTATGCTCATTCTTAGTCGAAACTACTCCAAGAGGAGCCTTATTTTTTATTTTTATTTTCCATGTCTTAATGCAACACCAGCACACATAGCAACTGGAATAAAATGCTGTCTAATATCTTCACCAAGCCACGACTTAGTCCAGTGGTGGCTGCTACACATGGCTCCTTAAAGAAAGTATGGCTGGAGCTGGAATAAGCAAGGATAGGACTTGGTTATATTATCCTACTTCGGTGGAGGTGGTGCTGCAAAGATGCGAGGCTAAAGAGAAATCTCTCTTAGTAGCAGCTGATCTCTAGTCTTCCACACTGGGGGTGCTAGAAATGCAAGCCATGAGGAATTTTAAAAGATCACAGATTCTTTGACCTCTCATGAAAAGTTAGGCATGGTGGCTCTCATCTGTAATCTTAAGACTCAGGAAGCCAAGGCAGGGGGATTGTCTAGACTACAAGGTGAGAGCCAAACTCAAACTCAAAACAAAACAAAACAAAACAAAACAAAGCAAAACAAAACACCAAAAACAAGACAGAAGTAATAGCTCTCTATCTTCACATAGCCAACTATGGGCATGGGAACACATAATCTAAGATTAAAGCTTTGCATTAGCTTAGGTTGTAAAAGCTGATTATATAAGAAAGGCAAAGCATAGTAAGACTGGTTATATTGTTCTCATAAAGGCAGGATAGAGTTAAAAAGGCGGAGCACATAGTAGGATAGCAGGTAGACTATTTCAAAAGTAATAGTGGTCTATTTGTAGACCTTCGAATTTATAACTATTTTGAGGGACTAAGGCAGAGGTGATTGGCACTGTGCTAGATTTTGGTTCTAAGTTTTATGAGAGTGACATATGCCTCTTGAAATGCTGGCTTGTAGAGTCCTAGGCTAACATACCCTTTAGTAGAGTCATCAGAGATTTTCCATCTTATCTGATGACACTCTCTCTCTCTCTCTCTCAATATATATATATATATATATATATATATATATATATATTGAGACCCTTCTGAGTCTACTCTACTAGCCTTACCTGTTAAAGCACCTATCAGGGGAAGGAAGTTATTCTGGACTCTCTAACCCAGCCAAACCCCAGGCCTGAGTAGCACTGAATTCCTCAGGCATAGAGACAACACAGAA
This sequence comes from Apodemus sylvaticus, assembly GCF_947179515.1. Taxonomy (NCBI): domain Eukaryota; kingdom Metazoa; phylum Chordata; class Mammalia; order Rodentia; family Muridae; genus Apodemus; species Apodemus sylvaticus. The sequence goes on along the minus strand of NC_067481.1, from coordinate 58,593,640 downwards.
AGCTAAATTCTACCCAAATTTCTGCCTTCCACAAAATTCTGAAATATTGTAGAATGGTTACTGTGGTATTTTGTTTTCCAAAAGAGTTCCTATGTAACAAGAAGGGAAATCTTAATCTTATATACATAGTGTGTGTTGTAACCCTCCAACACTGGGTAAAAAATTCAGGAGGCATGCACTACCACTTAACCCCTTTCGTATCCTCCCCCCACCAGTAGTATCCTCCCCCCACCAGTAACAGCTCTCTCCTACCTCAACCAAGGACAGCATGTATACACTTGCCCCTCGGATAATTTGTTATAAAGCACCAGATGCTCTAAAAGAAACACCTTCGTTCTATCATTTAGTCTTGTTTTCTCAGAAGGACCAGAGCCTGTTCTTCTCTCCCATATTTCCCTTTGTGTATGCACAGGTGTGCACAAATAAGGTCACACTCAGATATGCTAGGGTCAGTCATTCTTTTCTGCTTCTTGCACGTGGATACAAACTCTAGAATTGACCAAAATATGATGGTTCCTCTGGCCCAGGTATATCCGAGAAGCTTGGCCACACCTGTGCCAGTTGTCTTACAGAGCCAGCCTACTGTCTTATGAAATCAGCTTTGAACAGAGAAGACTGAGTACCCATACTTCTCAGGTCACAGGCCAGCATCTCCGTACATTTTAATATACTCTTCCCTCCCACGGGCGAGTCAAAGCTGCACTGTGCTGAGTTCATCTATTCACACCTCTGAGGCACTTGACAAGCCCCACTAATGTAATTAGAGTTCACACTCACCAGACGGTTTGCAAGGGAAATGGTGCCTGCGGTCACTTCAGCTTCTTGCTGACACTTGAGTTTCTCTGTGGTTGCTTTCTCAAACTTGGTGGTAAGCTTTGCCAGGTTTTCATTAAGGTGCTGTTGAGGAAGGGACACAGAGCCAGTCAGGACTTCCAAGCTACCTCTATTCCTTCTGCGATAAAGCTTCAGGGGAAGAGGATTTAGAAGAAACTGCTGCGTAGGAAAAGGCTAAATGACTAAGGATATTGAGGAAGGAGGAGGAAAGGAAGGCCAGTGAGGGGAGATTGCTGGAGTGCCCAGAGAAAACCTCAGCTTCTGCCTGCAGGGAGAGCATGACATGGAAACCTGGAGATGTTTAATCAAACCTGAGAGCTATGATGTGTGTATAGGCAATGAAGTGATATGGGTAGTAGGAGGAGACTGGGATGTGAGTCCCACATCTTCTTGTGATGGGGGAGGAGGAGGATTTCAGTGAGTTTACAAAGCACAGCTGTTGCAGTTGGAGGCAAAAGCACATTAAAGCTGGAGAAACTGGAATATGGTTGCAGGCCCCAGGATGGGCGTGTGAATGTCACTGACCGGATATGCCGGACTGAAATGAGGCTCGGCTGGCTGCCTTCTGCTGAAACTATTACTTATCCCTTATCAATTTTACCCCATTACCAGAAATTACAGGGTGTTTTAGGAAAGTCATAATTACAATTTTTTCTGAATTTATCAAGAATCAAGTCACTTTAATGTCACCTTTAGAGTGTACATTCACATAGGTGAACACACAGGAATGCACAGCAGATACTCGTGTACATGTGTCTGTGCAGTAACTGAAGTCCAGGCTGCTTTGTGGGCTCTTGCTAAGGTGTAAGATATATAGATGGTTTCTGAGCTTACACAACAGAACACTTTAAAGCAGGAGGTAAGGCATAGGATTAACAATTGCAGACTGAGCACACTCATCACCTCCTCTTCTTCCCAAGCTATCACCAAAGTGACTAGGAAGCAATTACACCAGACATAAGCTCTATGTGTTCTGTGAATCAATGAGCATTGTTCAGGAGTGAGACAGTCCAGCAGGATGATAGAAGATCATGCTAATGGAGGTGTGGGATGGCTGGAGAAGGGCAGAGGAGGCTGTGCTTCCCACAGGTCATCAGCGGCAATATCTATCTGTACAGCCTTCTAGCAACTGGAGGTTTTGGAAGTATGACGGGGTGGGTAGCAAACAGGAGTCTATTAACATCCCAAGGAGTATCTCTACTCATATGGAGAATTCAGCGTCACCAAGATAGAGAGCCTCTACTAGTTAGGGTCCAATCAGCACAGATCCTCTGATCTTAGAAGTGAATCCTATGAGGCAGAGCTGCCTTTATCTGCAGAGATAATACCAGCCCTTAAAAAGGTTTTCATTAAATTGTTGACATTTTCTGACTTAGGCACAGTGTATTGTGACCATATTATTTCTACCCCATTGTCCTCCCCTATCTTCCTGTTCCTGCTAGCCCTTCTTCTCTCATAACCCTCACTTTGGTTTTCATGTCTCTGTAGGTTTTCCACAAGTGACTACAGATGCCGTGTGCTCATTACTACAGTGGCCGTGGCATCTTCTTAGTTTCTTCTAAGACACAACAGACAGAAGATGCTAGCAAAAGCCTAGATTAAAGTAAACAGTAGTGTGAAGAAAAGATGAGACTCACAATAGCAGCAAGAACAGCACTGAAGGCCTTGTGACCAGGTCTCAGGCAGGTAGTAGGTGGTTCAGCTATGACTTGAGAACAGAATTTTATTAAATGGAGGAGAGGATAAAACTGCTACTGGGAGTCCCCATAATTTTACTGTTAATGTATACATACAGTAGTGATTTGAGTGTGGGTAATAAAGATGATCTTAGGAACTATGCAAAGCTTCAGAAATCTCCCAGAAAGTCTGTGAAAACAAACAGTGACAAAAGATGAGGGAAAACAGAGGAGGTCAGGAGTTTTAACACCCAGTCTACCTGTATTACAGAAGGCAAGATTTCAAAGAAAACAGAAGAGAGATTGACATAGAAGAAAATAATATGTAGAGCTGAAGACTGTAGGTCTCCATGTCAGCATGAATAATATAAAAGAATGTGGATATTTTAGAAACAGGTGATATGCAAAAGATGGAGCTGTGTTTGAGGAGGAAGGGTTTAAGAAAAGATGGAAGTGGACAGGAAAGACAAGAAGGTGGGGTACGGCTCATCTCAAACTAAACAGGTACAAAAAAGCAGTAGGGAAATCTACTATGTTCCAAGCTTATTAAATCTATAGTTAAAAGAGCTTGAGAGGAGACATTGGGTAGATAATGCTCCTCTCAGAAACCATTGGTAAAAAGTGAAAATCTAAGTGCCAAGGCATGGGATGCCTCCTAAAACCCATTGGTCAGGGAGGCCCCAGGACCCATCCAAAACAATGCAGCCTATTGCCATTCCTGTCCACACATCAGTGTAAGCATCAGGTACTGCGAACAATAAGGTCAAAGGGCTTCTGGAAAGGTGAGCAGGATGTTGGCAGCTCAGCAGACTAGAGCAGAAATTGTTCATCAGTTCAAGGAAGAAAAATGAGCAATTCAGATTTCAATACAAAGTCCTTATTTCAGTTTGTTAGCAAACTAAAGACATTTCCAGACTGGAACTATTCTAAAAATTTACTTCTCACTTAACACAGCACTTTCCTGAGAAAGTGACTTGAGGAGGGGTGACAGCAAAAATAAAATGATAAGCCAAGAAAGGAGGTAGTCTGGGGCTCAGACACCATTGAATATAGTCCAAAAAATGAATCAGTGGTCTTTGTTTATCCTCAACACTGAATGGACTTCTGAACTAGGGACAAGGGAGAAAGATATTAAAGATAATGACTTGATGAGGATGATAAATGGAGAATGGATGAATAATTAAGGCTACACAAAAGTAAATAAAGGTTGAAAACCAATAAAGAAAGATAGAAACTGCATGGAGGGAAAGAGGCTGTAAAAAGTAAAGGAAGTTAGGACCTAGAGAAAGGTCTCAGTGGTTAAGAGCACTTGTTGGCAATATAGTGGATCCAAGATTCATTTCCTACATGGTAGCTCATAGCCAGCTGTAGCTCTAGTTATAGCGAATTTGACACCCTCTTCTGATCCCTGAGGACATGGAGTACATGTGTACTGAACATATATACATGTAGGCAAACACACATAATGCATAAAATAAAAATATTTTTTTAAAAAGAAAAATATACCAAACATTGGATGGAGCTTGGGGGCACTTATGGAAGAGTTGGAGGAAGGACTGAGAGCCCTGATAGATAGGAATTCAATAAGAAGTCCAATTGTCAACTACCCTGAATACTTAGGGACTCTTAGAAATTGAGCCACCAACCAAAGAGCATACATGGGCTGGCCCTTGGCCCTTGTACATATCTAGAAGATGTACTGTTTAGTTTTCATATGGGTCCTGAACAACTTCAGAGGGGCTATCCCTGTAGCTGTTGCATATCTGTGGAATCCACTCACCTAACTTGGCTGTCTTGTCTGGCCTCAGTGGGAGAAAATGCACCTAGCCCTGCACAAACTTAATGTGCTAGGGTAGGGGAGTACCCACAGGAGGCTCCATCCTCTCAGGGGAGAAGGGGTAGGGGATGGGGGGAGGGATTGTGGGACAGGAACTGGGAGAGGATACCATTCGGGGTAGATAGCAAACAAACAAACAAACAAACAAACAAACAAATAAATAAAATATAATTATAGTGTATCACTTAGATCTGCAGGGAACAATAGAGACATCCACATAATATAAATGGAAGTTATTGATTTTTTAAAATTTCACAATCAATCTATGGACAGAAACACTTAGTTTTGGTTACAGAAGTCAATGAAGATAGTGTTGGCTATACCAATCATAAAACAGAAATAATGTTGTGAGGTCAGAAGTTGGGAGATAGGAAGATGAGAGAAGAGCAGAAGTTTGGGATGATTGACAGCTTCATCCTAAAAGAAGAGGCTCGCAGGAAGCCACCTCCATGGAACAAAGCAAGAGACAAAGGTGTCATCTGAAACTGGTTGTCACAAGTTTTCTTGGAAGACATCAAAATAAACAACTTAAACTCATTAGTTGTCTGAATAAGGTATACCAGGGAGTAAAAATATCAGCCTAGCATATGGACAGAATTCAAATGTTCAAAGGAACAAGAAGCTAAGGAGGACTGGCCTTATACCAGTCCAGTATCAGCAAACAGGCACTGACCGGGCTGATCACCTTGCATAACATGGCTGGCTATTTGCTCCAACAGGAAGACACAAAGTAACTGCAGGGCAGTGAATGATTATGGGAAGCTTCTGATTGTATAATGGCCAGAAATCATACTTCTATGTAAATTATCTGATATTTTCAATATCAGCAACAGTCTTAGTCACTGTTTCACTGATAAGAAGAGACACCACAACCAAGGCAACTCTTATAAAAGAAAGCATTTAGCTGGGGGGCTTGATTTTATAAGAGTTATCTAAGTCATAGTGTCTCTTCACAGCAATAGAACACTAACTAAGACAGCAAGTTCTTCAGTCATCTGCAGATGTGAGATATAGACCCAAGGAGATGGTTCAGCTACCATGTAACAGGCTCTAAGATGGCCTCAGGTGGTCTAAGCAGATCAAAGAATTAAAAGAGGACTGTTGTATCTAATGGAGACCTTTTTCTACTATTTGTTGTTTCCCAATGAAAATGTCCAAATTGCTCTTATTACCACCATGATTTATAAAATGTAATGTCAACATATGCCTATTGTAGAAAATAAAAGTATAGATGGTCAAACAAAAACCACCCAAAATCTACCAGTTAGACAAATTCTGTTAACAAAGCAAGTGTGTATGTGTGTGTTTGTGTGTGTGTGTGTGTGTATGTGTGTGTGTCTGAACTCAAGTTACACGTTAAAGTTGTAGTTATAGCTGGAGTTACAGGAGACTATGAGATGAAATGCCCAATGTGGGTTCTGGGAACCGAACTTTAGCAAGTGCTCTTAACTGCTGAGCCATCTCTCCAGTTCCACAACATGCTTATGTGTGTTTATGTGTCTGTGTGTCTGTGTGTCTAAGTGTAAATGTATGGCTATTCATGTGTGAGTGGAGAAAGCTATGATGATCTCAGCAGCACCTGGAGAGTGATCTTTTTGATCCAGGTGGGCCCCATATAAAGATGGGTGCTGGTTCTTTTTCTGTAATTCAGTAGCAAGTGGTTGGTCATGTTCTTGGGATGTTAACAGACCCATGTGTAATCATGTGTAATCATGTGAAGGAGAGGAGGTGGTTAAAAGCAAAAAATGTTTTGGCAGAAAAGGAACACTTGCTATGGTAGCCAAGTGTTCTTTTCAAAGTCTTCTTACATTCCCAGGTTGAGTGGGCCCATCTTGTGAATTTGGCTACTGGAAAGGTATAAACATTTCTAAAACATCCCCTCTGTACCAAATGTTCCTTTAGTTAAAATAACTTGAGTAACAAGTCTTTAAAAATTCAGTTCTTTACCCTTTTCTGGGAGAGACTGAACAATATGAAAATTATTAGCAAGTTTTTTCCTCCAAAAAGCTGCAGTGGGGATGCTAAGGTTATTGTACTTGTGGAGGACTGGTTATGACCCTCCCCACCTATTAATGGACCATGAATACTTGTGGTTTTAAAGCAGGTATCTAGAGGAGATTAATTTCTTCACCCAAGTTATTATTGTTATTAAGATGCTATGGTTTGAACCCATGGCCTAAAATACATTGCTGATGAGCTACATCCCAGTTTCAAGTATTTGTATTACACAGAAAGACTGGTTCCAATGGTCTCCCACCTACAGCTTTTATGTTTATATTTTCAGCAGATCATTAATGAACCCACGCAGCACATCAACAGTCCGAATCCTCCATCTGTATCACCTACATTATCATCACCATACATTTGTAGCAGGAGTCTTATTTGCTTGGAATGCATGTGGAGGAACAGGATATCCTGAACATTATCCGGTTTGCACCTGACTGTGGCAGTAACTGAAGTCATGTATGTGACTGGATGTACATGTGACTGACAGCACAAGAAGTGGGTGTGTGGAGAGGGAGAGCAGTGACAGCGATGAGCATGGTCCCTAAGGCCCTTCTTGCTGTTCCCTTTGACACAGGCTGCCTTGGGCTCATGCTTGGTTGCCTTCTGTTCTCAGGACAATCCCACAAGGCAGGTGCTATTATTCTGTCTAGTTTCCTTCTGGGAGCTAAAGTCTGAGTACTCCAAAGATATAAGAAGTAAATATTACAGCTGAGTCTGAAGGTCTGTTGAGATAGGCACATTACTTAATTTTTTTCATATAGTATATTTTGATCATATTCTTTCTTCTCCCCTAACTCCTCCAAGGTTCTCCTTACTTCTCTTCCCAAACCAACTTCCTGTTCTTTCTCTCTCTCACATTCTCTTGGGGGAAAAAGCAAAACAGGAAAACCAAAAACAAACAAAACAAGACAAAACAAAACAAAAAATCAGTAGGATAAAAATAGCAAAACAAAATTTAAAGAAGTGGGAAAAAAACCCTCAACACAAACCCTGGAGATCATTTTCTGGCCACTAGCTATTCCTGGGCTTTCCACCTGCTCCGGAGTGCAGTTGTTACACCCAGTAGGGAAAACAGATTTTCTATTTCCCAGAAGTATTCACTTTGAATAGCTTCTTGGTGTGGGGTGGGCCTTGGTGGAGATAGGCAGGTGTTTTTTGTTTTTTTTTTTTAACTACAGTATCTTAAACATTCTGATTGCTACCTCTCACTTCACTAATTTTTAATCTTCTTTTTGGCTGAGATTCCAGCCCAGGGCATCATGTGTGCTATACCAAGCTGCCTGTGCTCTACCCAGCCTGGCTGTATCCATTACAGTAGTAAAAGTGAAATTTAGGTACTCCTCTCTCTAGTAAGTGTGAGCCCTAGGTCAAAACAAACCTGTGTGAAACATATTTAGTGATGTGTCGTGCTTATAAGGCTAACAAGCTCTGGATGGAACATAGATAACTACAATGCATACTATTCATTTACTTAATTTAATCTTGCTAAGTGGCTCAGGCTGGCCTCAAAATCATGATCCTCTTGCCTGAGCCTCCTGTGCGCTGGCATTACAGATTTGTGCCATCAATATTTCTTGTTTTTAAGAACGTCCCTAAAACAGTAAAGATCTCACACACTGTGTCCACATGGTCACACCGTAGAAAGTGAAGCAGCCTCACAAATGGCCAGAGCTGGAAATAATTGGTAGAAAGGTGAAGTTAAGACAGTTCCAACCTACATTTCAAGGAGGAAAACATCTCAAAACCTTAACTTTTTGTAAGTGCAACAACATTTAGTTCATATTTGGCTGATGAGGGAGCAGCTGAGACTCCATTGATCCCACTCTCAGTCTGCTAGGAGTGTTATGTGCTTGCAGGGCTCTACTTTCTTTATAGGAGAACAATCTAATCCCACCCCTCCATTCTTTTGGCTTAGAGTAATAAACCAATTGTCTAGTTGGTTTTTCTTGTTTGGCCCATATGTGTTGGAGAAAAGAAATGTAGAAAGTTGTCCCTGTTGAAAAGAGATGGATTTCTGCATGAACATTTGGTTTCTCCTTAGGCATTATATTGTCAGGCTCTGGAGAGCACCAGAGGGTTCCATGTGCTTTGCCTTTTGGCAGTGATGGGCAGGAGGATTCTAGGTTCATTTACCGTGATCTTGGCTTTGATGGCAGCCAGCTTCTCCTGGGCAGCTGTGAGGTCTGAGGTGGCTTTGGTCAAAGCTTGGCGCTTTGGTTCCACATCACAGAAGACCTCGTAGAACCTCACAATGTTCATGACCCAAGAGCAGAGGCCTGCCGCTGCATAGGACTTGGTGGCCACAAACTCTGGGTTGAATGCAGGATCTTGCAGGTATGGCCTGATGGCCTTGAGGCAATTCTCATGAATGTTCTCCTTGTCGAAGTGAATCAGGGAATCCAGGAAGCTGTCCACCTTGGCCATGGTGATCTTAGCAGCCTTCCAGCTGCGGTCCTTGGGCACCTTGCCCCCCGGGGCCATAAGAACCATCACTGCAGCGCTGACATTGCTGACGGCCAGAGGTGGGGAACCAAATGACTTCAGCTCTGTCAGGTTGGTCTGAGAAGAGAAGAGGAGGTTGTTAGAAGAAAATGGATGAGTTCTCTTTGTCCTGGGCTGCTAATGGAGTTAGGCTGTGGAGTGATCAATCTGAAAGGGCTGCTTTGAAGCCTGCAGCAGCCCTCTGAATTTTAAATATCATGACTCATCCAAAGGAAAGCAGAGTGACTCCCCTGTGGCTGCAGACTTCCCTGAATGGTTACCCGAGACTCAGCTATGTTCTTTGAGCACTAAGTGACTTACAGCCCATTAGAAACACACCATTATTTCACATCTAGCTGAGAAATAAAAGGATGCCAATATGCTCTGAAACATGCAGCATGACATGAATAAAAGATAAGGTTATTATAAATTAATTTCCATCTTGGATTGAAGAGAATAGCAATGAAACTCAACTAATTTTTTTCTTTTAATTAAACTGCTTTCTTCCCTGAGCTCATTCTAAATATACTTGACTGTCCTGAACGCATAGTGGCAGTTTTTGCCAAGAAAAAATTCATACTGAAAGCCAGGAGTGGCTTGAGAGTCACCTGCCCCTGACTGGTCTCAGGTGTGTCCTTTGCAGCAGAAAGATGTTGACCTTGATATTTAAGCTTCCCAGTCCTCGGTGTCCTCATCTGTAACCCGGAACCAGGGCACTGCTAGTCTGGGCATGCAGTTGTGGCTGCAGGGATGAGCATGTGAAGCCAATTCAAAGGGAAGTCACAAAGACCAGAAAACCTGTTTTTGCATGAATGATTTTTAAAGTGGGGTGGGGAGGATCTTGTTTCAAAGTTTAAGACCCTCTACTAATGAACTCAAACTGCTCTAGAACCTTAAAATTCACAGTGAGGGGGACCAATTCTTATACCAGGTAAAAGTGGAGGTGGGGTGAAGCAGATGCTCTATCTTTTTTTTTTTTCAGATTTTAAAAGATATTTTAAATTGAAATAGAATTACAACACCTTTTCCTTCTCTTTCCTTTCTCCAGCCTCTTTCACTCTTTCAGTTACCTTCCCTTGAATCCTTCCATGACTTCCCCTCAAACTGACAGTCTCTTTTTCTTTGATTATATTTGGTGTGTGTGTGTGTGTACATAAAGATATATAGAGAGAACGTGCCTAAAGCCCCCTTGTTGTCTGTCCAGTCCAGAGTGGTCAACCTCAAAACTATACCCACACAAACACCAATACTGTACTCAGTAGGTTGCATTTACTCTTCTCACATTTAGTCACAATGCTCTGACAGGGGCAGGGGTGAAGAATAGTACTGATAATAAGTGGGCACTAGCACAGGAGGGGATGAGGAGATAGGACAGGGTACAGTAAGGAAACACAAATGTGCGAGAGCAAGAATCTTCACCATCTCAACTAGTGAATTAGGGATAGTCAAGGGATGTAATGAATAGAAAACACATGTAAAGATGTAGGAGGACTATAATCCAGATCTAGCACTGTTACTATTTCAATGGAATTTTCAGCCCCTTTCATATCCATATCTTGAAATCAATGGTGATTATGTTGGTTTAAGAGACAGAAACCCCACTGAAGTAGAGATGGGCTTTCTTTTATGCCTCTTTTGTCTCAGAAGGGTGGGTGGGTCATGGGGCAGAGAAAAGCTGGAGTGTCCACAGGGAACTCTGCCCTTCTCTTGCTTCTTGGTCTTACTGTGGGAGTTCATTTTTGCACATTGGTTTCCTCATGTTGCAAGGCACATGACTGACTCTCTGCCCTGGGACTCTTTCCCTCTTTTTCTACTTTCAAATCACAAATGCTTCCTGATGGGATTTGGAAGATGCTCCTGAAAGTACAGAGTTTTGTTTCAAGGACAGCATTATTTATTACAAGATGCACTGGGTTTTTCTTTCAGGATTCTAGTGGGAAGTATCTGATTTAATGAGGTGAGTGGCCCTGAAGAAGCTTGCTAGATTCAGATTTTTCTTTTCTTCCTGGCTGGAGGGTTAAACACTAGCCCCTACACTGATGCACCATACCTCACAGAGGCCTGATTTTGGTCTAATGAGAACCATAAGCCCAAGTAAAGCTGTATTTACTATAAGCAGCCAGTGTGAAGTATTTATTATAGTGCTGTGATACTAATACATTTCTTCTTGGTGACTCTTGGTTTATGAAGCTCATTTCTATCCCAGTATCCCTATACAAATATTTGTTTCCAAGACACTTATTTGCATGGCTGCTAATGCCCCATCCCTCAAGATCTTAATTCAAGCATTTTTCTACTCAGAGAGACTTTCCGCACCCACCTCTGTTTTTAATCCTTTCCTATCTTAATACCATGGTGATTTTCTTCAGAAAACGCACTGTAATCCAAAACAATTATCACTACCTCCTTGTTGACTTCCTGTGTTTTTTCTTCCTCATGAGAACAGGGACCCATGTTTGTCTAAGAACCTTAGTTTTTCTCTTTAGTACTGTCTAGCAGACACTCTTTAAATTGGACTTAGGATGATTGCAAAGCAGAAGGAAAACACCTTTTCTTCCAACAGAAGTCAATACTTTGAAAATGCCTAGGAAAAGATCTTGTTTAGTTAGGCATAGGCTCCAAGCCAGCCACCACAGGGTAGACAGTTCTCATGTACCTAGGAGGAACACAAGGCTGGGAGGAACATTTCTCAGAAGGAGATAGACACTATTTTCAGTGAGCACACATTAGGAGCACTTGGCATCACTCTACCCCTATCTCAAAAGACAGATGAGAGGAATTCATCTCTCTCTGGGGCACTGGGGCAGGAGTCAAATATCATTAGTGTACTGTAAATACTGCTAAGGCATTGTTAATGTTAATGATGTTAATGTTTAATGTTAGTGACAGGTCTTTATTATAATTACCCTCTTTTGCTTTGGACTGTGTGTGTTTGTGTGTGCGTGTGTGTGTGTGTGTGTGTGTGTGTGTGTGTGTGCTTTCAATAAAACTTGGCTGAGTGCTTAGGCCTTGATTTTCTTGCCTTTTAAATTTTTAAGTCAGGAGGGGAAAAGCATCCTACTGTAATCCTTACCACTGTGGCATCAGAAGCAGGGCCCTTCATTTGCAGAAATGTCTGCTGTGACTGCTGTGAACCTGCTTGCCATGCCCGTTTCTAACTAAGTAAGCTATGCCACCTTCTGTACCACAGAAACCATCTGTCCCCTTCACCTTCACTCCCCAGCTGCCTGCCCCAGTAATCTTCTCTGTTCCACATTTTCCCCTCATAGCATCTGCTATGTTTTACTACTTTAGATAGAATAGTGATATTTGGCTCATTGTCTCTTGCCTATGCTAGAATTTAAGCTTCTAGAGGTAGGGAATCTTAATTCATGTCTGCCTAGCACACAAAGGGCAACCAATAAGTGTTTGTTAAATGAATGAATGGATAAACACATAAATAAATGTATATGTTTAGCTTTGGGTTAAATAAATACTTATTTTGGACGTGTCAGGCATGATTTCTAGTGTTTAAAGATAGGGAAGGAATTAAATAAGAAAACCAAAATCTTGTCACTCATTTATGTGAGTAAAATAATGAAGAGATGCATTTGATTATTATATTATAAAACATTCTTGTACATTTACTTGTTTGTGTAGGGTGCAGGTCTATGTGTAATGGTGCACATATGGATAACATGTGAGAGTGAGTTTTGTCCTTACACCGTGTGGATCCCAGGGTAGTTGGTCTTGGTAGCAAGTGCCTTTACCTACTGAGTCATCTTGTTGGCTCTTTCATAGTGAGAGAAAAGTCACACATGCCAGTGCTGACAAGATGGGGACCACTTGGGATGGGAGGATCCCACTGTAACTAAGGAGGCAGATCTAGGGAGGTCTAACTGAGGATCAACATTCTAGCCAAGATGAAAGAAGTGGGAAGGAACAGCTTTTGGAGACAGTTGTAGGCTGATGAATGAGCAGATTGCAAGAACACACATGGCCCAGGAGCTACAGTGCCCTGGGACTCAGGCAGGCAATCTTCATTCTCCCTCCTGCCTTCCACTACAATCTCTCCTGTCTCACTCCCAGACCTATAGCAGGTGCCCTTCCTTTTATCCAACCTGTATTACCTGGGGATTTTGCCAGCTCTTGGTATGCACCAAGCTTAGCTCCACTGTGCTGACCCTCTTGTTTCTTTCTCCTTAACCATCCTCATTCCTTGTGTTATCCGTTAGTATACAGAAACACTTTCTACTAGAGACCCCCATTGGCTACGCCTATAAATGACTCTGACAGGTGGTTTTCACTGTCCTTCCTGTCCTCCATTATGACCTCCAGTCTCAATCTCAGCTCTGCAGCAGCCTGTAGAGCTTGTTGGTGCTTCTATTCCCACCTCAACTCTATTCACTAGAGACTTTTAGCTCTTGGTAAAAATCCAGAGTCCTCTATCCATGTCATCCCTGTCTCTCAAGACATATCATTTGTCCTACTGCATTCTACTTGTAGGAGTCTCTCTTCCCACCACACCTCTAACTCTGTACCCAAACTTTTGTGTGGAAAGGCTCTCTCTTTCCCATACCTTTTTCTCAGCCTTTCTTCTGGACCATCACTATTTCTCTCTGCCACACAGTGACCTTCAGAAGCACCCCTTCCCAGGGAACCCACAGCTACCATACTTTACTAATATTCAAGGAGGATAGCATAAATCAAATACACACCAAACAAAGACCCAGGTACCAACACTCAGAATCACTTTACTCATTCCAATTCCAGATGGTTAGACACAAGTACAAATCCACAAACATGAACAAGACAATATGTTTCCACCAAAATTCTACTACAATTGGTCCTGAGGATGAAGCATAAGACAAGGATTTCAAAATAGCAATTATAAATATTGTCAAGGACTTTAAAGAAGAATTGAATAAATCACTCAATAAAGTCTGTGAAAACACAAAGATGCAGTAGAATAAAATAATGAAAAAAGTTTAAGATATTAAACAGAAATTGAATAATTAAAGGAAACCCAAACAGAAGTAAAACATTTTAGAAACCAAACAAAAACCTCAGAGGTAAACCTCACTAACAGAATATAAGACACGGAAGAGAACATCTCATACATTGAAGACAAAATAGAAGGGATGGATACCTCAGTCATAGAAAATGTTAAATCTTAAAAAATATCTATGTACAAAACAGAAAGTCTGGGACACTATGGAAAGACAAACTATATGAATAATAGAGATAGAGAAGAAGAAACCCAGGTCAAAGGCACAGAACATATTTTCAAGAAAACCATAGAAAAAAATTTCCCCAACCTAAAGAAGGAGATGCTTATCAAGGTATAAGATCACACAGAACACAAAATAGACAAGATCAGAAAAGAAATTTCTCATGACACATAATAATAAAAGCACTAAATATCCTTGAGAAATATTAAATACAAATGAAGACAGAGTATAGAAATCAACAAGGAGAAAACCAAATAACATAAATGCATACCCATTAGACTAAAACATAATTTTTCAATGGACACTCGGAAAGCTAGAAAGCCCAGATATTCTTTTTTTAATTTTTTACTAATTATTTTATACACTCCATATTTTATTCTGTACCCTGTCAACCCCTGTCCACCCTCTGACTGTACCACATCCCATACCACCTCCCTTCCCCTATCTCCACAGGGATGTCCCTACCCCTCACCCCACCTGACCTCTAAGTCCCTAGGGTCTCAAGACTCTTGAGGGTTAGGTGCATCATCTCTGAATGAACACAGACCCGGCAGTCTTCTATTGCATGTGTGCTAGGGGCTTCATATCACCTGGTATATGCTGCCTGTTTGGTGGTCTAGTGTTTGAGAGATCCTGGGGGTCCAGATTAATTGAGACTGCTGGTCCTCTTACAGCTTCATTTAGCCTTCCCTAATTCAACATCAGGGGTCAGATGCTTCTGTCCATTGGTTGGGTACAAATATCTACATCAGACTCTTTCAGTTGCTTAAAGAATGCATCTTCAATAAATGGTGCTGGTCTAACTGGCTGTTTGTATGTAGCAAAATAAAAATAGACCTATATTTGTCACCTTGCACAAAGCTCAAATCCAAGTGGACCAAGGACCTCAACATAAAAACAGATACACTGAATCTAATGGAAGAGAAAGTAGAAAAGAGACTTGAACTCATTGGCACAGAAGAAAACTTCCTAAACAGAACTCCAATGGCTCATGCTCTATGATCAAGAATTGATAAATGGGACCTCATGAATCTGAAAAGTTTCTGTAAGGCAAAGGACATAGTCATTAAGACAAATAAGCAACCTACAGAATGGGGAAAAATCTTCACTAACCCTATATCTGACAGAGGACTAATATCCAAAATTTATAAAGAACTCAACAGGCTAATCACCCAAAAACCAACCAACCCAATCAAAAAATGGGGTATAGAACTAAACCGAGATTTCACAACTGAGGAATATCTAATGGCTGAGAGGCACCTAAAAAAGCATCTAAGTCCTTATCAGAATGGCTAAGATCAAAACTTCGGGTGACAACATATGTTGGAGAGAATGTGGAGAAAGAGGAACACTCCTCCATTGCTGGTGGGATTGCAAACTGGTACAACTACTCTGGAAATCAATCTGAAGGTTTCTCAGAAAATTAGAAATAGATCTACCTGAAGACCTGGCTATACTACTCTTGGGAAAATACCCAAAAGATGCCCCACCATGCCACAGGGGCACGTATTCCACTATGTTCATAGCAGCCTTATTTGTGATAGCCAGAAGCTGGAAACAACCTAAATGTCCCATGACAGAAGAATGGATACAGAAATGGTTCATTCACACAATGGAATACTACTCAGCTATTAAGAATAAGAACATCCTCAATTTTGCAAGCAAATAGATGAAACTAGAAAAATATCATCCTGAGTGAGCTAACTCAGATCCAAAAGGACACGCATGGTATGTACTCACTAATAAATGGTATTAGCCAAAAAAAAGTACAGAACACCCAAGATACAGTCGACAGCACTCCAAAAGTTCAACAAGCTGAAGTGCCCATGTGAGGACACCTCAGTCCTACTTGGGAGGGAGAAGAAAGCAATCACAAGTGGGGAGGGAGGGAGGGACCTGAGAGGGAAAGTGAAGAGGGTGGGGGAGAAGAGGGAAGAAGGGAGAGGGGAACCTGCTATGACATTGGGGAGGGCAAAGGACTGAAGCCCTGAGGGCCAGCAGAACAATGGAAACAGGCAACCTCAGGAGATAGGAGGTTGGGAGGACCCTCCAAAATGCACCTGGGAGGTGAGAGACTCACAGGACTAAAAGGGAGGGTCCTAGATAAAATGCCTGACAGGAGAGGGACCTTATAGAGCCTACCTCCAGCAGGAAGACAGGGCCTCAAATTAGGGAGAGGGGGGACATCCCACAGTCATAACTCTGACCCATAATTGTTACTGTCTGAAAGAATTACAGGAATGGAAATGGAGAGGAGCCTGAGGAAAAGAAGGTCCAGGACAGACCCAAAGTGGGATCTAGCACAAGAGGAGGTCCTACGGCCTGACATTACTGAGGCTATGGAGCACTCCCCAAAAGGGACCTAGCATGAAAGCACTCTGGAAGACCTAACTGACAGATATTCTTAAAAGCTCTCAAAGACCAAAGGTATCATCCCAGACTACTATACCTAGCAAAAGTATCAATCATAATAGATGGAGAAAGAAAACCACTCAACAATAAAACCAAATTTAAGCAGTATACATCTACCAATCCAGTTCTACTAAAAGCATAGAAGGAAAAAAAATCAAATAAAGGGGTGAAAAAACTTATAACAATAAAATATCAAGAATCAATAAAATGTTCATTGATAACTGTCAACATCAATGGTCTCAATTTCCCAATGAAGAAGACACAGACTGACAGATTATGAAACAGAATCCATTTTTCTGCTGCTTTTAAGAGAAATGTTTTACCATCAAGGATAGACATCTCCTCAGGCTAAAAGAATGCAAAAAGATATTCCAAGCAAATAGACCTAAAAAGAAACCCATTGTAGCTATTTTATATCTTACAAAATAAACTTCAAACCACAAATAACTGGAAGAGATAGAAAAGCATACTGCACACACAAAGAAAAAACTACCAAGAGGATATTTCAATTCTAAACATTCACACACCAAACAATAGAGTGCCCAAGTTCATAAAAGAAGCATTGCTATAGCTAAAAAATCACATTATTGACCCTCAAATGGTGATAATGGGTAACTTCAGTACCCCATTATTGCCAATGGATAAAAGCTAAGCAGGGAAATGCTGGAGTTATACAATGTTATAAATCAAATTGACTTAGTAGACATTTTCAGAACATGTCACCCAAACACAAAGAATATATCTTTTCAGCAACTCATGGAGCTTTCTCCAAAACTGACTATATATTTGCACATAAAGTAAGTCTCAACAGATGTAAGAAAATTGAAATAACATCATGGATCCTATCTGACCACCATGGATAAAAGCTGGATATCAACAACAGAAAATATACAGACTCATGGAAAATGAACAATTTACTACCAAATGAAAAAAAATGGGTCAGCAATCTAGAAGGAAATGAAAAACTTTTAGAATTGAATGAAAATGGAAACAGAGCATGCCCCAAACCTATGAGACACAATGAACACAGGTTTAAGAGATAAGTTCATATCACTGAGCGGCAACATAAAAAAAATGGAGAGATATTAGCAACTTAACGGAGAATCTGAAAGCTCTAGAACAAAAAAAAAAATCCCCAAGAATAGAAAACAGGAAGTAATAATACTCAGGGCTTAACTTAGTAAAATACAAGAATAAAAATACAAAAATCAAAACAGAGAATCAATGGAATGAAGAGAAAATCGTTCTCTGAGAGAACCAATAAGATTGATAAACCTTTAGTCAAATTATCTAAAAGTCCTGAGCAAGATTCAAATTAATAAAATTAGAGATAAAAAGGGAGAAATCATAACAGATACCAAGGAAATACAAATAATAATAAGTCCTTTAAAAATATGTACTCCACTAAACTGGAGAACTAAAAGGAAATGGATTATTTGATATATATGGCCTAATAAAATTAAACCAAAATCAGAAAAGAAATTTTAAAAGATTCTGTCTTAGTTATTGCTGTCTTCTGTGAGGAGGCACAAAACATCTAGGGATCTGGGGCACTTATGTAAAAAAAAAAACAACTATGAATAATAAGAATAGAGGAAGAAAAACAACAGGTCAAAGGCACAGAAGTTACTTTCAACTAATCCATAGAAGAAAATTTCTTCAACCTTGACCAATGCAACTTATAATAAAAAGCATTTAATTGGAAGTATGCTTTCAGTTTCACAGTGTTAGTATATGTGTTAGTTCATGAGCTGCATGCAGAGAGAGAGAGAGCGTATATGAAAGAGAGAGAGAGAGAGAGAGAGAGAGAGAGAGAGAGAGAGAGAGAGAGAGAGAGAGAACTGAGAGAGCATGAGCAAGCAAAAGACTGGGTCTGGTGTGGGTTTTTTAAATTTCAATGTCCACCCTAAGTGACATACTTCTTACAAGGCCACACCCACTCCAACAAAGCCACACCCATATTCCTAACTGGTCTACTAACTGGGGACCAAATATTTAAATTGGTCATTGGGGTCATTCTCAGATCTATAAACCAGCACAGACCTATAAACCCTATTAAAATAAAAGCAGTAGTTAAAAGTCCCTTCTTCATATAAGCACAGAATTCAATCAGACCTGTCACCACAGGTTAGGGAGCTTCTAATAGCTAAGTTTCTAAGTGGGAAGCTGTAGACTACTTGGATCCATCTTTCAACAATGTGGATTGTGAAAAATGGAGCATTATTTAGAGATAGTGTATGCTGAACTTACTGATGGCTTTAATAGGTGATGGGTTAAGTCCCTTTTTATTCCTTTCCAACAAGATTTCTTAGAAGTCTGTATTGTTTGTTCAGCACAGTCTCTCTCCTGGTTTCCATATATGTGTGTGCATATGTGCAGATCAGAAGACAACCTTGGCTACCATCCAGCTTTTCAAGAGCTTTCTGTCTTTTGAGACAGGTTCTCTCACTGGCCTAGAACTTGCCAGACTGAGTTTAGGCTGCTTGACCAGTGAATTAGGATATTCTCCTATCTTGACCTCTCCAGCCCTTAAGTAAGTGTGTGTCATCATGGCCAGCTTTTTAAAAGCTTGGGTTATGGTGAGTGAACTCAGGTCTTTGTATTTGCAAGACTAGCACATCCCCAGCCCCCATACTTCAAAATTATTAGCAGAAATGTTAGTTACAGTCATTAGTATTTGAAGGAGCCTACATACACCTGCATCCTTCCAACACTGATTAGTCTAGTATGTTTTAATTTTCATTTGATTGACTAAAAATGGTATTAACCATTGGATTAATTCCTTTGTATATCTGTATGTGGGTATGCATATTCGCTAGTGATTCTAAACATTTTTCTTTCTTTTAAAACTATTTTATTTTTAATTGTGTATCTCTGTGTATGGGTAAGAGCACATGAGTGCAGGTAACCCCGGAGATCGGAGGCTTTATCCCTTGAGTTACAGGGTTATGGGTCGGTATACTCCACCACCTGACATGTGTGATGGGAACCAAACTCAGTTCCTCTTTAAGAACAGTACATGGTTTTACCTCCTGATCCTTCTCTCCAGCTCCCCTAAGCATTTTACTGATTTGTGTAGCTATTTGAATTTTTATTTTTTCTTTTTGCTATTTGCATTTTTCTAAAGGTTATCTTTTTTAATGGTTACTATATTAGACAGGGTCCTTGAAGGCAAAAACATGAGACAACATACCAGCTCTTATGAGGAAAGTTAATCAAAAATGTCAATCATGAAAGTATAGATCTATTATTTTAAGGTCTTAATTGGCTTTTCTTTGTGGGTCCTAGACTCTCTCACATAGTGCTCTGGAACCAAAGGTTCAGAATGTTTTGCTCACTATATAGACAATTTGAATTTGTATCCAGAGTTGTATAACCACAGCCTAATCTTGTAAGAAGTAATGAGGTCTTTGTGTTAAATGCCATCTACTACAAAAATGGCATCCATGATGAGATGTGAGAGATGTTCTAAGCTATGAATGTAATGAGAAATCCATAGGAGTCAGTTTACTATGTAAGTCCCATTAGCAGAGTAATAGTAGTAGGTTCTCCCCTAGGGACCATGGCCTGTCTACTCCATGTCAGATATGGGTTCATCTTGCAGAATGAGTTTTATAGCCAACCAAAAAGTGGTTGGTTATTCCCATGCCGTCGGTGCCACTATTGCATCAGTGGGCATATTTTGTCATCTGGTCATTACTTTATCTCACAGTATTCACAGCCGGTAAGCTGATGCTTAATTTTTCCTCGGAAAGTACACAGCACTATTTAGCATCATGAAAGCTAGCCAGAAGAGATGAAGCTTCAATACCAACTTGACCTCCATGTCCTATGGCTCAAATATGTGATATCTTCATCAATAGGGTTATACCATAAAGTTCTGGATGGCAGCCAAGAACAATGGCAGTAGCTTGTGATGTTTTGGGGGTCTATGGTATCTCATTGTTCAGCAACTCCAATAGACTGCTTAAGGTATTGAGAATAATTGACTATTCTCAGTCCTAAATGGCATATATATATATACATACATACATACATACATATATATATATATATATATATATATATATATATATATATATATATATAAAACACCTGTTTCCCAAGGCTCAGGGATCATTTTGGGAGAAGGGGTAAAAGATTAATTATAAGAGCAGAGGTAGTGATAACTATACAAAGTATGTTTGTCAGACACAAAACGCCAGCTATACATAAGAACTCACAGTGATTATGATGATAAGCACAAGATGCCTACAAACTCAAAATAGGCAAAAATCCTAGTATATATATAGAGGAGAATGGTCACAAAGTACCACTCCTAGCTTAAGAACTACTGGTAATCAATAGCTCCCAGGACACACACACACACACACACACACACACACACACACATGCAGAGAGAGAGAGACGGAGACAGAGATAGAGACAGAGAGACAGAAAGACAGAGACATACAGAGAGAGACAGACATATAGAGAGACAGAGACAGAGAGACAAAGAGACAGAGATGAGAGGCGGAGAGAGACACAGAGAGAATCAGAGAGACAGGGATACAAAGACAGAGAGACAAAGACAGAGAAGGACAGAGAGATATTCTTTAAGGATAAGGTCCTGGTAGGTCTAATATACTCAGGTTGATGGCCACACACTAAGAGTACATAAGCTTCATTAATGGGATTTTGTGGGTTTAGAAAAAAGACGAAGACAAAGTTGAATAGATATGGAATGGAGGATGGATCTTGGAGGAGATGGCAGAAGGGATAAAAATGTTTACAATACGGCTTATGAAATTCTTAAAGAATTAAGAAATATTTTTTAAAAGCAATTGTGTTTCAGCTGATCACAGCAGTTGAGTTTCAGCCAACCACAGGTACCAGCTGCTAATAAAATTATAGTTTTTCTTTATTCTCAGTTCTTTATTCTCAGTATGGGAAGCAGTTGGAAGGTTAAGACAGGGAATGAAATAATGAAATTTATATTTTGAAAGCTTGATATGGGGTTGAAAACTTCTAGCAGGGATGATGGGTATGGAAGTTGGGCAACTCAAGTTATCCCGGGAAAAGACGATGGGCTGTCTTAGGGTTTTGCCTAAGTAGATGAATGTGAGGAATTTGGAGGAATTGTCACCTTCAGCTGTGGATGAGCTGGGGCTGAAGGAATGCATGCCACATCTTCATGGCTGTTCCTCCTGTGATTTCCTGGGTTCATGAGGGCAAAGGGCAAAGGGCAAAGGAAGCTGGAGGACAAGGCACCCTTGATACTAACCAGTCTTCTGGGTCACAGAAACAACAGAATGGGAAAACTGATGGGATGAATATTAGAGGGAAGAGATGTCCATGGATGCTTTCCAATCCAGTTCTAAAGCTTTTTATATAGAGGGTTATCTACCTTTTCTCTTGCGTACTGTGAGTCCCTTGTAGAATTTTATGGTGTCTTGTACTCTCCAATAGTTTAAAGTTTTTGTGTTGTGAGATTTAGTACTATTTTTCCCACTCACATTGTATTTTGCTTCTATTCAAAAAAAGCTCTCATGAGACTAAAAATTGAGCTGAAAACTTATACCAAGTTGCTTCTTTTAAACTTTCATTTCTTTCCTATGCTTCAGTTTTTCATAAGGCAGTGGGGTCTTGCTCTTTTATTAAAGGAGGATACACTGTGCAAAATTCAGCAAGGAAAGAAATGAAACCGAACAGCACTCTTAACTCCAGTAATAAAGGATATTTATGACCTGGTGTATTCTATCTAGTAGGGTTTTTGTTTGTTTTGGATTTTTGTTTGTTTGCTTGTTTTGGCTCTATCTTACTGTTAGTCTTATACCCCCTTTCTATGTCTTTACCTATATGTGCATATAATATATTTATAAGACTTACATGTACATGTTAATCATTCTATTTTTAAACCTTTTTTACTGAAAATATCAAACTTCTTATGGCACTATTTTATAAATCATGCTTTAAAATGAGCAATGTACTTACTGTTTCTGTCACTTGAATATGTCATAATTTAGCCAGTTTCATGTTGTTGAACATTCAGATTATAAAACTGATTAGAAAATATGAACTTCTAATGACATTAGAGACAAGCTAAAAACCAAATTGGACTTCAATTAGATTTTTATGTAACTTATGAATAAACTGGAAGAATGCTGACAGAGAAAGTAGTCATCACATTTCTAAGCTTGATCTGTCTTTTTCTGCATCATTTCTGAATCCTTCAAACACAAGATACAGCTTTCTTCACAGTTTCAGCAAATTTCCTTACACTTATTTGTATGTTATGTTTTGGTTGTTATTTTGAAATTGTTTTCCAACTAGCTACTGCTGATATTAGAAAAGCTATTAAATCTTATAATTTATTTTTCAATAAGACCTCATCCCTTCCCCTTTATTTGTTTTACTATATTTCTATAACTTTTATGAAAAATAACACATTTATCTGCTGTTCCATAGTATGTATGAAATTAATATTTTTTATTTATTATTGCATTAGATAAGAATCTAGGACAAATTATTTTTAGTAATAGTAGCAAAGAGTTTTGTTGTGCTTTTCCTATGTTAATGGGAATGTGTCTCATGCCCTTTCGGTAGGGTTCTTTATCCTTGGGATGGGTTAGCTGCCTGCTGTTAGCAATATATCCAAATTCCCTGCCATTCCTGCTTGCTAAGTAATGGTTATTAAATTGTATTAAACACCATTGTTACTGTTTGACTATATAATGTCATGTTCCCATCCTTTCCAATCCCCAACCACCACAAAGGCTCATGATTTGAAGGCTTATACCCTGGATAGTGGTGTTGTCAAAATTGTAGAATCTTGAGCGGCGGCAGTACAGCAGTGGCTGGTCCAGCTGAAGGGCCATCAGCAGTGGAACCAAGGCGACACAGGGTCCAGTTAGGCCCTGCGTCCACGACCACTGACCTTCGCTGACCAGCCGGGCTGCAAACAGCTGCGGTTTTGTGGCGCCTTTCGCTGCACAGAAGCCACTTCAGAACTCGGCCTCTCCATCTTGATTTCGAATTCCAGTGACATCGGACAGTCTGAGGTATACAAACATAATCCGAGGCCAACACCACGAGAGTCTGAGCCCGACGGGCGTTGGGCTGCACCCAGGCCCTGGCCTGTTCGGGGGGACCATAGGGGTGCCAACCCAGCCAGGAGGTTTTTTGCCCGGGCCTGTGCGCGCGCCGCCATTTTGCCTGCAGGACAACAGAGAGCTCTGGCGGGCAGAGCCTAACAGGCATAGCCTGAGGCTAACAAAGCGGGGGTCTAGGCCCCAAAAGGCACAGGACTGACCCCAAGATCTGGGCGGCTTGGTGGGCCATCTGTGAGTCAACCCGCCCAGGAGGTTGTTAGCACAGCAGACTCTCCCAGCGCTTTCGGGGAGCGCGGGCGCACACGCCCGCCATCCTGGTCGCCTGGCAGACCCAATTAACAGTCATAGCCCTAGGGGAACTTGGCTCGGACCTTGGCCTCACAGGCTTTTGCCTGGACTCAGGGCCTGGGCAGCCAGGCTAACCTTGTGTGCACCAGCCCGATTGGGGGATCGGCTGCCCAGCGCAGTGAGCGGAGTGAGCGGAGTGAGCGGAGTGAGCAGAAGACAATTTTACAAGCAAATGGTCTCAGGAAACAAGCTGGAGTAGCCATTTTAATATCAGATAAAATTGACTTTCAACCCAAAGTCATCAAAAGACACTCTGAGGGACACTTCTTGCTGGTCAAAGGAAAAATACAACAAGAAGAACTCTCAATCCTGAACATCTATGCTCCAAATGCAAGGGCACCCTCTTTTGTAAAAGAAACTTTATTAAAACTCAAAGCACACATTGCACCTAACACAATAATTGTGGGTGACTTCAACACGGCACTTTCCTCAATGGACCGATCAGGAAAACAGAAACTAAACAGGAACACAATGAAACTAATTGAAGCTTTGGACCAATTAGATTTAACAGATATATATAGAGCATTCTATCCTAAAACAAAAGAATATACCTTTTTCTCAGCACCTCATGGTACCTTCTCCAAAATCGACCATATAATTGGTCACAAGACAGACCTCAACAAATATAAGAAGATAGAACTAATCCCATGCCTCCTATCTGATCACTATGGAGTAAAAGTGGTCTTCAATAGCAACAGAAACAACAGAAAACCCACATACACGTGGAAACTGAACAATACTCTACTCAATGATACCTTGGTCAAGGAAGAAATAAAGAAAGAAATTAAAGACTTTTTAGAACACAATGAAAATGAAAACACAACATACCCAAATCTATGGGACACAATGAAAGCAGTGCTATGAGGAAAACTCATAGCCCTGAGTGCCTCCAAAAAGAAAATGGAGAGAGCATACATTACCAGCTTAATGACACACCTGAAAGCCCTGGAACAAAAAGAAGCTATTTCACCCAGGAGGAGTAGAAGGCAGGAAATCATCAAACTCAGGGCTGAAATCAATCAAGTAGAAACAAAGAGAACCATACAAAAAATCAACAAAACCAGGAGCTGGTTCTTTGAGAAAATCAACAAGATAGATAAACCCTTAGCCAGACTGACCAAAGGGCACAGAGAAAGTATCCAAATTAACAAACTTAGAAATGAAAAGGGAGATATAACAACGGAAACTGAGGAAATCCAAAAAATCATCAGATCCTACTACAAGAGACTGTACTCAACACAACTGGAGAATCTGGAGGAAATGGACAATTTCCTTGACAGATACCAAATACAAACAGTCCCATAATGCCTAAAGAAATAGAAGGAGTCATAGAAAGTCTTCCAACCAAAAAAAGCACAGGACCAGATGGTTTCAGTGCAGAATTCTATCAGAACTTTCAAAGAAGAGTTAACACCAATACTCTTCAAACTATTCCACAAAATAGAAACAGAAGGAACACTACCCAATTCCTTCTACGAAGCCACAATTACGCTGATACCAAAGCCCCACAAAGATCCAACAAAGAAAGAGAACTTCAGACCAATTTCCCTTATGAACATCGATGCAAAAATACTCAATAAAATTCTTGCCAACCGAATCCAAGAACACATCAAAACGATCATCCACCATGATCAAGTAGGCTTTATCCCAGGAATGCAGGGTTGGTTCAATATACGGAAATCCATCAATACAATCCACTACATAAACAAACTCAAAGAACAAAACCACATGGTCATTTCATTGGATGCTGAAAAAGCATTTGACAAAATTCAGCATCCTTTCATGCTTAAAGTCTTGGAGAGAAGAGGAATTCAAGGCCCATACCTAAACATAGTAAAAGCAATATACAGCAAACCGGTAGCCAGCATCAAACTAAATGGAGAGAAACTTGAAGCAATCCCACTGAAATCAGGGACCAGACAAGGCTGCCCCCTTTCTCCTTATCTTTTCAATATTGTACTTGAGGTACTAGCTCGGGCAGTTCGACAACATAAGGAGGTCAAAGGGATACAAATTGGAAAGGAAGAAGTCAAACTATCATTATTTGCAGACGACATGATAGTCTACCTAAGTGACCCAAAAAACTCCACTAGAGAGCTCCTACAGCTGATAAACAACTTCAGCAAAGTGGCAGGTTATAAAATCAACTCAAGCAAATCAGTGGCCTTCCTATACTCAAAGGTTAAGCAGGCTGAGAAAGAAATTAGGGAAATGACCCCCTTCACAATAGCCACAAACAGTATAAAGTATCTTGGGGTGACTCTTACCAAACATGTGAAAGATCTTTATGACAAGAACTTCAAGACTCTGAAGAAGGAAATGGAAGAAGACCTCAAAAAATGGGAAAACCTCCCATGCTCATGGATCGGTAAAATAAATATAGTTAAAATGGCCATTTTGTCAAAAGCAATATACAGATTCAATGTAATACCCATCAAAATCCCAACTCAATTCTTCACAGAGTTAGAAAGAGCAATTATCAAATTCATCTGGAACAACAAAAAACCCAGGATAGCTGAAACTATTCTCAGCAACAAAAGAAAATCTGGGGGAATCAGTATCCCTGACCTCAAGCAATACTACAGAGCAATAGTGTTAAAAACTGCATGGTATTGGTACAGTGACAGGCAGGAGGATCAATGGAACAGGATTGAAGATCCAGAAACGAACCCACACACCTATGGCCACTTGATCCTCGACAAAGAGGCTGAAAACATCCAATGGAAAAAAGATAGCCTTTTCAACAAATGGTGCTGGTTCAACTGGAGGTCAGCATGCAGAAGAATGCGAATTGATCCATCCTTGTCTCCTTGTACTAAGCTCAACTCCAAATGGATCAAGGACCTCCACATAAAGCCAGACACTCTGAAGCTAATAGAAAAGAAACTGGGTAAGACCCTTGAGGACATTGGTACAGGGACAAAGTTTCTGAACAGAACACCAATAGCGTATGCTCTAAGAGCAAGAATTGACAAATGGGACCTCATAAAATTACAAAGTTTCTGTAAGGCAAAGGACACCATCAAGAGGACAAATCGGCAACCAACAAATTGGGAAAAGATCTTCACCAATCCTACATCAGATAGAGGGTTAATATCCAATATATATAAAGAACTCAAGAAGTTAGACTCCAGAAAACCAAACAACCCTATTAAAAAATGGGGTACAGAGTTAAACAAGGAATTCTCACCTGAAGAAATTCGGATGGCGGAGAAGCATCTTAAAAAATGCTCAACTTCATTAATCATTAGGGAAATGCAAATCAAAACAACCCTAAGATTTCATCTTACACCAGTCAGAATGGCTAAGATTAAAAATTCAGGAGACAGCAGGTGTTGGAGAGGGTGTGGAGAAAGAGGAACACTCCTCCACTGCTGGTGGGGTTGCAAATTGGTACAACCACTCTGGAAATCAGTCTGGCGGTTCCTCAGAAAACTGGGCACCTCACTTCCAGAAGATCCTGCTATACCACTCCTGGGCATATACCCAGAGGATTCCCCACCATGTAATAAGGATACATGCTCTACTATGTTCATAGCAGCCCTATTTATAATTGCCAGATGCTGGAAAGGACCCAGGTATCCCTCAACAGAAGAGTGGATGCAAAAAATGTGGTATATCTACACAATGGAGTACTATTCAGCCATTAGAAACAATGAATTCATGAAATTCTTAGGCAAATGGATGGAGCTAGAGAACATCATACTAAGTGAGGTAACCCAGACTCAAAAGGTGAATCATGGTATGCACTCACTAATAAGTGGTTATTAACCTAGAAAACTGGAATACCCAAAACATAATCCACACATCAAATGAGGTACAAGAAGAAAGGAGGAGTGGCCCCTGGTTCTGGAAAGACTCAGTGAAACAGTATTAGGCAAAATCAGAACGGGGAAGTGGGAAGGGGTGGGTGGGAGGACAGGGGAAGAGAAGGGGGCTTACGGGACTTTTAGGGAGTGGGGGGCTAGAAAAGGGGAAATCATTTGAAATGTAAATAAATTATATCGAATAAAAAAATAAAAAAAAATTGTAGAATCTTAGGAGGTGAGGTCAAGATGGAGATAACAGTCCCCGTTGGTGGGTCCATGGGAGTATATTGTCCATGCTTCTTTACTGTCTTATTCTCTGTTTCTGGTTGACCATAAAACAAATAACTCCCCTTTACCACACCCTTCTGCTGACATGTCTGCCTAGCAGAGGCCAAGGGGCTGGGTTTTTCTGAGACATGAATCATTTCCCTCCCTTCTGCTGTTTCTGTCAGGCATATTGTCACAGCAACAGTGAAGTAGCAAATACAGTCATTTTGACATTCCTCAAAGGGATTTCCAGCTTTTCTTCTCAGAAATATAATGGATATGGATATATAAATGGTTTATTTTCTTGTACTACTTGTTTGCATGCTGGTGTTTGATTAGACTCATGTGATTAGCATTTGGCACAAGTTTCACGTGACTGCTCATAAATTACTCAGAGGTTTTATTTTCCTTATATGATGTCTGTCACTTTTAGGATTAATGCTATTCCATAATGGGGTTCCTGAAAAGTCCAACAGGAAAAGAAGAATGCCTCATCCTTTAAAGCTGGAATTCCAAAAGTTATTTGAATATAAAATATGTTTTAATATTGCTTATTAATAAGATAAAAAGCCAAATGACAGACTGGAAAATAGTATCACAATGTATATGCCAAGAATTAATAGAAACAATTAAGAACAGTAAGTGTAAATTAGCAGCAAGAAGAAAAGTTATTTCAAATGAAAAAGGGCCACCTATGCCACATTCTTGGCTTCCAGCAGGACTTTCCCTATCTGCAACGACCCCTGGGTCCCTTCCGGCCTGCCTCTACCACCTCACTAGGTACCCCAATTTCCCATATCCTCCCCCAGGATTGCACTTGTGAAGCACTCCTTGCATGCTTTTCCTACAACTCACCAGATTTATCCTTGGTATCACAACCCGTCCACTGGCCTAGCTTGGTCTTCCCTGAGTTCATTGAGAAGGAGTTCTAGGCTTAGGTCAATATTTTCCCCACATATCCTTCAAGCCACAGGACTTTATCACGTCATACATAACTTTTAAACTCAGGCAGACTGTCCTGCGCACTCTATGTTCTGAACATGGTGCATTTCCCACATACCAGCCCAGTCCTCTCTGCCTATCTGATTTCAATTTGTCCAAGGCATTTTCAAACTCTAGACACAACTTAGACCCACATTTTCCATTCTTTTCCACCCTCCCCTGTCCATAACAAATTCTGAACAAATGGCGTCCACAAGGCTATATCTCATCACAAAAATATCAACAATATGAAAGATCAAGTCAACATGTTCTCTCCAAAACCTATCAGTCCTGTCAAAATATTTCTCAGTGAGAATTACTTAGATGAACTCCAGGACACAGAATTTAAAAGAACAATCAAAATCTTTATCAAAGAACTCAAGGGGTTAAAATAAGATACTTTGAAACAGTTCAGTGAAATCAAGGAAAAGGAGCCTGAATGCAGTACACATAAGAATGATGCTCAAGAAAACATAAGGATGATGAAAATGGCGAAGACAATGCAAGACTTGGAAATGGAATTCATTCCTGCCTTATTCCTTTCAGTGACGAGGTGTGATCCTAGAGTTACAAGGTACAATATCTACCCCGTCCTCCAGTCCTACAAGTTAATTTTAGCCATGATATTTATCTCAGACATAGAAACCCAAACTACATAGAGGTCAGTGTTAGTTGTCAGTCTGACAGAATCTAGAATTACTTGGGTGGTGGGACTCTGGGCATGCCTGTTGAGTATTATCTTGATTATATTAATAGATATAGGGAAACCTATCACACTTGTACATAGAACCATTCCCCATGCATGGGATTCAGGACTGTATTAAGTAAAGAAAACAAGCTAATTAGTGTTTAGCATTCATTCCTTGCTTGCTGCTATCTTGACTATAGATGCTTTGTAGCCAGATGTCTCAAGCTTCTGCCACTGTAACTTCTGCTGAGATGGATTGTAGTGTGAGACTGTGAGCTAAAAGAAGCCTTTTGCCTTCAAGTTACTTTTGTCAGGGTTTTACATCACAGCAATAGGAGAAGAAATTAAGATATATATCATACATACCTCAAGTATATGAAATGTAACTTTTCTTGAATAATTATTTCAATATAGACATTAAAACATCATGTTTCATACCTCAAATATATACAATCACAAGAGAAGTTAATAGTATCAAACTGCATTTATATTTATATGCTTTTCTTTTAAACTATGGTTGAGCTAGAACTTTCTTTGTATCCCAGGCCTTAAGTTTTCATCAATCTTCCTGCTTCTTCCTCTCAGGTACTGGGATTATTGTTGTGCAGCACATCTAGCCAAAATATAATATCTATATGCATGTTTCCAGAAATGTGAATACATTAAGAATTGCTGGTGTGGAGATGCCTGGATTGTTACAGGAGTCCTTTCTGTGCAGAAACTGTGGCTGGGGGAGAAATGGGTTTTATATTTGACTTTGCAGGTTCTATGACATTTGAATTATTTAGTGATAAAAGTGTTACTGCACTTTTTGTGTATAATAGAAATAAATTCACTCTAAAATGCATGGGAAATAGAAAATTACAGGTAACTCTGCGGAGGGGAAAAGGCCATGACATTAAAAGATAAAACACTCTTAAACTAAGGCAGGAAAGTTACACTGGATTTATTTCATCTCAGTAATACAGCAAAATAAAACTGCCATGATGGAGACAGAATATGCAGAGTTACTGCTGAGCTCTGATTTACAGGTATTGTTTATGCATTGACTAAAGATTTATTCTTAACTCTTAGAATAATGAGCAAATGGGGAAATGGTTCTTAAGTGCCAGAGTCCTGAGAATACCAAAGGGTTTGTGAATAATGTCCAGGAGCCCTCTAGCTCATGAAGTAGTATATGCTCTAACTGCACGTGGGCCTCCTTGATCCATCTTACTCCATCAAAACAAACAAACAAGCAAACAAACAAAGAACCACTTGACCCTTGCTACCTGAGGAGAGTAAACACTCCTTACAGGTAAACCTTAGTGTTGCTGGGCTCACCCTACAACCTCTCCTGTCTTATCAGCATTGGACTCACCTACTTCTATACCTGCAGACCACTCATACCATGACCCTCATGCTTCCACAGTTTTGAAAATGTTTCTCCTAAGTGAAATATCCCTTCCTGCCACTGACTCTTCCTAATAATATTTGTAATTTTAATTTAATTTCTTTTCTGTTTCCTACCTGGTCAGGCAGTTAGCTTTGTCCTCTTCCAAGCACTCAAGTCATTGACAAGGGTTTGTTTCCTTAGTGTATTATATATAAATAGCTTATAAATCATAATAAAAGTAGAAAGGTAAGGGCACATAAAAGTCCATATACACTGACTGTGGCTCCGAGGCTACCACTTGTACTTTACTTCACTGTCAGTCCCAAAGTTGCCTTGTCAACAAAGCATGTTCACGCATCTGTTTTTTTCTTTTCAAACATTAAATGATTTTCAGCATAGAATATGATTATTTAACTTTAATGACTTCCCTCTCTGAATGATTGTATAAAATTTCTGGTTAACATTTGTGTGTATATAATTATTAGCATTGCTTTGGATCATATGTTTTCATATATACCTTAATTTTCTGAAATTGATATTTTTATTTGTTAATGTAATTTGAGAAAACACCTCAGAGAGGAAAAGAGGACCAGGGAATGAACATTCTACACAGGTTAATTCAGAGCTCTTGGCTGTGACTGGATTTATGGGGCTACAGAGAGAGGTCGGCTTGGGCAGAAGAGAGTAGCAATGAAGACATAACAATTGGCATGGAGAAATTTTATGGTGTCTTGTAGTCATGATGAGCACTTTGGACTGTATTCTTAACATAAGGAAAATCAATGAAGATCAAACTCCTGGTTTAAAAAGACAACTTATATAAAAGATCATGGGACACTTCTCTGAACAGTCATACCCCTATGTTGGAAAAGCTGGGAGAAATTGACCATTTTGCACATAAAAGGAATGGGCCATGATGAAATAGATATTATGAATATTTTGATAATGAATGAGGAGATTAAATTAGGTATAAAAATCCTCTATCAAGTAGATACCAAGATCTGGTGGCCTCATTGAAGAATTTCATTAAACCTGTAATGATGACTTAATAACAATGTAGTACAAATTCTTTTAACAACAACAACAACAACAACAACAACAACAACAATAACATCAACAACTATAAACTCAGATCCACAGAGGAATAATTTCTTTCTAGTTCTGTTATGAAGCTAGCATTTCTCTGATACCAAAAAAAAAAAAAAAAACCACAAAGGAAAACAGGAAAGCCATAGCCAAATAGTTTAAGATGTTTGATGAACAAAAATGGAAAACTCCTCAACAAGATGTCAGCAAGTTTCATTCCATGACACTTTTAGAAGGACCATTCAAATGGGATTTATCCTTGGGATGCAAGGATAGTTCAATAATAAAAATGGATTAAATGACAAAATGTCATTTTCTTAAATGTAGAAAAATATTAGCAATATTTTAATAATATTCAAGTGTTTTATGATAGAAACACTTGATAAAGTAGGTATAGAAGGGATGCACTTCAGTATAACTCAGTTAGAAGAAGGGATAAACTTCACACAAGGCAAATACACAGCCAACATTGTGTGCAATGATGGGAACCTGAAATTCTTTCTTCTGAGATCTAGAAGATGAAAATGATGCCCAACTTTCCCATACTGTTCAACATTGGAGTTCAATTCTTTGTAGCAGAAATAAAGTAACACACACACACACACACACACACACACCTATACACACAAAAGGTATGCAAGTAGGGAAAAGGATAAACTGTTGCTGTTTGCTGACGACACAATACCATATATAGAACTTAGACAATCCACTAACCAACTGTTGAGACTAATACATTGGTCCAGTAAAGTTGTAGGAGACAAAAAATTCAGTGCGCAAAAGCCAACAGTATTTCTCCATGTTGACAATGCTGGCTCCAAAAAGGAAACCAAGAGAATATTCCTGTCTTAATTAAAATTCTATTGCTGTGAAGAGACACTATAACCAAGGCAAGTTATAGAAGAAATCATTTGATTGGAGCTTGCTTAAAGCTTCAGAGGGCTATTCCACTATCAGCATGGTAGGGAGAATGGTAGCATGCATGCATGGTGACAGAGAATTCGCTGAAAGCTACATCCTGGTCTACAAGCAGCAGGTGTGAGTGTGCACACATATGTACACGTACACATATGTACATGTACACATACCTTCACACAAGCATGGACACACACATGCACACCCACAGGCCTGGAATGAGCTTTTGAAACCTCAAAGTCCACTTCTTGTGACACACCTCTTCCAACAAGGCCACACGGTCTCACCCTTCCCAAACAGTTCCACTAACTGGGGACTAAATATTCAAGCATATGAACCTGTAAGAGCCATTCTCAGTCAAACCACCACAAATCCCTTTTATAACAGGCTCAAAAACACTTAGGAATAAATTTAACTAAGAAGATAAGAGAGCAGGACACTGCAAGCTATAAAACAATCATAAGATAAGGGAAAAGATATTATGTGACCATTGCTTAGAAAAACTTACTATTGTTAAAATTTCCATAAGACTCAAAGTGATCTACAGATCACTTTTTAGTGCAATTGCTTTTTTTTTTTTAGAGCAATCCACTTTAAAATTCAAATGCCATTTTTATAGAGAACATCTGAATCTAAAGTACATAACAAAATCATCAAATCCCAAAGAATAAAACTGAAAGCATAATATTGCCTGAGTTCAAAGTATACTAAAAAGTGATACTGGCTTAAACACTAGACAAAGTGGTCAATGGAATCAAACACCCGGAAATGAGCATCTTAGTCTATGGTCAGTTGATTCTTGATAAAGATGTTAAAAATATAGATCTCATTCAATAAATACTGTGAGAAAACTGGGTATTCAAATGCAAAGAATTTAAAAAATACTCATATCACATATAAAAATAAATTCATAATGCAGCACAGATTCAAGTCTTGTATTGTATTATATTGTAAAACCATTAAAGAGTAAACTAGGGAAACCATATGCAACATTGTTTTGGACAATGATCTTTAGATGTGATCCTAAAACACAGGAAAAAAACCAAAATGGATATTGAATATATAAAAATAAATAATAATTCTTCATGAAAAAGGAAAAACTGGTAAAAAATATCTTCAACCCATACACTTGATTTGGAGCTGATATCTAAAATACACAATATTAAACAACTCTAAAGACAGGAAGCAGTTTATTCAAGAAGAGATGTAAATAGATAGATTTAGGTGAAATACCCTGAAGCTTCAAGAAATACCCACAGCTTCAAGAGGCTCAGCATTCCTTAGAGAAACACAAGTTAAAATATCCATCACTCAGGTTTCTTAGAGGGGTGTTTATCACAAGGTTTAGTGATCGGTCCTCTAACAAGGACACAGATAAAGGGGAAACCTTGTATACTATTGATGGGAATGAAGACTAATA
Organism: Apodemus sylvaticus; assembly: GCF_947179515.1. NCBI lineage: Eukaryota > Metazoa > Chordata > Mammalia > Rodentia > Muridae > Apodemus > Apodemus sylvaticus. Next base: position 58,559,206 of record NC_067481.1, on the reverse strand, counting down.
CAAACATTATGGAAAACAATGCAGAGATATCTCAGAAAAAACCCAACAGAATCACAGAATGATCCAGTAATCAAGGTCTGTGGATATTTATCTGGATGCTCTAAAATCAGCATATCAAAATAACATCTGTACCTCCCTGTTCACTACAATTCACAGAAGCCACAGTATTGAAAAACTCAAGGCTTCAGTAGATAAAGTGGATAAAATGAGAATCTGTCATTTGTGAGAAGACAGATGGAATTGGAAAACACTGTGTAACATGAAGTAAACCAAACAGAGGCAAACATTCCATGGCATTTTTTATGTGCAGAATCTAAAATGGCATATAAACACATAAGCAAAGACTGTAGCAGTGGCTACCAGAAACTGGATGGGTTGGGATAGTAGGTACAGAAGGCGTAATGTCAAAGCTTTAGCTTTGGGAGATCCATCACTGTAGTAGAGCTAAGAGCTAAAGACTATATATGATTGATTATACAGCATTAAGAGTATAAATTTCAAGTCTTATCAGCACAAAGTTGCTAAGTTTTGAGATGACTGATAGGCTAACTAGCTTAATTCAATCATTCCACAGAGACATATACATAAAAACCACCCTTATAATTTGTCAGTGTGTAATCAAGGGGAGAGGAGATCTCAGCTCACTGTGAAGCAGACTGGTGTCTACAGGTGGGCACAGCATCAGAGCATGAGTGTGATCTCATCAAGCAGATACAGGAGAGATTATGAAAGCATTTGGATCCTGGATGTATTTTAAAAATAGCATTGACCAAATGTTCTATTCATTTCTATATCTATTTATATATAATAAAGAGCCCACTAGTCCCTGTCTTCCCCTTTATATGTCATAGGTAAATGAAATGGAAGGAAGAACGGGGCCATCCCACACAGCTAGAAGAAATGACTTATGCTGTTGCAGTAGGCAGTGAGTGAGCACACATTTCAATTTCACCTCTTCTGTGGCAGAGGGGTCCAGTATGATTTTTGTATTTGATTTTATCACTTCTTGAGTTATTGATTTACACTCTGTATTTTCATCTACCAATCTATCAGCTGAATAACCAACCAGTGTTTGCAGATTTTCACTCTGGTTTTGTGAAAGTCGAGGTGCTTATCTTGGCTGTAACAATATTGACAGAAATGAAGTTTTTCTTACTGATGACTATTGATTATCTAGTTTTCATACATTATCTCGTCTAGTCATTATGGCAATGGGGGTGTTTATATCATCATTGCTTCCTCTTAGCAAATGAGGGGGCAGAGACTTAGCAGAGATAGATGACTCCCAAAGTAACACAGTAAATGGTTCTATATTTACTTCAGAACATATTAGGAAATGTAACCCCTGAGTCAAAAGATCTTAAGAAAGATGTTAATTTTCTTAGTAAGAAACAATCAGTGAACAAGTCATGGTATACAAATAAAATATTTCTTTTTTTTTGGGCAATTTATAAATTAGCAACAGAGAGGGAGGAGATGGGGAGAGGAGAGAGGGGAGAGAGGAGAGGGGAGAGGTATTTGGAAGGAAGGCTAGCCTGCCTGACCTTCCTACCTTGTTGAGCGTGTTGAGGGCCGCCTGGGCTGCGGTAAGGGCTGGCTCGGCTTTAGCCAGGTCCTCCTCACAGTCTTTCTGTTTCTGCTGCACCTCCAGCATGATCAGGGCCACCTTCTTCTCCTCCTCATCTGCGATGGCTTTCTCTCTGCTCACTTTGCTTGTCTCCACACCTACCACGTGAATCAGCTTGTCTGTATCTTCATTCTTCTGCCTCAGCTCCACTTCCTGGGTGGCAAGCTTGGCTTTCAGATCATCCACCTGCATCAGAGAATACAGAGATAATGAGGAGCAGATCAGAGTAACGGTGCTCATGGCTCCCTAGACCTAATTCTGTAGAACTGACTTAAGAGCTCACTCAAGAATGCAGAGACAGAAAGCTGTGTTCTCAAGTGGAACTAAACTCCTTGGACTGAGGAAAAAGAAAAGGGATACCCTTAGGTATGGTGGTGGACTATTCTGAAATATGAGTGCCTAGAACCTTCTCCTTGATGCCCAAATCATGTGAGATGCCTTTCACTTAATTATCGCTTATGTTTGTTAAAACTCCACAGGGCGGCATCCATGTTTCCTGTTTATGCTAGTCACAGTAACAAGAAATGAAACCAGCTTAGCCTCTATCAACTGAACAATTGTGAGAGGAGGAAGAGACTTTAAGGGAAGTGGAAAATGAAGAGTAATAATATGAATACAAGAGCAAAAACTTGGGGGTGGAATTAGATTAGCGGGGGTGGGGGTGGGGAGGGAGTAAGGGGTGGTGTCTTGATTTGATTCTCTGTTTCTGTGAGAAAATATTGACTAAAAGCAACTTGGGGAGGAGAGTTTTATCTTACAGATTGCTGTCTTTCAGAAGGAAATCAGGACAGAAGCTTCAGGCAGAAACTGAAGCCGAGACCACAGAGAACATTGCTCACTGGCTTGCTTCTTCACAACTCATGTTCTGTCACATTTCCTATACAACTCAGGAACACCTGCCTAGGGTTAGTGCCACCCACAGTGGGCTGGACCCTCCTTTACCAATCAGCAATTAAGAAAATGCTCCACAGAAGTGTCTGCAATTCCTCAGTTGAGGTTCCCTCTTCCCAGATGACTGTAGTGTGTGTTAAGTTGACAAAAACTACCCAGCACAGTGGCAGTGGGGGAGGGTAATGCATGAGGAAAATGCGTAATGGCACATGTGAGGAGGCCATGAGGAAACTCTGTTTTCCACACAAATACTAAAAATACTATTATTAATAAAAAATCTTTATGTGCTTAACATCATATTTACCTGATCAGTAGCTATTTAATTTAAAATATATATTTTCAAATGTGCTAAAGACTCACAAATGGGAATATCTACTCTGAAGCCTGAGAACCAAAGCGTGTGTGAATGGACGGTGTCTAGGCCTCATATTTAAACAAGTACAAGCCTGACCTATGTCCTCTAGCAAGTCACCAGGGAGTCAATCCCTTGCCTTCAAGAAAAATGAGAAAATAGAGAGGTAACCATGTACCCTTCCTCCACTCCTAGAACAAGTTTAAAGGGAGCCTGCATAAAACCACCTAATGACTACCTCAGGAAGCCATCCTGCTTTAAGTCAGAGATGTTGGCTCTCTGATTGATATCCTGTTGCCACAATCCAGAAAAAAATAGTAACTCATATGTCAATGTAGCAGTTGCCTTCAATGGCTAGGACCTAATTAATAATGGACAACTAACAATGGAATTATTTTTTGTCACTTCCAATGGAGGACCAAAGAAATCCCTAAGCTATTTCATAAAATGCTCACTTTGAGGGGAGCCTGCCTTCATTTTCCCAGGTGGACAGCCTCTGGTCAGAGCCTTCTCTTTCTAAACTACAAGGCCTCCCTACTCCTCCCCCTGGGTCTTGGCTAAAGACATGCACAGCTGTGGTGAACTCCTGTGCTGTTAATAGGCTCTGATTTGGTAGCTTTGGATAGCTTCCACTTGGGTAGGTTTTACTAATTTCCCCAATCCCAAACTACAAATCAGTGACCAGGTAAAAATTAGACAACTAGAGTACCAATGGTCAGAGCCAGCTGGAGTCCCCACAATGCCTCTGATGTCAAATATCATGGGGAGGCATAATGAGGTCTTGTAAGCAGATTGGAGAGGGTCTAGTTTTCTGTGTCTCTTCAGATCAGTAGAGTGATGGTTTGAGACTGTGTTCCCTGGGCCAGCATCAGCACCAGAACTAACATTAGCATCAGCATCATCAGCATCAGCATCAGCATCATCAGCATCAGCATCAGCATCATCAGCATCAGCATCATCAGGACCAAAATCATAGGCAACAACATCAGATTCAGCATCAGCATCACTGTCAGCATCAGCATAAGTACCAGCAGCATCAACATCAACATCAGCATCAGCATTACTATCAACACCAGGACCAGCACCAGCACCAGCACCATAGTTATCATCATCATCATCACACAAGAACAAATTGACTATGCAAAGACCTAGATCCTACTTCAGTCCCACTGATTCAGAAACTCTAAGGTAAGGCCTTGAGGGCCCTGTTGATTTTGCTAACCTAGGTTTGAGACAGGCTGGTCTAACATAATGGCCTTTTCAAGTGCAAAGGGAAGACAGGCCTATTTATTCTGAAAAGCGAAGAAGCCGTTTGTGTTTGCAGTATGACTCATAAACCTTATATTGCAGGCTGACCTCTTGCCTCTCATTTTCTTTTGGTGTATTGCATGCAACAACCACAGATTACTTTGGAGCTCCTGGAACACGTCAAACAGATTCAAGAGCTTTATGATGCAAAATGCATAAATCGAAAAATAAAACTGAGGCTTAGACACCGCTGATAATTCCCCTTTCATGGCAGATCAAAAGAAAGAAAAGGAAAGGGGGGCAAAAAAAGAATGTTCTTTAATTTGGTGTATTCACGGAAGCCAAAGCCTGTTTTAACCTCAAATAGAGGCTGCTCCTTGGAACAAGTCTTATATTCACGAGTTGGAAGGTTAATCTGCTTCCATCTCCCGTTGTTCAGCTGCAGAGTTACTTCTGCAAGGACAAAGATGCAATTGTAAATCAAAATGATTGAGCTGCATAATCAACCCAGCAAACACACCAGTAACTTTTTGTTTCTTTTTAAATCTTGGGAGATTTGAGAAAATTGAAGTGTGTTTTTTTTCTTGTCTTCTTTTTTCTGTGTGGTTGTGTTTTTTGCTGATTGCCAATCTAGCTGTGACCTCAAGCCCAAGGTAAATAATCCTCTTCACCATGAATAGGAGTTTAATAGCTCTTAAGCTGTGATGTGGACTGACAACAGGGTCCTGCCAGTTAGAAAGAGGATACTCCCCAGTAACTACCAACAGCAAGGAGCTTGGGTTCAGTTTAGGATTCTTCTTCAACAGAGCAACAGATCAGAGAAGGCTAGTTTAAAGCTTTTTTGTTCTCTTACTAAAACATCCAAGCCACACTTTGCATTTCTCCTTACTTAATTCCACCAAAACAGAACATTAAAGCAATCTCAGGAACTCAGAAAAGGCTCTTTCCCACAGTAGAGCTGGCTCCATGAATCAGAATCATGCTTTGTTCTCAGGGAAATGCCTGAAGAAAGGGTTAAGGCATGGGGGCTGTGGGCAAATCTTGAGTCTTTTAAGGACCAAGCACATACTGCCAAAGAGAGAGCCTCCCTCCCAGAAGGAATTACAGACAAGGGCATGAATAACTCCCTAAGGTAAAAAGTGTTTTTTGGAGGGATAGCAAAACTTTCCAGGATCAGCTGAAAATGTGCAGACAGGGGTGGCGCACACAGACAGGAACCAGCTCTGGAGTTCTGCTGGACAGAATGGAGGGAGAAAAGCATACGCAGAACAATATACAAGGGCCCAGAACATAGCCAGGAACACAGCATCAAACACAGTATTGATTTATTCATGCAACAGCTATTAAATTAGTGTCATTCTGTCCAGTCATTCTTGAGGCTCTTAGGGTATAGTGTTCAAACAGACAAGAATTCCTGTCCTCAGAGTTTGTAGCCAACTGATAGCAACAGACACAACTGATTATATAATAGGTAAGTATCTTGTAAGATATGTCAGATAAGGGAGCATACTATAGAGAAGCTTTAGTGTGGAATAATGAGGGACAAGAATAGAGAGGAGTGGTGATCTCTTCTGTAGTCATCAGAGTGGGACTTATGGAACCAATGGAAACAGAGTAGGTGATATGGAACCAATACGTGTATCGTGGAGATTCTAGAGAAATGTCCAGGCAGAGGAAACAGTGACTCCAAGTCCCAGTGTATTTGAGAAGAGGATTCAGAGATAGCCTGTCTATAAACAGTTGCTTCAGAGATGGGTTAGTAGGAGATAAGTCATGGAGTTGGAAGGCAGGGCTACAGAAGATCTGTGGAAGCCACTGGGAAGAAGAAAAGGGGACCATAAGATCTTGAAAAGACATGGTTTGAATTGTGTTTGAAATCAATTGCCCTGGCTATTTATTTGGTGGTAGACAGCAGAGGGACAAAACCAGAAGCAGAGGCAAGAGTTCTGAGGGTGTTATGACTTATCCAGGTCAAGATGTCAGGAGTTCAGTATGAGTTGGTAGTAGTGTAGGGAGAGACTGGGGAATGTCAAAATATTGTGAAGCCTGAACTAATGGGGCACTCTGATGGCTTGAGAGGGAATCTGGAAGGAGAAAGGAGTGAGCAGAGTTGAGGACGGCTCCAGGGATTTGGGCTGAGATGGATGATGTGGAATAATTGGAGTGGGGGATAATATGTAGTAGGGGAGAGACTAAGAATTCACTCTATCAAAAACAATTAGGCAAGAAGAATTTTGTTAAAAAGATAATGAATTGGTGAAATAGCCCAGTGGACAGATTTTGAGATAGATAGGAAACACACAGAACTTGTGGATTCTTGGATATGGGAAGTTTTCAGTGTGAGTAATATCTGTAGCTAGAAGTGGTAATCACAGAGAGAAAACACAGAAGTAACCAGGTGTGCTAATAAGGAGGACACAAAAAGGAAAATGCCATTAGGGCAATAAAAGTGCCACTGTGTCACTAAAATTCCTATTGGAAGCATATGAAGCAGAAGCAATATTACATTCCATAAAGTGAGTATTGTTGAAATTAACCTGGAAGCCTCTCCTGAAATGCAGAGAAAATGGCCAGCAGGATGACAGCCACAGTGAGAACAGCATCAGTTTGGGCACAGGAGCCAGTGCCATTCATGGCTCCTAGAGGCCAGCCCAGGCCACAGGAAGAGAACATGGAACAGCTATTGAATTAGTGTAGAAGAAGAATACAAGAGGAATTTTCTTTTCATATTGTAAGAGCTCGCTTCATCCCCTGAGTGAACTTAAGTCCTTTAGATACACTGTATTCTGAATCAAGAAACTAACAATTGGGGGAAGAGATAAAATCCAGAAAAGCATAATCCTGGAGGCAAAATTTGTAGAGAATAGGGACAGCTCTCTTCTGTTAACATGGGTTATACAAGATAACCCATGTATCTACAGGAACACATGATGTTCTTCAAGAGACCCATGCACCAATAGGTACATGTGTATTTATCAATAGGCCAGCTATCTAGAGAAACATGGGATGTTTATCAAGAGACCAGCTATCTATTGGAATGTGTGACATTCATTAGTGTGAGCACAATGGCCCCTGAATTGTGCAAATTCATGAAACTCTTTCACCCCTGTTAGCAGCTGACTTGGTTACTGATAAACAGAAGATAGAAATGGGTCCCTGAGGGAAAGGTGTTATTTGACAAACATGGGTGGAGGCAAAGTAGGTACTGAAGCTCTTTCAGTCCTTAAGGGAAGAATAGAAGGTTGGAAAAAATAATCCTGTTACATTTGAAAGAGAAAATAGAAAAAAAGGAAAAAAAAAAACCAAAAAATAACCAAAAATAAAAAAAATTTTAAAAAAAGAAAGAGAAAATAGAAAAATACAGAAAGGACAGAATGAAAACAGTCTTATCATAACCAACTACTTATAAGTAGTATAATAATGAATGAAATAAGATTCATTTAAATAAGAACTTTTAAGGATGATTTAAGAAATAATGGAGTACAACGGCACACACACACACACACACACACACACACACACACACACACCACACACACATCACACTGTTATTACCCTGAACCATACACTTCTTTCCATCACCCTTTTACTTTGGTTCTGACTATGGAAGATGGATGGTTCGGGTGTGTTCCCCAAATGTTCATGTGCTGGAATTGCAGTCTTCAGTGTGTGGAAGGCAACTAGATCCTCAGATGTCCATCCTTACAAATGGATTAATGCTGATTTCGTCTCATGGGACAGGAAAGCAAGCCTGGAATTTCCCAATTCCCTCCTCAGTGTACATTGCACATATCTGTGTGTGGTCTTACCACTACCATACAGCTTCACTAGAGCTCAGCATAGATAGATAGTGCTGTGCTTTTGTACCTCCAGAATGGTGAATAAAAACATCTTTCCATTCATTATCATGTATTCCACCTCAGATATTTTGTTATAGCAACTCAAATAGTACAACAGAAAGGCAGTAAGTGAAAAGGAAAGAAAAATGGAGGAGAAAGAAAAGAAGGCCTTGAGGAAGGGGAGAAAGTCCCTTAGAGGATTCCAGCTTCAAGTTGACAGACAGCACAGCAGCTGAAGATGTGTGCATCTCGTCTTGACTTCTGATTGTATTTCTGATGCTGTGGTGGCTCTAGGTGTCCACAGAAGGTTTTCAGACCTTAACTTTCAGTGCAATGGGATGCTCTTCACTGGCCAGAAGAGAGAGAGACACTGCTCACCTGGGCTGAGGTGCTGTGCAGCTTTAAGAGCCCACTCTCCAGCCTCTCCACCTTGGCCTGGAGCTCTTTTCTATTCCTCTCCAGCAAGCTCTGGTATAGTCTGATGAACTCCAGAAAGGACTTGGGAGTTGTGTAGTTGTAGCGCTGCTCATTGGTCAGGTACGACTGGGATGTCTTGTTGACACTTATGTGGACAAAGGCCATGAACTTGCTAATCGACTGCTTCACTGCAGGCTAACACCGGAAGTAATGAGATTGAACATGATCATCTAACCCTTGACCATATAGAAAGTTATGCTCAATGGTTCTATCCAACCTCCAACTTTACCCTTCACCCCTGGATTGCCTGAGGTGAGGTGACCCCTCAGGGAAGCCCTATTTCCTCTTACCTCAATGTTCTTTGTGTTCTCCAAGAAACGGAGGCTCACTGACTCCAGTGCCTCCTGAGGCCACTCATGGAACCAGTTGATAGCAGTACAGTTCACAATGGCTGGGAACTTCCTGCTTCGAATTCTCAGCTTGTTCCCCACCGGGGAGAAACAAAGAGTCACCTGAGACATTAGAAGTGGAGGGAGGACCAAAAAGTTGACATCAGAAGGGGAGGGACATACTGAACATGGTTAGACTCTTTCCATGCCAACCCATATTTTTAGCTAAGGGTTCAATAAGTCCTATTCATAAAGTAGAGGAAAACTGTATTCTGGCAGTGCTGCTCAGCCAAAATATCATTGTGTCCTCACCACCTCCTCCTGATACAGTCCATAGGGACAGTGTCACATCCTGTAGCCACCTCTGGGGGTGCCCATGCCCAGCAGTCAGCCTTTCTGTACCTTAAGTTGTCGCCGGACTCTCTCTATGAAGAACTTCCAGCAATTCTCTCTGCTGTCAACGAGTCCCTGGCCTTTGACCTCATTCCTCACATTGTTTATGATGTTTTCCTCCTCCTCATCGGAGTAGAGATCTGGGATCTCCCCTGAGAATAAATGGGGCACAGACAGGTGGCTTTGACGTCATGCTAATTGGTGTAATCACACAAAAGAAGTTATTTGGCATTAAGATATAGGTTGATTGGTTTCCCACCATGTTCAACCTCATGTACTGGTAAAATTGGACAGGTACCATATTTTAGTAAAAGAGGGAACAAATGCATTGATGAGAGGAAGGGGTACAGGTATCTTTTTGTTATCTTGTGATAACACCTCAACTAGTCATTTTTTCTTTTCTTCAAGGCATTTATTTACCAGCTACTATATTATTGACCTTTATGGAAACTGTGCCATTAAGGAGTTTATTATTTAAAAGAAAATATAAACCCTACTTATTCGTAAGACTTACAGTAAAAAAGGGCCAAAAGTAACATAAAACTATGTGTATATGGTTAAGGAGATTAAGGAATAGTTATTTCCTATAGCACACAGGAAGCCTAGATATGAACCTGGAATTTAATGTGAAAACACAGTGTTTTAAGTCAAGGGGGTAGGGAGGTCAGGGGGTGAGTTACCTAAGAATTCAGGAGACTGTATTTGAAGAACTAAGACCCACAAAACCAGTATTGTCTTCTCATCTTAATTTGTATCTTATGGTGGATTTAAAATAGAGCAATTGTTTAATTATTAAAAACTGATAAAGGTAACAGAAAATGGTGAGGGAAAAAATTCTTAAGAACTTTGAGTGAAAAAGAATTTTCTGAATACAACTCAATCAACTTAAAAAATTAATTTGATGCCCCCAAATGGAGACATTTGGCATCTTAAAAAATGATAAAACACTAGCAGGACTCAGGAACTACAAAGGATAGACAGCAACTCAGATTATTTACTTACTACATAAAGGCATTCTTCACAAATGGGGAGGAGAAGGGATTCCACCATAAAGGAAATAAAATATCTCTTAGGCATATGGATAGGTTCCTATCTTTATTGTAACAACAAAAATGTTGACTAAAACTGATCTGTAATATAACTGATATATAATATACCAGCAATTATAAAAACACTCTACACGTACTCATGGTAACAGTATGCCAGATTGCTGATTTGTAACCACATTAGCAAGAACTTGAAATGAGATCAGTGTGTTTGAGCAGTATGTGAGAACATGCTTTATATTGAAGCCCAGAAATGAATAAAATTTAAAAATTTAACAAATACATAAATCATTATAGATGATAGGGATCATCATGGAAATGCCAAGATGTTGCATATCAGAAAATTTGATGAAAAGTTTGTTACATTAAAAGATTTAAGAAGCAAATCAGGGGCCGGTGAGATGGCTCAGCAGGTAAAGGCCCTTGGTGCCCAGCCTGATGATCAGCGTTTGATACCTGGAACCCATGTGGTCTTTGGGAGAGAGTTCACTCCTTCATGTTAGCCTCTAACCTCATATGCACTGTGGCACATGTTCTTTTTATGCCTCACAATAAATAAGTAAATGTAATAAAATATTTTTAGAAGGATTAAAACAACAAAACCACTCTTACCTTCTTCCTCCCACTCTGTTCCTTTTGCCCCTTCCCCCTCCCCGTATTCCCTTTCCCCCTCTCTCTCCACTTGCTCATGGCCTGCCTCTACTCCTCTCCTTCTCTATTCTCTCTTTCTCTGCCTCTACTACACTTTTAACTCCCCTCCTCATGCCCTTAATAAACTCTATTCTATACTAAAACAAATGAAAAAACCCAACAAAAACATTAAAATATTGGCAGAGTTTCTAAAGTATTGTTTGCAGATAGGAAGAAGTAAGATTTCTCTTAATCCAGTGACAGATATCAATCCTGAACATACTATCAATAAAACACTGAATGTTTACTTTAAAATAAGAACAAGACACACATAGCTCCTCTCATGTTTCCTTTCAGCATCATACATGTTGTTTCAGACTGTGTGAAAATGAAAAGAAATGAAACCAGATTCATGTATAAAGATAATTAAAGCGATATAAATGTTACCATTTGAAATCCAGTTTTACATGGAGAAAAATCCAAGAAAATGTTTACACCAATAATTAGAACTCACAAGGATGTTTACTGCCAGCCTTTCTGTGTACAAAGGCAACACAGTGAAATAAAGTGTGGTTTTGTTTTGTTATCCAGCATGCCAGAGAAAAGGTAATTTAAAAGTTATCATTTGGAATAACACAACTACAGGCAGCTAAGTAGTGAATATGTAAAACATACAAGGTCTGGAGCCTAAGGCAAGGTGGTATTGAGGTCAAGAAAGGAAATCCTAGTAGGAAAAGAAAGGCGTGTGCCCATGGACATGATACAGTGAGTCCCACAACTGTCACAGAGACAAAAAGCCAACACAAAGGTCGATCCTAGCAGAGATATCCCAGGAAAGACCCGGAAGAGAAGAGCCAGAAGGTGGTCACCCTGTCAGAAGTCAAGTTACCCTGTAAAGCCAAGATTGCAAAAGCAATGTGAAATAGGTCCTGGGGTAAATGAACATAATAAAAGTGATGTATTTATGAGGCATCACAGATAAAAGAAATGACAACAGAATCTAATATTGAAGATTGACAGGCATTGAGGGAGACTTATAAGTAAAGATGCTAGGATAATTCAATACCACAAAGCACTTAGATTACAATGTGAAATTAAGTTCCAAGTAGATTAAAAACATAAATACAAAAATGCAAGGAACAATTTAGACATGGATATAGGCATCGGGGTAGGACAGAACCTCTGAAACAGAGAATGAGAAACCAAAGACATTAAAAATACGGTTTAACTTTATGATGTTACAATCAAATTGGTGTGATGAATATAGACTTTAAAATAGCATTTATCACCTATGCAATAAGAGTTGTGTCCAAAATATAGATAGAAAGAACATCATCTACAAGCCCATAAGAAACATCAGTCTAAGGATCAATAGGAAACTATTTAAGCACATGACACATACTGGAGGGGTGGAGCTGTCCAACAAAGAGTTAGCGCATGCTGTGGTCAGAGGGTAACTTAAAGGAATGAACTCCCTCTCACTGTGTGGGTTTCACATAGTGAAACTGGTCATCAGGTTTGTCTGCAAGGGCTTTTACTCTATTTAATCTCTTAAACAAATACTTTGAGTTGTGTATAGTTCAAAGTCTCTTGCACAATGGGAAAGAAAAATGAGATTTCATTTGTTCATTGACAACTTAGTGTCAGATAAATGGAGAGTTGTTAAAGGTGGGAGGAAAAGATATGGGGAACACCACAGAACTCCCCCACAGCAAGGCTGTCAATTAGCATAACTACTTGTAACATAACTTATTTGGTACAGTTGAAATGCATATAATCAGACAACGAAATCAGCCAGCACCTACTTAAAGAAAAACTCGTACACACAGGGGAAAGTTTTAGTCTTTCAACATCAATTCCAATTCCAAGAGTTTTTCTTCCCCTGTTTTTGAATGTTCAAAATATTTTGTAAAGATACTGTAAATATTGTGAATTTTATTCTTTGGATAATTGAGTCTGGGAGAAGGATCTAAGACTTGTTTGAATTTCACATCAGAGGGAAAAAAAACTGTACATTTAGACAAGAACTGACAGGTTTAGACGTGTTTGAAAGCCAGGAAGCGAGGGAGACAGAAATAAAAAAAAAAGAGGTAGGACAGAGAAAAATTCTGACATGGGTTGGATCCGGCTCAGGAGGAAGGGCTGACCTTGGAGGGGTGGAAGTGAAATGATGGAGGCCAAAGGCACACTGCAGAGAAACCCAGGTGCCGTGAGGCCCTGGGAGACGTGAGAGACTCTCTTGTGGGGCCCAGGGAGATGTGAGGCTCTTGTTCAACATCTCAGGGAACTGAGTGTGAGAGATGAAAGGGTGAGGGAAGCAGTGGACTAGCCAACGAGTTAAAGACCATCGTCATGCGAGGGATTAGGGAATATCATGGATGCCAGGGATGCCCTCGCACATTTCTGGAAAAACCATAAGGTCAGCATATTGCAATCCGGACCCAGAACCATCCACAAGATCCCAATAGGTCCTTTACTCTTCTGAGCTTTTGTTTCTTCTCCCAAAGCAGCATGCTAATGCTGGTGCTGCAGAAATGGGACAAGTTCTCAGGGTCACCCTGCCCATTCTCCTGAGGACTGGAGGTCTCCAAAGTGGGTAGTTTAGCCAACGGTCTCCAATACTAGCTGCCTGGAATTATAATCTTGTCACTCATCTGAGCTAGTACATGTCCTTGATCTACTACCTCACCTGGAGGAAGCCTGGCTAAAGTGGCTAGCCCAGGTAGGAGTTTTATGCCAAATGGCCTAAATTATTTAAAAGATAATGGGACTGAAAAGATGGCTCACCAGTTAAGAGCACTGGCTGCTTTTTCAGAGAGGATCAGGGTTTGGCCTGAAGCAGCCACAGGTGATAAGGTAGCTCATATCACCTAACTCCAGTTTCAAGGCATCTGGCAATGTTTTTTGGTCTCCATGGGCACCAGACACACATGTGGTGCACAGTCATATGTGCAGGCAAAACACACAAAAAATAAAAAGGACACAAAAGTAAAAATGAGTATACAAAAGTAGTTATTCCTAATAACACCTTGTGCTATCATTTGCCAAAATTACAGACTTCCAAATGAAGTAATATATTTTAGCTCTTTTGATTAAAAAAAAAAAGACGAGAGAAAAATGCTAGGAAAACAAAAGGGTATTTAGTGTGCTGGTGGTGGTGGGGCTCACGGTGCAGCTTGAGTTGTTTTGTTGGACAGATGGAGTTGGCTTGTGCCACATGCATGGTTTCAGCAGTGGGCTGGGTTAGCAGCTCTGTGGCCTCTGCTCTCCCCTGCACTTTGGCTCTCCAAGTAGGGTATGAATTCCCCTGATCTAAGACATTCTTAACTGACTGGTTTGCATCCTTTTCACCTTTCCTTTATTTGAAAGATGCACAGTTGATGTACTTTTGATGTTTCACTAAAAAATGCTGCATATTGAGAATAAGAACTATGGGCTGCAGGCTAAATTTGTTTGCTGCCTCTTTGTGGCGTGTCCTACAAGCTGAGAACTGAATAGTTTTAGACAATCCTTTATGTTTGAAATAAAGCAATATTTAGTGGCACGCAAAACTTACATGAAGTTAAAAATTCTATTGTTCATGGATCATTTTATTAGGTTCAACCACGCTCTTATGGTTACCTATTGTTAATGCTTATTTTTATACTTCAGTGACAGACTTGAGTGATTATTACAGGGGCCAGGTGACCCAAACAGCCTGAAGTACTTCCTTTCTGACCTTGTAGAGGATGTCTGCTGCTGTGGACCTATGCAGCATCCGCATGACAAGATGCCCAGAGCTCTGGGGGTCGGGGGCCGGCATTTAGAAACTCATCCAGGCTCATAAGCTTGCCATAGTTTCCTCAATATCCTGAGAACCTATAAGATCACTGGATGGAATACCTAGTGACATCTGAACTGTGAGCAAAGCTCACATTTCCAGATGCATCCCTCTATTTCTCCTGACAACATTCATGCCATTCATTCTGTGATGTATATGAATATATGATTTGAAGAAAGCTGCCTTAGGGGATCTGGTGATCTGTATAAAGTCAAAAACTCTTTAAACATCTCAAGACTGTCCTTGTAGGACCTAAAGTCTGACATCCCATCTCTACCCTCAGGCACTTACAGGCTAAATGCTATAGTATCTTGCAAACCAGATTAGCAATATGATTGGTGTGTTTTGGTGGGACTCTTATAACTTGGTATGGTTCAGACAGTTGGAGCTTGGGATGAAAGGGAAGTGCTTGATTCAGTATTATATTTGCTTGTCAGCTTTGACCCCACGTAGATCCTATGGTTAAATAACAACAAAACAAAAACAAACAAACAAATGAACAAAAACAAAACTACTCCTTTGTCCCCAGAAGAAAAATTGGGGGGTTGTGATGGCTATTTCAGTACACATGTTTCTCATTATCTATGGTATGAAACTTACCAAAACATACTATCCTGTAGTAATACCTAATATCTCACATGACACCATTCTTATGTGACACCATTCCATAGAGTATTATATACTTTGGTTTAAAAACAACTCCCAGAAATCCTTGATTAGGATCCAAATGGCATTCAGGACTAAGAAGAAGATTGAAATAAAAGTTTGTAGTGGCTCTAGTTTTGTTAGCTTTCTTTCATAAACTGGATAGTAGGTATTTAATCATTATGTTTTGGTGTCCCTTGGTTATTTGGCACTATAAAATTATCAGACAACGGACAGTATAGTTTTAGTGTCCTTAAAATTACAACCTTGTGTTAATACAGCAGGAATGAGTGTAGCTACTGATCTTTCAAGTGGATGAGGCCACTCCTAGTCCTGAGTGTGGAACAGCGGGGGCATATCACCAATAAGACCCTTGAGTCTCCAGATATGGGAGAAGAGGATATGGTACAGAAGGAACCGTGGAGGCTAAGATGTCTGGAGAGAGGCTGGTATGTGACATCAAGGAATTAGGGATGCTAACTCATAATTCAGCAGTGAGGGTGGCAATGGGAGAAGGGGCAGCAGAAAGACTCTTTTCCTGTGCTAAGGGGCTTTGGGTTGCACTGTATTCAGTCACGAATTCATACAGGATCATGGTTTAGACGGGCCCTGCCTCAACTATAATACCAAGGGGCTTCCTGGGATAGAAGGACATAGTTAAGTGTCATAATTTGTCATAGCAAACATTGACAAATTGGGTTAACAACTGGAAGGAAATCAGACACAGAGACTAGAACACAGGAGGAAAACAAGAGGCTGATCATTTAGGCTTTTCTTCTTTTGTTCTTTTTTTTGGGGGGGGGAGGGTATATTGTCATGATGGCTTGATTTTGACAGTGATGTTGTAATACTAACAAATGAAAGTGTGCAGGAGGAAACACTGTAGCTTATGGCACAAGGTCACTGGCTCTATGAGGCAGACTTTTAGGGAGGGTGGTATCAGTAGCACATACCCGTACTTTTATAGCCATCCTGACTTGTAGATGGCTACCACATACTGTGTCATTGGTTGGAGTGCCCAAGGCATCAGGCCCACGACGGGCATTCACAACCCAGCCTTCCACTGTGGCAGAGTTCTCCCTATTTTCTAGAACCCAACTTTTCTGACTTTAGACCTCAAGGTATAGTTTCCTCCTTCCACTGTGAGTTCCAACAACCAAGTGATCAGACAACCTCAGGATTGGTGAGGATTGCTGAGAGATGTTTTAGAACCCCCCAGAGACTTGCTTGGACTTGCATCCAGTGGCTTTCCAGTCTGAAATTATTTATTTGAAAGTAGAAGATATGCTCTAATCTTCTCTACTAAGATTGCTAATTTAAAAGGGAAAGCATTATAAGAAGAAAACAAAGTCAACTTGGTGCTCCACTTAAACACGCATTTACAAATCACGATTTTAGGAAAACCCACACCTACAAGGGAAAACCATACCAGCAATCTTGCATTTTATTGGGTGAGACTTCAGAAATTGGTCTGCATGTCAGCAGAGTTGTCTTTTAAATGAAATAAATTAAAGATCCTTCACCGAAGAATGAAATTTCGATAGGCTAAAATCAAACAGTGTTAGAGAAGATGACTTGATGGAGTGGTGACAGGTAAAATCCAGGGTGAGGCAGGCACCATGCCTGACATTTTCAAAGCTGTAAATTTTGGAAGCTCTGTTTTACTCTTTTAGTTGTTTCACAAATTAGGCTTTAAGATAGCGTTATTGGTTAGAGGCCAGCCTGGTCTACAGAGAGTTTCATGACAGCCAGGGCTATACATAGAAACCCCTCCTAGAAAAAACAAACAAGCAAACAAACAAATAACAACAACAAAACAAACATTTAAAAAATAACCTCCCATTATTGTGGGAGGAGAATTGGATCCCTGTCTCATTTAATGCAATCACAATACTAGGATAAAATGTTAAAGATCATATTTGAGAATGGAAACATTTGTTACTAGGGGAGAAAAAGCATGAGATCTGGCAGGAAAATTTTCAGGCACATGCCTGTAATCCCAGCACTTAGGAGGCAGAGGCAGGTAGATTTCTGAGTTTGAGGTCAGCCTGGTCTACAGAGTTAGTTCCAGGACAGCCAGAGCTATAGAGAGATTCCTTATCTCGGAAAAACAAAACAAAACGAAAACAACCAAAAAACCAAAAAACCAAAACCAAAACCAAACCAAAACCAAAACAAGACCCCAAAATTAGTTTAAACAGGGTTGTTCTAGGAGTCAGCACAGTGAGGAATCCAGGGCAGAGATCTTCCCTAGGAACATGCCATTACAGAACCTGTTAGTGCATTTCTGGGCCAGGAGCCATGGGTTCTTCATGGAATGACTGTCAAATTCCATGAGAGGGGGGCAATGCTATATGCCATGGAGGAGACAATGACCCTGAAACAGTGACATCATCTTGAAATGTGTTGATGTTTTTTAACTATGACCTGACTTTCCTGATGTCAGACCACTGCTCTACCTTTAAATGACTCTGACTTGTTAGAGGTATTCCAGGGTAAAGACTTTTCTTACCAGATGCCAGGAGGTCATTGATGAGCACCAGGAACCTCTCATCAGCCACATGGGCATCGGTCATAAGGAACACGGTACTGAGATTTTTCACCCCAGCTTTCAGACAGAGGCTGGCCAGGTCCACCTGCAAGAGCATCAATGTCACAGATTCCTCAGGAGAGATAGACAACTCATTTCTCAGGAAAGGAACTGTTTTCCTTATCTACTTCAGTTGGAAATAAAGCAAGATGACAGAGTGAGGCCAGAAGGAGCACTACTTTTAAGCAAGAGGCAGGGAAATATGCCATGTTTCTAGGTATCAGTTCAATGGAGGTGAGCAGTTAAGATCACATACTGGGGTTCTTAATTCCTACAACTACAGCTTCCCATACACTGCTGCTGAGTTCCTATGGAAAATTAACCAAGATGGTCCTTCCCAATGGTCAGGTGCGGTCCTTGATCATCTGTTTTACTAATGTCATCAAGTGAGGGAATGACTCTTCCAGAAAAGCTATCAGGAAAGTCCCATGCAGGGGCTACCTGTACAGGAATGAATGAATCCCATACCAGCAATGTCTTATACTCTTATGACTGACTCCAGAGAAAGACTCAATTGAAAAAATGTGCAGGAGGACATATACGTAGGTGTAAACACAATTCCATGCAGAGGAAACCTAGTCAAATTTGAAGATAGATGAAATCTGAGGACTGGTGACTTGATCTACCCTGAGTTACAAGTACATCTTCTCTCCCTCTGTCTTCAACTAGCACCTAACCAGTATGAGCTCCCCTTCTCTTTCTCATGGGCATTCTGAGGAAATAGCATCTACTCTCTAAACTTAGCAAATTGTCAGACACTTATACAGTCTTCTTCCCTTGATCAGATCCTATCCAACATAGATTCTCAAAATAACTGCTCAGTCCACAATGAAAACAGACTCTAAGAACCAGTAAGACTGTAAGCTGCAGCAATCCTGGAAAGGGTTTCAGCAAATCAGCCCTTCACTGTGTTAATGTTCTTTAACTATGACATGAATTTGGCCAGTGTATTCAGTCTTGGCTCCTTGAATATAACTCTTATAAAGATGTACATTGTATCCTGCTATGCTCCTTTCTCTCTAGTTTCCTTCATAATTTATTTCCAAATAGTCCTAAATATTCTTTTATTGTAGAATTACTATAGTTTTCAAATAACAGTCAAAGGAAGCCAACTTCTTTTTGGATTAATGGTCCTTATCTCTCACTTTTGCAGACTGATCTAAGATGACATTTCTTAATTTTCATTAGGATCACCCAGAGGATGCTTTGAACAGTCCCAATGCCCAGGTGGTTCCCCCATGTGAGCTAAATCTGGACAACTTGGGAAGGGAGGCAGATATCAGCATTATTGGAATATTCCTAGAAATTCTGATCTATAGCCAAAATTTAACATTACACCATTTTGTAAATGCCTATTTACCATCCACTAGCTTATCTTTGGAAACATGAAGAAAGACCACGAGCCTGATTTATGACCTTGGGTGCAGCCAGTGTTAACAAAGGGCTGTGGCTTCAAAGCAGACGAGGGCATCTACTGCTCTTACCACTGCCTGAGAGATGATGAGTGCAGGTGGGTATGATCTGGCTCAGGGCTGGCTGGAGTTCTCTTAAGAACACTAAAAGCAGTTCCCGATGGGATTTATACCATGCCTTTCTATAGTAATATGGCTCTGACTGTGTATTCAAGAGACTGCTGGATAAGTGACCTTTGAAAGTTGTGTATCCTACATTTCTTCACTGTCCAGAGCATAGACTACAGCTTCTATGTGCCTGAATCCTGGAAGGAAGGTCCCAGAGGCAATGGCTATTCCTGCCTATTACAATATGAATTTCTTATAAAACTTGGACAAACTCTCAGAATCCTTCCAAAGTCTATAAGAGAAGCTAACAAACTGTGTGCTAAATTTGAAGCAGATTGGACAAGAGCCAAGCCACACTGATGTAAAAGATGAGGCTCACAGATGTTGACCTTTGAAAAGACCCTGTCCTTCTGCTGAATCTAGCAAGAAAAGACTCTCATATACTACCAGCATAGGAACTAAAGAGAACATGCACAATTAATGGAAGTTTCTGGGTAGGAAATGTGGAGAACCAAGGAAAATGACAAGATTGTAGGTGGCTGGTGACTGTAGGTGGAAAAAAGCAGGGCGTTGGTGGTTTGAACAGAAATTACTCCCATATACACATGTGCTTGAATGTTTGGTCATGGGAGTGGCACTATTAGTAGGTATGGCCTTGTTGGAGTAGGTATAGTCTTGTTGGAAGAAGTGTGTCACTGGGGTTGGGCTCAAATGCTCAAGGCAGGCCTAGTGTAATTGTCCCTTCATGCTGCCTGCTGATCCAGATATAAAACTCTAATCTTAGCTAGCTCTCCAGCACCATGTTTGCCTGTATGCCTTCATGATTCCCACCATGATGATAATGAACTAAACTTCTGAACTGTAAGCCAGCCACAGTGAAATGTTTTACTTCAGAAGAGCTGCCTTTGTTATGATGTCTCTTCACAGCAATAGAAACCCTAAGACAGAAGTTGGTACCAAGAGTATGGTATTGCTGTGACAGGCCTGACCATACTTTTGTTTGGAGAAATGTGGACTTTGAAACATAGGGTTAGGAAACCGGTGGAATGCTATAACCACACTTAATGGGCAATTCTGGGAGGAACATGGAAGACAGTGGTGTTGAAGGTAATTTGAACTGTGGAGGTCTAGTGCAAGAGGTTTCAGATGAAGATAATATTAGTATGTGGCCTAGATATTATGATATTTTGATGAAGAATGTGGCTGCTTTTGTCCTTGTCTGAAGAATTTGCCTGAGGTGAATTGAAGAGTTTTGGATAAATTGTATTGGCAGAGGAAATTTCAAAACAGCCTAGTATTGACTTTATCTTGTGGTTATTAGTGTTCACTCTTATGAAGATCTATAATAAAAATGAATCATCTGAGCAAAGAAAAAATGCAAAATGTACAGGCCAAGGATAAAACTGGTACGAGAAAATGAATGTAGCTAAATCCTGTGTTCACAGAGATTAAAGCAAAGCCTTATGTTAAATGGAATTAAGAGAGTGATGATCTCAGACCCTACCCAGTGGAAAGGAATTACAGAATAGTTTAGGACTGGGTGTAGTAGCACATTCCTTTAATCCTAGTACTCCAGTAGAAGAGGCAGATGGATCTCTAAGCTTGAGACTAGACTGGTCTATTGATCAAATTTCAGGACCTTCAAGTTTAGGCAGTGAAGGAAACCATCAAAAACAGAAATCCAGTGAAGATATAATTGAATGGTGGGGCTATGTTCTAGCCCCAGCAAGCAATAGAACTTGGCAGCTTCACATGGGTCTAGTTTTAGAGTAAAGGATAGAAGAAAGGGTCCTCTGTGATTAAGGAAAGCTGATGAGACCAGGCATGTATCAGAGGTATCCCTCCATGGAGGCCCAGAGACATTCCTGTGTGAAGATGTGAAGGTGAATTATGAATTGTGTTGGAGACCCCAAATGTTGGAGATCTCAGAGCTTTGGATACATGCTGAGGAAAGTGTCAAATAGGGAGTGGAACATTGCACCATAGAGAAAAATGTTTGTTGCAGTCAACAAAGCTGAAAGGGGTTGGAAATTTGAAGAGTACTTTGATATCAGGCATGGAGATGCAGAGTTTGGAGTTTGTCCAGCTCTGGGTTTTGGTCTTGCTTTGGCCCAGTATTTCCTTCCAGTGTTCCCTGTTGGAATAAGTATATCTTGTGCCACTATATGTTGGAAGAATGTGGTCTGTTTTTTTATTTTGATATTTTTAGGGGATTAGGGTTAGGAGATTGCATTATCTCAGAAGAGACTTTGGACTTTGAACTTTTACACAAGTTTGAGACTGTTAAAGACTATGGGGACTTTTCTGCATTATGTTATGGCTATAAGCCTATGGGGGCCAGGGAGTAGGATTTTGCAGTTTAAATTGGAATGCCCACCTATACAGAGTGGTCCTATGAGGAGGTGTGGTCTTATTAGAGTGGGTATGGCCTTTTTTAGAAGAGATGTGTCACTGGGGTTGGACTTTGAAGTCTCAAATGCATAAGACATGCCTAGTATGACTATCTCTTGGTGCCTACTGATTTAGATGTAGAACTCTCAGCTACCCTCCAGCACCATGGCTCCCAGTGTGTCACTATGTTTTCCACCAGGATAATAATGGACTAAACCTTTTAACTCATAGCCAGCCCCAATTAAATAATTTCCTTCATAAGAATTGCTGTGGTCATGGTATCTCTTCACAGCAATAAAAACTCTAAAGAAGACACAGGGTCTCCTCCTACAGTGACCAAGCTTACCTTGAAGTCAGGGATTTGATAGCCTTTGCGAAGGGTGATCTGGAACACATCCATGGAACTGATAAAAGCTGCCAGCCTTGTCAGACTCTGCTTACCACTCCCACCTACACCAACTAGCAGGGCATTTCCTCGAGGGGACTCCAGGATTCGGTTGATATGACAACTGGAGAGGAGTAAGCAGAGACATATCACAAAGTCCATTGTCCACAGTGAGAAGCCCAAGGGATATAATGATTGGAGAGGAAATGTGAGCCTAACCTGGAGGCACAACTGAACTCAGGGGAACTTTCATAATTTGCCCTCAAACATGGTATCATCTTCTTGCTCAAGTGCACTGAAATCATCATGGCTTTACATAAAGCCAGAAGCTCCATTGAACTGGCCAGAGTGGGGGAAATGGCCAGGGAAGGCTGGCAGGCCTGGCAGGTGAGTGGTGGGGCTGGAGAGGGACTCAGATGATTTTCTTCTTCTATCTCACTGGGCCTGCCTTTTCCCCAGTGTTCTCCTTCTCACCTATTTGTGACTCTGGGTAAAAGAGGAACCATACAAAAGAAGAAAAGTAAAAAAAACCTGCTACTAGGAAAAATTCAGAGAAGCTCATGTTCAAGCAATGGATATTTGTGAATATCATTTCATTCACTTCTGGATTCTTCCCCTCAAACATCTTAGCACTCCCAGTATCTGTTTCTCTACACCAGCACTGGGAATGTACTTCAGGTCTCCTCTGGGCTTAGATCATCACCTATGAAAGAAGCCACTATTAACCCAAGAGTCCTTCTTTAAATGATACACCTGCAGCCTCCTCCAGACTCTCATTCTAACCTTCCATTAATCTCCACCAGCAGTGGATCTTATATAAGGCACTTAATGGCTTCTCATTATACAAAATATATAAAATACGGGATAAAACCCCCACAATTCTACTGTCTAGCAATAAATCCTACTGACATTAATTTTATGGGCTTGCAGACTAGTGTGTCTAGATGTCTGTGAATATATATTTGGTTATTACAGCTGAAATGCCAATGCATTTCTATCCTGTAGCTTTTAAAATCCGAGGGCAGCTTATATACTGAACATAATGTTTTGTTTATTTGTTCCAAGTCCTGATGATTAACTCAAGTCCTCACAATGGTACGTGGCACTCTAACACGAAGCCAACTCCTAAACATTGGGCACAGTGTCCTGAGACCAGTTTTTCACTTAGCAGTAGATTATGATGACTTCTCTAAGCCATTAAGCAATATGCTAGACCATGCCTTTGATGGTGCAACACCACCATATAGAATTTCAATACTGTACTGATAATAAAAACACAATAACTTGTTTGTCTGAAATATCCTACTATTGGATACTTAGTCTGTTTCCAATATCTCCAGTTTCATATAACGTGTTATAACATTTTGTTTATATCTCTAATCATTTCCTTGGGGTGAGTTTCCTAGATGTAAAGTTGCTGAGCCAAACAGCAAGGCAATTTTTAAATGGCTCAGGAAATTTAATGGGGGTAAAAAAAAAAAGCTGCTCAGAATGGTGGTGCCCATCTGTGCTCTTCTCAAGTAAAACTGATCTGTAATGCTGGAGGGTGAGAACACACTGGGCTGTATTCACGGAGTTATAGTGTAAGTCGGTGAATTCTAATGTTGGTGATCTTGGACAAAAAGAGTGCAATATAGTTAGCTGGTCTTTGCTACTTTTGTGGATGCTTCTTTTTCCTACCCTATATCCCCTTGGTTTCACCCTCAAACAGTAGGTAGGAGAGAAACAAGGATAGAATGGAGAGGAACTATGTAAATCCCTGAACCTAAATTCTTTCCTTTTGTGTTTTCTTTGACCATGGCTACTAGCAAACTGCATCCAACCTCCTTAAATGACCACAAACTACCAACCCCACCTATCAGGGCTCTAGCATTTATATTCTTCTGAAAAGTTCCCAGAATTCCAAACGTCACAAAGTCACAGAAACTATCTGCAACTGGCAAAATCACACTACTGCTAGAGCACAAGGAAACCCATAGTCAGCTAAGCAGCTCCATATCCCACTTCTGGGATTAAAATGATAACACATTTTTATAATATTTCTGTGTTTTTGAAGAAACCAAAATTCCAAAATTGTCACTACAGTGTGAGAATCAGAATCAGGGTATGAGACTTCTGGCTATGAATCAGGGGATCCACTTGAGATTGGATCCTGTGCCTCTGCGTCCTCGCCCTAGGTTAAAGATGCTTTAGAGATACTCCATGTTCAAAGTAAACAGTAGTGAACAATTGAGGTCTGACTAAGCCCAGCATGGAACTGGTGCCTGGGAGTAGTTTAGAAGACGTCCGACTCGGTAATCTGAATAAGAAACTGTGCATCGTCATTACTTCATCTAAGCATATTTGCTGTTGGGATGGTAACCCTGGCATAGGTGTTTGTGCATCAACAACTCATAAGCAGAATGCACTTGGCATGGACTTGTTCATGTATGTATGCAGTTATTAAACATATACACATATATTTGACAACTTCAAAAGCTAAGTATTATAGTTTTAATAATTGTTTGATTTTCTAGGGAGTTGAATACTTTTTGTGCATAAGACTCACGACTGTTTTTCATTTGTGCATTTTCTGTCCCCCCCCCCCAAGTCTCACTTCTAAGTCTGTAAGCCCCTTTCATGGGCATTTTAAACTCCCTTCAAATTTTTATTTCCACCTTTTTTGTTTTCTGCCTTAGACAAAGAGAAATGGTTAGGACTTAAAACCATACGTCACTGAATTCTGTGTGGCTAAGACTTGTCTGTGTAAATATCCAGGAGTTATTTACTGGTGTACATTTACTTCTTTTATTAGTTCTCCTTTTAACTCCACTTATTTCACTGGGAAACTTATGCTCTGTCATTATCAGATAGACTTACCCTTCTCTCGCCTTTGTATTAGACTATCATTTCTATACGCCTAAAGAGTGTGCATGTTCAATATGTGTCCATCACAAAACAAGCACATTGAAGATCTCCAATACAGTTTCATTACACTGAAACAAAATCCAGTGACTTGTGCTCAGTCTCACATTTAAGGCCCTGTTTATAATTCCTCATTATGTTCTGTGTGGGAGATTTTATTTTCTGTGTCTGAACTGTATTTGGATGGAAGGAGACACTGGTACCAAGTATCCAGGCTCTGTCTTCTCATTCAGGAAAGATGGAGGCCAGATTGGATTCCTAGAGGAGAGATGCAGGCTTGGAGGAAGAACTGGAGTACAATTGGG
This sequence comes from Apodemus sylvaticus, assembly GCF_947179515.1. Taxonomy (NCBI): domain Eukaryota; kingdom Metazoa; phylum Chordata; class Mammalia; order Rodentia; family Muridae; genus Apodemus; species Apodemus sylvaticus. Next base: position 58,533,814 of record NC_067481.1, on the reverse strand, counting down.
TCACTGTGCTGCCTAGTTCACAGTTCTATTCTTGAAGGCCTAGATTCAGCATAGAATGGTCTGTGTTTCTCAATATTTAGATGGAGAATGCATCCTTAGTGATGAAGTTTCTGAGTTAGTATGGGTAAGTTTGCAGCCATCAGTATTGGACTCCAGCTGGGGCTTCATTAACAACCCCTGACAAGGGCAAGGGATTCTGAATTTAAATTACAAAATTTAAAAAGAAGATCAATATTCTAGAGAACTCCTGGGCCAGAAAACCAAGACTGTCTGTGTTAAGCCCATCACTGAATTTCTGAGAGATTAAAAACAAAGGCTGAAGATGCCCATAGCCCAGCTGGAGGAAGCTGAGTCTCTCTCTCTCTCTCTCTCTCTCTCTCTCTCTCTCTCTGGAGGACCAATAAGGCATTTAGAACACCAAAGCAGTGTTCCAAGGTTTGTGCAATTAATAACTATTGTGATTCTAAGAGGAGAAAAATACATGCTAAAAATATACTTGAAGAGAAAAAATAGGCAAAGAAAATTTTGGATGAAGATTATGCCAAAGTGAAGTAGAAGACCTAGTATGAAGATTTCAGCAAGAAGAGAGCAGAATCTGACGGTGAAGGGAGTTGTCAGAGGGGCAGTCAGAGGGGGAAGAGGGTACAGAGTGAGGCCCAAATGCTTCCCGGAAGCTGAGGAGGGCGGCTGTGTATTTATTATACAGTGCACAAACTTATGTTAGATGGAGGGATGGCCGGATGTTAAACATAGTGGAAAATCATGAGAAACGCAACACCTGGGCAAGGAGCATGAAGCATGGACCTGGTCAGACAGAGCATTTGACCTTAGTGTGTGGTAGGTCTGGAATGGATACAGTGACTTTGTTCCCATGGTAAGAGGTGCCTGTTGAAGAGAGAATTAGAGGCAAGAAAGGGTGACAGGTAGTAACTGCCTTTTTGATGGGTTTTGTTGTGAAGAGGTGCAGAGAAATTGGGGTCAGTAGATGAAAAGGGAGATTGTGCTATGGAATACCTTATTATATTTCTGACAAGTGAAAATGTTTGTGTATGCTGATATATGTGACCCAGAAATTAGTGATGGGGTAACAGGATAGGAGGAAGGGAAAGGGAAATAACTACAGGAAGAAGTAAAGTTACCAAGAAGGTGAAAGGGGATGGGACCCTCCAAGATAGGTAGTATGATTGGCCTTCAGAAAGAATAAGGTGATTCTTGTGCTGAAACAGGAAGACTGATGGGCCTTTGTGTGTGGAATTCTTGAGCCAGTGAGGCAGGGGGGTTTTCAGGTTGGTGACATGTCTATGGTGGCAAGCATGAACATTCTCTTCTAGTCATTTTATTATTTTAGTAAAATAAGAGATGCATTCTCTAGCTGTAACTGAAGACAGGGCAAAGCTGTCAAGAGATTGAGGAGAAAGGACAATCAGACCCATGCACTTTTCTCAGGAAGCTAACAGAAATGAAGTTCCCAGAGTAGACAGGGAGGATTTCGGGCCTCAAGCAGGGTCTTTCTGATATGTCTGGCCACAGTGATGAAGCAACATTAACCATCATGTTTGAGAGATTTTCTTCAACAATTGGGAGAGGGATGGAATAGGTGACAGTGTGGTTTAACTAGAATTGTATTTGGTCCAATAGACATTCTGACAGGAGAGTTAGAGAATCCTGGATTGGGCTAACCATCTGTTAACCAAGAAGACATGACAGGGAAATGGGTAAAAGAAAATGATTAAACCATCTGGTCCATAAATGGAAGTCTTGGTGGAATTGAAGACCTGGAGCTTGGAGGGTAGTAGAAGAGAAAGACAGATTTAAGAGTCACAGAGATGCCTGTAATTAGAGTCCAGAACAGAGCTCATCACTGAAAGTAGACACACTGGGGAAGAATGTATTTGAGGGGCAGGGGCATGTAGCTAAAGTCACAGGAGCCATATTGGCTTGGGAATAGAATGTTCAGGGCTGGATGTTGGCAATGAGTGATGTCAGAGGTAAGGAGAAGACTGTCCAGGTGTTCAATGATGGGAGGTAACTGAGCTTCAGTAGACAGTGGCAAAGAGAGGCCAGGGACATGGAAGTGGAGTCCCGTGCTTCAGAATGACTGGGCCTTCTGAACATTTGAAAGAGAAATGGGGGTGGGGCTGGAGAAATGGCTTAGTGGTTAAGAGCACTTACTATTCTTACAGAGGACCTGAATTTGATTCCTAGCACCCAGTCATGGCTCACAACCACCCATAACCCCAGTTTCAAGGGATCTAATGTCCTCTTCTGGCCTCTATAGGCACTGGGCATGTACATAGCATACATATAAACATTCAGGCAACACTCTTATGCACATAACACATAAAACCAAATATCCTTTTTAAAAGGGAGAAATGGCTTAAATTGTGGCATTGTTGTGAAGGTGAGGATAAGAGCCTTGTCCATCTCTGAGCTCTGGGGTTCTTGGGATGGGTGGGAAAGAGAAATTGCTGCCCTCAACTCAGGGGCCAGCCATGTGTCAGTGAGAATTTATCAGTGAAGACTCTGGGAAACTGGGTTAGGGTGTAAGGCACCATGAATACTAAGTAGATCTCAGACTGGACAATGGAAATAGTTGAAGCTGAGCTACACTGTGTGAGTGTAAGTTATCTGGGAGAGTCAATATCATGTCTATTGCCAGTGAGACACTAAATAGTAAGAGAATGCGTAATATTTAAGTTTTGAAATAAACATATACTAACAAAGATGTGCAAGTGTGAGTGAATATGTGTGACTGTGTGTGTGTGTGTGTTTGTGTGTGTGTGTGTGTGTGTGTGTGTGTGTGTGTAGGTCCTGATGTCTGCTGGAGCTGAAGCCTGTGTTCTACTGCCCCCTACACCTACTAGTGAAACTGCAGCTGTTGCACTGCCACCAGCTGTCTTGATCCTCAGTGATGCCTAACAGCGGCTGACCAGACTTCAGGATTTTTTTTTATTTATTCGATATATTTTTTGTTTACATTTCAAATGATTTCCCCTTTTCTAGCCCTCCACTCCCCGAAAGTCCTGTAAGCCCCCTTCTCTTCCCCTGTCCTCCCACCCACCCCTTCCCACTTCCCCGTTCTGGTTTTGCCCTATACTGCTTCACTGAGTCTTTCCAGAACAAGGGGCCACTCCTCCTTTCTTCTTGTACCTCATTTGATGTGTAGATTATGTTTTGGGTAATCCAGGTTTCTAGGTTAATATCCACTTATTAGTGAGTGCATACCATGACTCACCTTTTGAGTCTGGGTTACCTCACTTAGTATGATGTTCTCTAGCTCCATCCATTTGCCTAAGAATTTCATGAATTCATTGTTTCTAATGGCTGAATAGTACTCCATTGTGTAGATATACCACATTTTTTTTTTTGCATCCACTCTTCTGTTGAGGGATACCTGGGTTCTTTCCAGCATCTGGCAATTATAAATAGGGCGGCTATGAACATAGTAGAGCATGCATCCTTATTACATGGTGGGGAATCCTCTGGGTATATGCCCAGGAGTGGTATAGCAGGATCTTCTGGAAATGAGATGTCCAGTTTTCTGAGGAACCGCCAGACTGATTTCCAGAGTGGTTGTACCAATTTGCAACCCCACCAGCAGTGGAGGAGTGTTCCTCTTTCTCCACACCCTCTCCAACACCTGCTGTCTCCTGAATTTTTAATCTTAGCCATTCTGACTGGTGTAAGGTGAAATCTCAGGGTTGTTTTGATTTGCATTTCCCTAATGACTAATGAAGTTGAGCATTTTTTAAGATGCTTCTCCGCCATCCGAAGTTCTTCAGGTGAGAATTCTTTGTTTAACTCTGTACCCCATTTTTTAATAGGGTTGTTTGGTTTTCTGGAGTCTAACTTCAGGTTTTATGGAACTGTATTGGGGTGGAGGGAGAATCTCGTCAAGATACATGGTATTAAATTCTCAAAGAACTAATTTATAAACTTGAGAAAAAAAAGTGACTTGGAATAACCAAATGAGACCCCTGACCCTGGGAGGGAGAAGCTACCAAGGAGAGGCAAGGAAGAGATGCACACTCACACATGACATATGGCATCCTCAAAGAGAACCAGGTCCATCACAGCATTCACTTCATTGTGACTCTCCAGGGCTTCCACCAGAGTCTGGTTCAGAAGGTCCCAAGATTGCACAGGCATGTACTTGGGCTCACCAATGCCATTTGCAAAGTGACAATACATGTTCAGGTTTTGAGTCTGTTTCAGCATCTCTTCACTCTCCTGGAGAGAAGACACAGGGATGAGGACCTTCTTTATTCTCATCTGGTACCTTATATGGTGGAGACACCAAGATGGCTGCTTTCTCTCTCTCTATATATATACTCTGTGAAAATTAAGCTCTTTGGCATTTCTCTGGGACATGGACTTTTTACCATGAATTTATCAGCTCCAGGGATTCATAAACATTTGTTATACCTTTTTTTTCCCCAGACAGGGTTTCTTTGTGTAGCCCTGGCTGTCCTGGAACTCACTCTGTAGACCAGGCTAGCCTCGAACTCAGAAATCCGCCTGCCTCTGCCTCCCAAGTGCTGGGATTAAAGGCGTGCCCCACCACTGCCTGGTTACATTTGTTATTCTTTATGGATTAATGGTGGAAAGTGGGAGACATCCACCTTTAAAGCACTGTAAGAATCTTTTTTTTGTGTGTGTTCAGAAGACTAGATGAGGACATGGCTGGATTTCTTTGGGCAGGACTCCTTTGGTAATGTTGGATACAGTGTATCACTGTGCAGTGGCTTCAGTTACCCTACAGCCATTTCAATGGCTCTTATTTCTTAACTTACAGAATGGTCATAAAGCATATCTCTTATGAAGTTGGTCCACCCATAGAGAAAGCTTGCTTTCTGAAGAATATACTAGTAGCTCCCCTTCCTTAATTTGCTGGTTTATATAGATGGTTGCTTCAAATATTAAAGCATTTAGACTAGCATGTACTGTTTATAACACTTTCATAAGGATTCTGCCTTACTGTTTGTCAAATCTTACTTCAGGTCAAATATTAGCACATTGCATAATCACTAGTACAATTTGATTAATTAAACAGAGACAACTCTTCATCTCTTCATTAGCAAGTTATTCTCCAAGCACTTTAGAGGCTTCTATTAGCTTGCATTAGAGGACAAATAGTAAATTATTTGCTTGACAAAATCTTGATATTTAAGTTTTAATGTAGGAAGAAATATTATAAAGGTGATGTATGTCAGGAAGACTTTCTGAAATTCAGATTAGAAAATCCATGTTGGGAACAGGTAACCAGTAGGGGTCATTGCCAGGGTTAAGTCATGAGAGTGTTAGTCTTATAAATTCCATAGGTAAGACCCACCAAACACAAAGGAGGAAAACCAAGCCTGCTGTCTGAGAAAAAGAATAGAGGGCTAGAAGACTGAATATCAGATGTGCCCTGACTTTTGAGGGTCTTTTCAGGGCCATGGAAAAATCCTACCCAGGAGGAGAATGGGGGAAAGATTGTGTGTGTGTGTGTGTGTGTGTGTGTGTGTGTGTGTGTGAGTGACGGGGATATTGGCAGTGAGTGGGATGTAACATGAATAAGTAAAAATAAATAAATTAATTAATTAATTAAATAAAAAAAGAAAACCCCATCTTATTGTGTCTTTGTTGATAGTAACAATTGTCTAGCCATTTGGGTAGGTTGATTACAATGCAAGAGTTGCTTTGTCTAGTTTAAGAAGGCATAGTAGGAGTTCTGTCCTGGACAGTTTTATGCCTAACTTGTCTCAAGCTACAGTCATCAGAAAGGAGAGAACCTCAGTTGAGAAAATGCTTCCATAAGATTATAGGGAAGTCTGTAGAGAATTTTCTTAATTAGTGATTGATGTAAGAGGACCCAGCCCATGGTGGGTGGGGCTACTCCTAGATTGGTATTTTTGGGTTCTATAGGAAAACATAAATCTGTGAGTGAAATAAATGCTTTTGACTCAAGTTGGTCTTAGTCATGTATTTTATGACAGTAATAGTTATCTTAAATAGGAGACAGGTCTAATGCCCAGCACCTACATAATGGCTCAAATCACCTATAACTCCAGTTTCAGGGGATCCAATGCCCTCTTCCAGTCTCCCTGGGCACCAGGCATACACATAGTAATAGAAACACATGGAGGCAAACCATACACATAACATAGAAATAAATACAGGAAATAAGAAAGGACAGGAAAGGAATGCAGAAATCCAGTTGCTCTTCTTGAGAACAAGCTAACCTACTGGGTTGAGCCTGATGGGAATCAGTTTACATTAAGGATCTATCAGGAGAGAAACCAAAGTGTAGTTTTGAGAAGGCTGATCTACAAAGATTCTTTGATGAACAAAACAAGTCTCCAGTTTAAGGATCAGAGCCACGCTGTATAGAAGGGAGAGAGGAAGATACCTGATATAGTAAATCAAAGGACCCTTAACAGTGACATGGTGTTTCAATAAAAGCTACAAGTCAGAGACCTCTAGACTTTTAGAAAGGGGATGAATTACTTTGGGAGAATTCAGGCAATTTTGTCCTGATACCAGTGCTAGCATATGTGTAGGCAAGGGGTTTCAGCTGTCTTCACAAGTGTTGTTAGTTAGAATAATGGCTGTGTAAACTCTATTTTGGTCTCTGATCAAATGATGTGAGCTTTTTCATCAAGCCACATAAAGATCTGTACTTCAAAAACGAAGTGTTGTGAATTTAAAGCTCTAGCACAGACCAACTCATAAAGACAAGACTTACTTGCAAAGTTAACTCTAAGTACACAAATTGGCTAACTCTGCAGTGCTCACAGGGGACCATCTAAGATGTGAGAGATCTGAGCGCCAGGCTCCATAAAGATAACGAGGGAAGGAGAAATGAAGGTGTTTACCTTGAAAACAGCCAGTCACAAAGAAGCTACTTGGACATTCTGCTCAGCACCAGAAAGTTTGTCATTTAGACTGGGTTGGGTTATGTGTAAATTAGCATGGTGTCAGAAGAACTACAGTTAAAAGAACTTTCTAGAGCAGTGGTTCTCAACTTGCCTAATGCCATGACCCTTTAATAAAATTCCTCATGTTGTGGTGACCCCTCTAACCATAAAATTATTTTTTTTGCCTCTTTATGACTGTAATTATCCTACTGTTATGAATCATAATATAAATATTTTTAAAGTTAGAGGTGCCAAAGGGTTTGAGGCCCACAGGTTTAGAATCACTGTTTTAAAACATTATGTGACCATCTTCAGAGGTGCACATCTCAGGAGAAAATATGGAGCTGATCCAGAGACGGTACCTCAGTATGGGTGTGGGCTGTTTCCCAAAGGTTCATTTGTTGGCAGCTGGATCCCCAGTGGGCCATGTAATAGACAGTGGACTCTTTAAAAAGTAGGGCCAGACAGAGGTAGTTATATCACTGGGGACCTTGTGCTCTGAAGTTAATGATTCTAATCTCAGGCAATGAGTTGTCAGCTCTTCTGAGAGTATGTTGAAAAGTGAACCCAAGTCATCTCCTTTAAGCATGCTGTCCTATCTACCTCTGTACCTGCCATCACTGTGAGTCCCCTCACAGAGACCAAACAAAGGAGGTCATTCCATCTTAGATTGTCAGCTTGTAGTGTTGTGCTCCAAATACCTCCATGTCTAAAATGCACAGCCTAACATATTTTGTTAAAATAAAAGAGAATAGGCCAATTCATTGAGTATATATATATATATATATATATATATATATATATATATATATACATATACATATACATATACATATATATGTGTGTGTGTGTGTGTGTGTGGAGAGGGAGAGGGAGAGGGAGAGGGAAAGAGAGAGAGAGAGAGAGAGAGAGAGAGAGAGAGAGAGAGAGAGAGAGAATAGCATAATTACAGACAAGGTTTCATTCTTTCCAGTTCAAGAGAGGACAGACAACATGGTGGCTCAACAGAATGTTCTATGCTAGTTGCTAGGTAAGTTTGTAGCTGGGAATGGCATCATGGTGGTGTTCCAGTGTCAACATTTCTCAAGACACATTCCACTTGATATTCTCTCTGTGAGTTAGGAGTTCTTGACAAAGGTGAATGAGTTTCAGGGTGCAATGTGTATGCAAAATGGTGTGTGAATTAGGAAGATTCCAGATTTCTTGATTTAAGCATTAAAAATACACTGTGACTTTCCAAGGCAGAGGTGTAATATGAAGCCCCTCTCCACTGTTCCTGTCAAGACTTCTTTTCAGCTGTTCAGAAGAGCATGTGTCAAGGATCATAGTCACAGAACTATGGTGTATCAGAAAAGGGGATCACATGGTGGCATATGCTTGTAATCCTGTGTGCAAGGAAGTGGAGGCAGGAGAGCCAAGGCTGCAAGCCGAGCCTGGCTGCATAGTGACTGACATAGAGTGGATTCAAGGACAGCTTAGCTGTACAGCAAAATTCTGTCTCATAGTAAAGGAAGATTGAGGAGAGAAAGGAAGGGGAGAAGAGGAGGGGGAGAGAAAGAGGAGCTGATGAGGTAGCAATCACCAATAGTTCTCCTCTCTGATTTGTGGACAGGAAATTACAGTTTTAGTTATTAATATAAATACCTACTGCCCAGAAAAATTCTAAATGTTTTGAGTTTCCGAATTATCCCTCATTTCCAGTTATTAACACCTTCAAAATGGCTGTCACAGGAGTGATGGGATGTTGAACACCATCTGAGATGTCACCTAGGGAGCTACAAAGAGCCTCAGTATCATATAAGTCTTTGGATCAGATACTTTCTAGGGATCCATAGATATGAAATACATGAAAAAATTGTGTCTTGCCTATCATTTTTTTGACCAGGCAAGGCCATGATAGAATTTCTTTTTGTAACCCAATCCCTGACTTCCTAGACTAGGGTTGTTTTGGTGATCACCTCCATGGTCCTCACATTTTTAAAATATAGAAAGAGCACAGGCAATACTCACATCAAAATTTTTCTTGAGGAATTCTGTTTGGATTTTGTCAAAAAGATTGAAATCCTTTTCTTCTACCATCTTATCCCGATAAACCCGATTTGACTCATGCAGATAGAGTTTTACTAGGTCCTGTGTGGATTTCACACATTCCACGGAGGAGAAAAGAATGCCCTTCCAGGAAAACAGATAGCAAATTATGTTAACAACATGTCAGAAGTACAACACTTGAAAGAACTTTTTAGATCAGTAGATTTCAACTTTTCTAACATTGTGAGCTTTTAATACAGTTCTTCATGTTGAGGCGAGCCCCCAACCATAAAATTGTTTTTATTGCTACTTCACAGATGTAATTTTGCTATTGTTATGAGATATAATGTAAGTATTTTTTGATATAGAGGTTTACCGAAGGGATAGTGACCCACAGATATAGAATCACTATCCTAGAGCATTGTGTCCAACCTGGGATGGTACCTCAGGATTATCTCACTAAGGAGTTTGTTATGGTGAAGGGGAAACTTGGAATGTTGACAAGGAGTTTTGTCAGAAAGATATGCCATATTTCATTCCTACAATGTTTGTTTTGCAAATTGATTTTGGTAATGATTGAACACATGAAATCAAACAGAGACAGATGATAGGAGAGGAATATCTGTCCTTTGCAGGTCAGCAGCCAATATGTTTATCTCTACTGAGTTATCTTCTTATATATTACAGAGATGTTAATCTGTCACCGCTTTCCTATTACTAGCCTACAAATGAACATCTGTTTTGATGAAAAAGCAAATGGAGGCAGACCTAACAATCTCAGGGGTCCTCTATCTAGCTTTGAACCCATCACCTGGTTCCCTCTCACTGCCCTTCTTGTCCTGGAGGAGAAGGGGCTACTTAATGGTTCCTTATTGTTCATACAATAATAGTTAGACTTAAGTACACAACACAAACATCTGGTTATAACATTGCTATGCCCTACATCTTCATGAACATCCTCATCTTTGCTTCTCAAACATCTAGTTTCCACTTTAAGATTTGTTCTTCTGACCATGCACTCCTTTATGATCCCATTCTTCCTTCTTTGCTTCCCCTGCTCATCTGTCATGATTCCATTCCAATGCCTTTGTGGAAGACGTATAAGCACCCCCTCCCCATTTTTACAACACCCATAACCTCTGATAGATCCCACACGGTCTTTTCTGTATAAATCTCCAAAATTGCAGAATTATTAGCTCTTCAGCTTATTATTTTTTTCTCCACGTTCATTTATTGGAGGTCATGATAACTCTCTCAAAGGGAAACAGATGGATTTCAGGGATTGCAGTTGATTCTTATCGTTGTATAACTAGTGCCTAGCATGCTGCCTGAGACAGATTTAGATTTGAATAGAGATTTAGATTCTCCTTTTGAAAAATTTATTTTAAAGTTGCATGTATGTGTGTATATTTGAGTTTGAGTATGTGGACATAACTTCAGGTGATACCAGAGTCCAGAGATACCAAATCCTCTGGATCAGGAATTATGGAAAGTTGTGAACTCCCTACCATGGGTGCTGGAACCTGAACTCAGAAGCAATACATGCTTTTAAACTACTCTTTAGCCCCTCAAAATGGAAATGATTTTTTTTATTAGAATAAAGAGTGGACTAGTGTTAAATCTACACATTGGCATATGGCATAGCAAAATATCTTTCATCAAGACTTGTTTTAGTAACAGATGATTAGCTGATCATGGATAAACCCTCTAAGTTCAACAAGAAAAGATAGACAAGGTATTTTAAAGATTCTTATTTTCAGTCATTACCTAGAGAATAACCAAGATAGTGAAGACTTGAGGGGATAAGATGCCAGAGAAATGAACCAAGTAACTAGTACCACTTTTCCTCTTGAGACTTTTATCAGTTCACCAACTATGGATACAAGGTAGATGAAGGAAACATGGAGATAGGGAGAGGTAAAGATTTTGCATGATCTTGTCTTGTCTCATGGAGTGGAGAGGTAGGATGAAAACTAGGTACAGGTTTACAAATAAGGAGAACCATGCTTAAAATCCACGGGGAGGCCCCAAAGGGTTGTGGTCAGGTCTTACAGGGATGGAAGCTGCAGTGTGACCACTGTGGGCTTCAGAGATAGACATGGAGAAGTGTTTGCCCACCAAAGAAAAACCATCATTGTCTAGACCTCAAAGTATCTGGCCATGGTAAAGCCAATCAGAACTACATATTAAACAAAACTTATGAGGAACACCAGAACCAGATAAGACTGAATGACTGAAAACAAGAAGAAAAGAAAAATAAGCATCTGGGGGTTAGTGGCCAATGCCTTTAGTTCAAGCATTTGGGAGGCAGAGGCAGGCAGATTTCTGAATTCAAGGCTAACCTCTTCTACAGAGTGAATTCCAGGATATCCAGGGCAATACCTATCTCAAAAAAAATCAGATGATGGTGATGGTGATAGTGATGGTTATGGTGATGGTGATGATGATGGAGGAAGAAAGAAACAGAGAAGAGAGGTAGAGGGAGAGGGGGAGAGAGAAATAGAGAGGTCAGATTCATAGTGATTTAGGCACTGGACTGAACAAATGCAAACTTTCATGAAATTCTGATTGATATAGCATTCACTAGAGGAATAGCAAATAAAATGTTTATCTTGAAAGAAGAAGAAAATAAAACAGCAGAAATACACAAAAATTCCACAGAATTCAAGAAGGGAAGGAAAGGAAACAATGGAGGAAACATACAAAAGTAGGACAGGAAGCCTGAACCACAAATGCATGAGTACATGACAACATGACAAATGGACAGTATTCTGAAAAGGCACAACTGCCAGGCTTGCTTTCTGAAAGTCAAATGTGTAGATAACACTTACATTTATTCTCAAGCATAAGAATATAGGAAATCTGAGCATAAGACAAAAAGAAACTTTTCCTAACCATGGGCTCTCCAACTGCAGTCCAGCTTATCTTAGATAACAAATATTCAGAAAGGATTATGACTACATGTGTACAATTTTGGCCATTAGTCTCTAAACAACAAACAATCACAACTACCTAAGTAACAACTACACTGTGTTAGGTATTTTGTGTAACCTAAAGATCATCTGAAGTATAAGGGATGATGTGTGCAAGTTATATCAAGTGTCGTGGAACAGGCAGAGGTTAGAAGATTTGTGTATTATGTTTGAGATTTTGGCTCAATTTGCAGAATTGAAAAAAAAGATAAAAATAACAACAAAAATACTCTGATATTTCTTATAAAGGACCTGAGCATCTTTAGACTTTCATATCAATGGGTGGGTCATGGTTCCATGTCCTGTGAACACCAATGGACAAATGAAATTACAGACTAAAGGGATATGGATTAGTCATACTATCATCAGACAAAGTTAATTTTAAAGCAAGGGCTATTTATTGAGGTTAAAGAAGTACATAAAAGCAACAGTTGAAGAAGGTGGACTAGTTGTAGGTATATTCATATACATGTGAGAAAATAGAGTTGTTTAAATTTCTACTTTTTTGTCAATATAATTTTATAGTATAAAAAAGAATAGGAAGAAAAGGAGAAGCAGATGTGTCCATATGTCCAAACCACTTGGGAGAGTTTCACAAATCTTTCTCAAAGGCTTGTAGAACATATAAATTTTTAAAACCAGTATCAGTACAATGTACAAAACTTAAGTTACATGATTTAAAAATGTGTATTAATTGATGCATTGACTAAACTATACCTAATGTCTGAGAACACATTTCTCAAAACTGCATGTTAACTGTATTGTGGGAAACATGGCAAATCTCAATGAATTTCAATGGAATGAAATCACATGAAATTTGCTGAAATTAGGTAGTTATCAATTAAAAAAAAAAGTAAAACCCAAAACTTCTAAATGTTTGAAAATGAATGCTACACTGAAGATTGTAAATCATAAACCATGCAACCTGGGAAAGCCTACATGTTGCAAATGCAGTCAGAGGAAAATTTATAACCATAAAGTGAACACTACAGAAGAGTCAGGAGGATGGTTATTGAGGTAAGAAACCATATCAAGATGTGAGAAAAATAACTAAAGGAATTCCATGTCCAAGTTAAATAGGAAGGCAACAAATAAAAGCACAAATATTAGTAATATGTTTGAAAAAACAAGCAACAAACCAAAACATTCAATATAGTCAAATGTTGGATTCTTTCAATTTTCATTAAAAACAAAAACAAGGACTGGCAATGGATAACTTCTTTGCAGAAGTGACACAAGAGAAAAATGAACGCCTCAGCTAACTCTGTCTGTGGCCATGAAGTCTATTGTATAGGCAGGCCACCACCAGCCAGATGAAGATTTTAGGGGGGAAAAGACAGTTCCTCAAGAGAGCCGGAATTCTGCCTGCAGAAAGCCTTCAAAGACAGTATAAGGACAAAAGGATATTTTTTGCCTATTTTTAAATGATATTGTGGTAAATATATGATACAAAATGGAGTAGTGTTATGTGCATCAAAATCGAATTCATAATTTCAACCCTTTGTAAAGAAAACTCTAGGTGGCTGTCAACCCATGTGGAAAGTATGATGAAATGTGGCACAAAATCTTCCAGAAGTAGAAAAAATGGAAAAAAATCTAAGGCATTTTATTTAGATTTTAGAACCTTAGGTTCACAAGAAAGGAGGTTTAGCAATTCAAATGCAAAAATTATGTATGTTAGAAAGCGGAATCCAAGGAAAGGGTACAGGCAGTAACCAAGTTACTCCAGGAATACAAAGTTAGTTGACTTAAGATTCAAAAGTAATTAACATAATTTAGCATAGTATCAGACTAGGGAAGAAAAAAAGACTTAATTATTTCAATCAGAAAATTAAGTTGCTATACTTAGTTGTGAATAAAACTCTTAATAAATTATTAAAAAATCATCTTACCAGAGCAAAGAGCACCCTCAGAAACCTATGGAAAACACTGTATTCCTGAGTTATTAAAGCCTTTCTCTCTGAGAAATTAGGAGTGTGAAAGATACTGCTCTCAGCACGCCTCTTCAAAACTCTACTGGAGGTTGAAGTAACACACACACACACACACACACACACAAGAAAAAGAAATAAAAATTAAGGGTTGGAAAGAAATATAAAAGTAACTTTAATTTGTTGGTTTTTGAGACAGGTCTCATTGTATAGTTCAACTTGTTATGTAGACCTTGCAGGCCTGAGGCTCATAGAGGTCTCTGGTGTCTTCTACAATGCCGGATTTGGTGGCCTGTACTGTCTCACTGTGCCTTGAATGTTACTTTTAAATCCAACAATACAACTAAAGAAACAAACAATGAAAGACATGTTGAATGAATTAGTAATACTCACTCAAATTTTATTGTTACAAAGTTTAAAACTAGGCCAGAATAATGTGAGGTTAGAAGCCTGGGCAATATTGATGGCTAGAAGGCAGAGGAAAGAGTCAAAGGAAACCTTAGCATGGGGCTCTGGTATATTCTAGTTCTTGAGTAAGGTGTGATTACAAGGTGTGGTCACTTGTGATAATGAACCAAGCCAGATACTTGGGACCTGTGTGCATTTCTGCCTGCATGCTGTACTTCAATAGAGTATAAACATGAAAAAATTAAAGAAAAAAATAAAGAAGAATCAGCTCCTGTAGCCCTAGCTGGATGTGTACCTTGGCCTCTTTCTCCTCAATAAATCTCTGAGGCATCAGTTGTAAATAAAATGGAGTGCGAGGTAAAGTGCCACCTGGGAGTCCTGGCTTCTGAGGTTTGGCACTTGACAGTGAGGGGCATCATTTCTTGACCTTTATAATTCCTGTTACAGTCATAGTCACATTGACTAGCAATGAAGCATTCAGCAGCTGTGAACATGCCAAGTGCAAATTGTGCACTGTCTTAATTTGTTATATGCTGCCCTGAGCAGGGAAAAATCAGTTCATGATTTCTGTGACCACAGCCCACCAAATTCTACTGGGATTTCAATGGATGGAGGGAAAGGTATAGAAAGGCTTGAAATGAGTTAGGCTCTACAGGAAGGATATTTCTCCAATTGGCTGTTCAATTAACCCCCCCTAATATCTTGCATCAGGCCTTCAGACAAGCTGCCAAGAACAAGACAGGAGGCAGTGGTCAAGGTGTGAACTTTAAACTGTCCTCTGGGGTAACACTGGCAGAGCCGTGCAGCTGGAGTTGAAGAAAACAGCACTCCAATGGGAAATGTACTTCTCAATGCTATGGCAGCTGGCTGACAGCTGATGGGATGCCAAGAGGCCGGGTTGAGATAAAGAACCCAAGGTGTTGCCAGTCAGGCTACTTGAGTTATGCACAGACAGGCCAGGAGAACAAGAGACTCAGTCTTCACATTCTGGCATCTCTCCCATTTCTGGTTCTTCCTTGATCCTGCATCCATTGCACAAAACAAGGTTGGCATAGAATATCCACTTCCTGGAAGGCATTTTGTGGCTCTAAATTACCTATGGAACCTGACATTTTTTAATGGGAATAGAGACATCCTTGTGGACCTATGGGGCCCTGGCTCCAGGATGCTCTTGAGCATCATAAACCATGAAAACTCAGGCATTCATAGAAAATACAGCTGTCTAAGCATATAGCTTATGCAGATCCTTCTGTATACCTTCAACCATGTCTAAATTACGTATAACAGCTAATGAAGTTGATAAGGTCAATAGTTGTTATATAGTACACTATTAGGGGAACACTGATCAGAAAGAAAGTAACCTGTTGTCTAAAAATCGGATTGACTCCAGCTCTGTGGAATGCAAGATTAAAGACAGTTGACACAGTGGTCAGTGTTTTACCTTCTATGGGTGTGGAGAGGATTAAAGGAGTTGATGAGTGCAGCTCAGTGCTGTACTTGATAACTATTATACACCAAAGCGAAGCCTTTTACAAGGGCTTCTCCTCAGGTCTCCCATTGTCTTGCAGTCTCATCCTTTGCCTCCTCACTACCCACCACTGCTCTTCCCACCCACTTCTAACAGTTTTGTTATTCTGTTTAGTACCACCTTGTGCCTTCTTTTTCCTTGTCCCTCTATTCATGTCCTTATTTGCTAGCTACTAACTTCATCAAGTCTCTACTGAATGGAGGTAATAGTATCTGCCTTAGGGTAGAGTTTTTATTGCTGTGGTAAAACTCCATGATCAAAAGCAACTCAGGGAGACATGGGTTTATTTTCCTTGCTGCTTGCCTGAGGGAATTAGGGCAGGAACTCAAGGCAGGAGCTTAGTAGTAGGAACCAATAAGGAGGCCTTGGAGGAATGTTTCCTGTGGGCCTGCTTCCCATGGCTTGTTCATTTTACTTTCTTATACAACCAAGGGATTGCACTGCCTAAGGTGAGTTAGATCTCCCATATCAATTATTAATCAAGAAAATGCCTCTCAGATTTACACTCAGGCCAATTTTATGGAGGCATTTCCTCAATTAAATATACTCTCTTCCCATACACATTTGGGTTTGTGTCAGACTTGATAAAGCCAACTAGAAAAACCACCTATTCCAAAGTATTGAGGTGCAGCAAGGGTTTCAAGATATCTAAATGACAAGGCAAATGTCCAGTCAAGACCCTAAGCAAGGCTACTTCTGATCTAGGCTGGTTGACCAGTTCTCCTTTAATGCTACCACTGAAGAGCAAAGTGTACTTGACCAGTTTTACCTCTTGCTTTTCATTTAGGAGATGTAGACAGTAATATCTAGACTCCATCACACTGCAGTGAATTAAGCATGGGGTTGTGATGTATGCAGTGTCTCTCTCAACTAGTATTCAAAATGTAAGAGCTGATTGTGAGTAAGCACATACTTCGCCATGGTCTGGGATCCTCAGCACCAGAGGCTTTACAGGGTAGTGGGGTTTTTGCTTTTGATATTTTTGAGGTAAGATCTAATTGTGTAGTCCGGTCTGGCCTCCAACTAACTGTGGCAGGTAGATATCAAGTGGGAGACCATCCTAGGCTACATCTGAAACAGATTTGATCTGGAAATGAACCTGGAATTTGTAGAGCTGAGGCTGAATCAGAAGATGAAACATGACATTTAAGAATATTACAACACATTTTATAACTTGTGTGGTTCGGAGGACATTCTTTTTCATCATGGCTACAATGAGTACCACAAGTGATGGAGGGGTTTGTAACTAATTACTCTTCTTTTCCACCCTCTTATTTTTTATTTTCTCTTCTTTCCCCTTTCCTCCTTCTCTTATAACTGACTCCCTTTCATTCTCTTTTCTCTTCTTTCTTGTCAATCTTCTCCCACGTTCTACTCTATACACTAGAGTATTAGAAGTACACTAAATAATATAGCATTGTTACCCTCAATGCTAAGCCTTGGAACAAAGGAACCAACTGGGGAATGTGTTCTCTTTACTGAGAAATAGTATAGTTTTAAAATAAAATTTTGTTTTGTTGAAGTATTCCCCACAGAGCCATGACACTCTGTACCTACTTATGATCCCAACTCCATATACTTCTTGCTTTGTTGAAAGAGGTTTGTCACTCACCATGTAACTGATTAAGAATAGGAACCCATGAATCATCTCTAATATTTCATAGTATCTCATGAACTTACTTGGAAAATATTGGCAAAATCTCTGAGATTGAAGATGTAGTGAAATTTGATTGCTGTGGGCAGAAACGTGGTGGCAATTTTCTGGTGGAAGGTGACAGCCAGGTTGATCAGAGGAGAGATGGATTTCTGCAGGGTGGTGGGAAAGTTTCCAAGCTTCAGATGATGGGTCAGGATGGTGCTATAGATGGAAGAGAGGGCATCAGCTCCTGGGAAGCCGAGGGCAAACACGCTGAAGTGGCGCTGCAGGAAAAAACAAGGCATGAGGGAGAGGAGTAAGCTGGATGTCTCGTATCACCCAGTGAAGATCACTGCTCTAGACTAGGGACAGTGATCAAAGATTCTACATCAAAGTTTAAGTTGAACATGATGTGACTGGGAAGATAATGACATTGAAGCTTCGATCAAAGATGGGGAAAGAGTTCCATCAATCAGAAGTCTCTTCTGGCTGCGCAGTGGTGGCCCATGCCTTTAATTCCAGCACTTGGGAGGCAGAGGCAGGCAGATTTCTAAGTTTGAGGCCAGCCTGGTCTACAGAGTGAGTTCCAAGACAACCAGGGCTACACAGAGAAACCCTGTCTCCAAAAACAAAACAAACAAACAAACAAAAAGTCTCTTCTATTAAGAATGAGGAAGTTGAGTTGTACAAACCCTGTGAGCCCCTCTCGCTCTAGATCCTTATGACACTGAAGTTTCTTTCTAATTTGAGAGATGCAAGTTGGTTTGCTACTTTAGTAGGCTAGCAGGGGAAAGGCCAGTTACCACCAGTAATCAAAGGCTGTCAGCCCAGATAGATAGCATTAGGACTCAGAGGTAACACCCATGCCTGCCTCCTTCTGTACCTGAAGCCTTGGGTTGATGGTAAAGCTGCCTGCAGTGGGGTTCATACAGGAGATGTACTGTACATTCATGATCTCCTTCAACATCAGCTTGTTCCGATCATACCTGAAATAGATGCCTCCAGTGAGCCACCTATGGTGGTGTGCACCCATAACCTAGGTACTCAGAAGGCAGGAAGCTGTGAGTATGAGGGGAGCCTGGGCCACATAGTGGCATTGTATCTAAACAAAACAAAACAAAACAAAAACTTATAGTGAGAGTCGCATAGAAGGGCTAAGGTAAGTAGCACTTCCTCCATGTGAGGTAGGACAATTTCCATCATTCACGTGTTTGGCTGTGTCTTACCTCCTTTTCTATTGCTGTGCTATTGTACCCATGATCAAGGACATTTTTAAAAGAAAGTATTTTACTTGGCTTATGGGTTCAGATGGTTAGAGTCCATGATGGCAGATAGAAGGGACAGCTGAGAGTTCACATCTTAATCCACAACCTGAAGCGGTGAGAGTGCGTGGAAAATGGCATGTGTCTTTTGAAACTGCAAAGCCCAACCTCAGTGACATCTTCCCTAATGTGGTCACACCTCCTAATCCTTCCCCAAACAGTTCAACCAAATGGGGACTACACATTTAAACATATGAGCCTCTGGGGTTCATTCTCATCCAAACCACCATAGGCAATTAAATAAAAAAAAAGTAGAAGTCAGAAATTTACTGAGAGATTAAGAAGAAATAATAGCCCAAGACAAAATTACAAGAATCCCAGTATCTACAGAAATAGTCCAGGAGGAGAGCATACAGGTAAGAACTCATAGAAAAGAAGAAACTCAGAGGGATGTGGCTGCCCAGAAAGCAATGGTAGCCAGCATTCCTACATTAGAACTGCAGAGGGAAGAAAGACCTACCTTTCTCCAATAGGATCTCTTGGATTCCACAGGACTAGTTAGTAGGTTTGTAGGAATAGTTCAGAAATTGGGGTGGGGGGTAGTAATCAAAGAAGAATGCATCGAGGATGAGTTGGAAAGTAGGCAAAAAGCAAAAACAGAGAGGGAAATTTAGTTATACACAGAAGAGAGATTAGCCTTAGGAAAATGACTTTTAACAAACAAAACAAAAGTTTCAATGATGTGAAGGAGCCAACAAAGAGATGGGGACTAGCTAGTGCAGAGTTCCAGGAACAGGAATTGGTTGAACCATTACATGGGAGTAATGCTTTAGGAGAGATGTCATTGGAGCTGGAATAAGGGGTTTACAAGTCAGTGAGCAAGGGTCGACTTGGCATTAGTTTCCTTGGAGAAAGCCATGTCATCAGCTCTGGTACATTGGGAATTTGAATAGAGAGAAGAGGGTATTTCAGAGAAAGTACACACAAAGAGAAAGAGCAACAGGGTAGGATTTCTGTCAAGTTTCTACTTCCCACTTAAAGTTCTTACTGTCACTCTATCTTTTCTATATTGAATAGTAGCTTAAATCCTAGTGCAGGCTGAGACTGAGGGCAAGATGCTAATGGTTTGGCAGAGATTTTAGGAAGGACCAAGAAGTAACTGAAGTTAGCATCTTCACTATGACCCCTCTCTCATTTCTCTCTTGAACCCACAGCACACCTTTACAGAAGGAAGGAGGAGAGCCAGGAATGTTTTAGATCACCAACTTTGTCCTGTAGACTGTGTTCACTGTCTGCCATTAAAAACTAGGCTATTTTAAGAGAAACTAAGACTCTGCATTGCTCTGAAGATATCAAATCCATGCAAGTCAGCTGGGAGTGTGTCTGTTATTATCAGAGCATCTCTGTAGGAGGCTGCAGTGGAGGTGAGTGGGGAATTTAGCTCTGTGGTTAGAGGAAGTCTCAGAGAAGGTAATTTTGAGATGTTGTCATTTTAAAACTTTATGCCATAGCTTTATATTTGGTTTGTTGCCATATATGTAGGTAACATATAGCCAATAAAATCCAAAATTCCCTTTCTAGCTTCTGTGCATTCTTCTAATACACCCACTCCTCTCAGCCTATAGTGTGTGAAAGTGAGTCATGCAGAAACTTCCTTTTTGGATGAATTCTCAGTACCCCTTTGTCCTGGAGGCCCTGTCTCAGGGGGAACTCCAAGAAGCTTAGAAGCCCCAGTGGAATAAGCTTTACTTTGTATTCCCTTTGTGGTATCAGAGCATCCTAAAACCCTTCTGCAGGGACACTCACCAGTGACCATAGTCTAGGTGCTGCCTGATGACAGTATGGGGCTGTACTGTCCCATAGGCATCCACCTCAGGCATGTTCATGTCATCGATGAAGTAGATGAGTTTCCTGTTGCCTGGAGGACCATAATTCTTGCCAGCTTTCTTTTCTAGAGGTTTCTCCAGGACAGCTGAGGAGAGATCCAGTTAGTTAGGGAAGAAAGGCATAACTTCAGAGGTTAATACTGAGGCAATAAAAGTGTTCAGGGCAAGATAAGGTGTCATCTCATGTATGCACAAATAGCAGCTATTGCACTGGTAGGTCAGTCATTCTGTAGGACCAGGAGAGGAATCTGGAGTGGCCAGGAAGCAATGGTGGGCAGTAAGCATCTTATAGTATGTGTCAGTAGGCTTTTGTGAGTGTTTATTACCTCATTTAATTCTGACAACATAGGATAATGAAATAAATCATATTTTACTTTGGAGCTAGGAATAGTAAGGTATAGAAATGCTGAACATTACTAAGGGAGAACCAGGATGCAGGACAGGGAAGTTAAGGCCCAAAGCCCATATCCCTGCCATACTTGTGGTTCCCCCGTTTTCATTGTTTATAGGTTAGAAACTGAAGATGCATTCACAGTCACCAGGCCAGGTCTTTAACCCCCAAGGAAATCTACACAGAACTGGACCCCCGTAGACCTTTCCACTGTGTCCCAGACACAAGGGGTACTAATGGCCATGACTCCTCTCCAGAACTCAGCTGGGGGCCCCTTTTGACCCTGAAAGCTGTAGGAGGAATCACTGGATATTTTGCCAAAAAATCTTTGCAGAATTTCCATCTCCTGGGGTTCACAGTGAGGGGGAGTGGAAAAACAGCCTCAGAGAATGTC
Organism: Apodemus sylvaticus; assembly: GCF_947179515.1. NCBI lineage: Eukaryota > Metazoa > Chordata > Mammalia > Rodentia > Muridae > Apodemus > Apodemus sylvaticus. Next base: position 58,512,479 of record NC_067481.1, on the reverse strand, counting down.
TGAGAGCATCCATCAGTGCCCTTGCCTGCCTTCAGTCCCATGGCCCCCTATTGGTGAAGAACAGTGGCTTTCAGAGAACTAAGTACAGGCACTTTCTTGGACCCATCTCTTCCATTATCATGCCAGAGGGAAGGAATCAGGCACACAGCTTCCAGCCTGACGGGGCTTGTTGAGAACAAACTTAAGTAATAGGGGAGAGAGTTAGGATTTACGTTTTTTTCTAGTAAAGCAATTAAATATTTATGGATTGCAAGAATCAACACTTTCTTATTACAGCTGGGAGCCCTGAGAACCATCTGATTTCTTCTGCTGAAGAACAAGTTTGTAAACAAGGAGAAAGTGTCAACAGACAAGGAAGGTGACAGATAGAAAGACAAGTTCCTTCAAGACACTTGAATATTCTAATTTCCTGGGCTGAAGTTAAATTAAGTGTTTCAAATAGGAATTAAATTTAAATTTAATTAGCATGCAATTAACATACACTATCAACCAATTAATCACCCAACACCTTCTCCCCCACCACCAAAGATATAACAACTATATATGAGATCTGTCAAAATGAAATATAATTAATGGGCTGCCAAGGACATGCTTTGAGGAGAGTCCTGCTAATAGAAAGCTTCTCCGAAGGAATACTTGTTTCTCCAACCTCCCAAGGCAATGGTATTCAAATCATCCCCTTGAATTAAGCAGACCCTGTAATTTGGGTTGATTAAGCTCTGTAGCCATCTCCAAGGCAGTAGAAGAGAAAAGTGTCCCAGTTAGCATGAAGTGGCCTTGGAGAGTGCTGGTTGTCTCAAATAGAATATGTGACGTTCTCCTGAGAAGGACAGGGGGAGCGAGCCATGGTCCTCAGCCTTTCAAACATCATTCTGCTTCTGCTCACATCTAAGAGAAAGTGACACTGAGTGGTTCTGTATCCTGGTGGGCCTGAGTAGGTGTGGCTGAAGTTTGAGGGAAGATGTCAGACACTGATGTTGCAAGACAAGAGCGGTGAGGAAAGCCAGCCTCTCTGAGCACTTCTGGTTGAGTTCTGACCTGTCACACAGAGGTCTGAGTCATGCCCACGCCATTTTTGCATTGCATAATAATAATGGCACAGTTCCGTCCTTGGCTTCAGGAGAAGTGCCATCTTCTACATGAAGACCATTTCAGTATTACTGTGGCTGCCATCTTTGTGCTCTGCCTGTCACATGAAATTACACTACTGTAGCTGGTCACCCTGATTTCATCCTCCAAACTTTTCACTATGCTCTCAAAACACCTGGGGGAGCCCTCTGAAGAGTGACCCCGATCATGTCATTGCCCTGCATAAGCTTTGCATCGCATCTCTCTTCAGGCTGAGCAACCTCTTTGCTCTCTGTTCCAGCTACCTGCTTCTGATAAAGTCAACTGTTGGTTGCTCCTGAGCCTATGGTCTGGCTGTTTGCTATGCCTCATATCTGTGTCTTCCAAATGCCAGCATGCTTTGTTTCTTCATTTATTTACTCAGATATGTCCCTGCCTAGTAAGACTTGCATGGCACTCTACACCCCATCTGTGATGGTTTGTATATGCTTGGCCCAGAGAGTGGCACTATTTGGAGGTGTGGCCTTGTTGGAGTAGGTGTGGCCTTGTTGGAGTAGGTGTGGCCTCGGAGTGGGTGTGGCTTTGTTGGAGTAGGTGTGGCCTTGTTGGAGTAGGTGTGCAACTGTGGAAATGGGCTTTAGTACCCTAGTCCTAGCTACCTGGAAGCCAGTATTCTGCTAGCAGCCTTCAGATAAAGATGTGGAACTCAGCTTCTCCTGCCCCATGCCTGCCTGGATGCCATCGTGTTCCCAGCTTGATAATGGACTGAACCTCTGAACCTGTAAACCAGCCCCAATTAAATGTTGTCCTTATAATAGTTGCCTTGGTTATGGTGTCTGTTCACAGAAGTAAAACCCTAACAAGACCTCATATTTTCCCTACCTCTGCTGAAATTTTTTCATAACACTCATCACTAATACTTCCTATCCTCAGGAGCTTAGATTCTCATATGGAAAGAGCAGGTAAGATAACAAACAAGAGGACAGAAATTATTTTGCTTTTTTTCTAGCACATTCTTTAGCATACAGCAGAATGCTTAGAAATTGTTCATTCAGTTGAGGGATGAATGAATATATTATAACAAGTCCTGAGGAATGGCAAATGCAGTTCCTATCTCCATATTGGAGTTAAAGGCACAGGAGCTAAGCAAGGCAGAGTAAGCTTCTTGTTGAAACCAGAATCTAGATCTTTAGCTATTGATCTTTGTTTTTGTCCCCCTCACTGGACACAGGAATGACTTTTCTGGTTACTCTAACAAACTACTTGATGAAAGAAAATTAAGTTTGAGGGCATCATGGCAAAGGAGGCAGAATGCAGTTGGTCCATTGCAAGCATTTTCAGGAAGCAAAGAGAGGTGAATTTGCTTTACCTTTTTAGCCAGGCCAAGACCCAAGCCCTTGGAATAGTGCCTTTCATGCTGAAGGTGGGTCATCCTACCTCAGTTAACTCATTCTAGAGAATTCCTTATAGATATATCTACATGTTTGTGTTTTTGATATTCTACATTCTGTCAATTTCACAATAAATATTAGCTATTGCACTGGGTGAGTGAGCCCTTGTGCCTTCATCCTCAGCATCTCTGGGTTGTTTCTGACCATTCTGATTCTCCAGTATCCAGATTCAAGAGTGATGCATTCATACATCCATATGGTATGCCAGAAACTTGCTGTGGTGAACAGGTGACACGCACAGTGTTACTAATTCCTCTTAGAGCCCTGTGATGAATTGTCTTTACCTCTCAAAAATTATTTCAGGAGAGAAGACTGAACTTTAGATAAATCAAGAGGTTTTTACAAGATCAAACGACTACAAAGAGGCAAAGCAAGGGCTTTACCTCAAGTCTGCCCAGTTGGTTGCAGGTTGCAGACTCTCAGGAAACCACAGCTGCCAACCAAGTCTGCACAGGCCTCTAATCTGCTTTCTGCCTTTAGAAATTCTCAGCTCATTGCCTGCTCTCTATTTTTTATAGATAGCATCAATAATTAATCATGGCGTTCCTTGCAATTGCGTGATTTGTGTACTTGTGTTTGAACTATTTTCCTTTCAGATTATTTAAGTTTTTCATATGTTAAAACTTTTTGGTTGTATCTGTAAGGCCTTTTGATGTATTCTTTCAAGAAATAGCTTGCTTTGCATGACTATAAAAATCATACATATTCATTCTGGAAAGATTAGAATGCATAAAAATTCACAGTGATGAAAGTGACAATTGACCGAAATTTTTTCACCTAGCAGTTAGCAATTCCTTCAACATTCTTGTGTCCTGTACTTTAGTTGAGATACTTGTTTTTATTAGATTTTTGAATCTCTACAAATCATAATTCTTTTGAACATATTGCTTATATATATTTCAGTTCTCATTTAATATATTATATAATTCTTATTTTAAGGTTCTGTTGTTGTTGTTGTTGGTTTTTTTGAGGTTTTTTGGCAACAGAATCTCAGTATAAAGTGCAAGCTTGCCTTAAACTAAGAAGCCTCCTGCCTTAACCTCTGGAGGGCTGGTATTGCAAATGTGAGCCGTCATGTCTGGTTTCATGGCAAATTTCTCCATCTGATAATAAAGATGTTTTTGGAACATGACTTTAACGACTGTGCTGTTTCACAGTCTATGGGATGACTTCTCTGTTGTCTGAAGGTAGGGTTCACACTTTCATTGTGCTTTGAATCACCTACAATTCCAAGTCGAATTCTTGCTCACTAGGTGATGGATTGCAGATGACCTGACATTAGTTTGTGTCATTTTCTTTTTGGAAGACATTGAGTGAAAGAGAGCTATCCACCTATAGCAGCGTAAGCACCACACTCCTTTGAGGCAGGGATTTGAGTAGACCTTTGAAGGTAACGAGTAACCCTAAGTTTTAGTGGGCAGGTTATAGAGACTCGTCTTAACAGTTTCAGACATCTGAGTTCCTCTTTAATTAGTGTAATTAAGTTCTAAAGTATTTGTTGAACTAATATTTCAAATCTCGGTTGCATGGTAAAAGAATACAGGGTTACCATGAGCACAAGGTTCTGCCAGCTCCTTCTGAATCCATTGACCTTCACCAAGTTCTTTACTCCTTTTCTGTCTTGATCAGCCTCTAGCTCTTTGAAAATTATTATTATTATTATTATTATTATTTTAAAACTGTATTATCCAAAGTGAAAATGACTAGTTTCTTTTTGGTTATGGGTAACAAGTGCCACCATGCCCAGTTGAGAGTGTTTGTATGTAAATAACATATAATTGGGTCTTATTTTTTTTTAATTCATTTTGACAATCTTCTTTTAACTGATGTATTTAGAGTATTTAGAACATTGACAATTAAAGTGATTATTGATATGGTTTAGAACTAAAAATGGTGATTCACATTTTCAAAAAAAATGAGAAGAAAGCAAGTGGAGGGGACACAGAAACAGATCTGCTAAAACAAAAACCAAAAGTAACCACAAAACAATTTGGAGAGACATTTGTCACAGTAATTTAAGATGATGCAGTTATTATAAATCATAAAACTTATCTCACATTTGCCTTTATGAACCACCTTTTTGAAAGCTCAGAGTTAAATCTATGTTTAATTCCAGTAACCACAAACTTTTTAGATTAGCAGTATAATCCCACCTCTTCTAAAGGAAAACTTGTTTCACGTGACAAATTCTTGAAGGGATAGATCACAGTTATTCACAATGGAGATATAAGGATATACAATGGCTTTTGAGAGAAGATATTAAAATAAAGCTAAGATGAGCTTTCATCATAGCAACCTGAAACAGAACCCAAGGATAACCCAATTCTGTAACAAAGGGAGGAAAAACTATACAGCTGGTTTGTGGAGAGCTGGTGGGATGGAGATCAGAGACCTCAGTGATAGCTGTAGCCTTTCCAGGATGGCTGTTCACGGAAAGGAGCTTGTTAAAGGATGAAGGGAGGCCCTGTTATAGTCACAGTCAAAGAGAAAGATATGAGCACACGCCAGGCATTCTCCTGTGAAGATAAAGATGCATGCTTCACAGGGTATCACAATAGAAGGGCTATACAGTTTGATAAAATCAGGCAACTTTGCTATTAACTCTGACAAGAGACACATTTAAAACCATAAGTCTCGTGTGCTCATCTTAAGAGAAAGAAAATGATCATCAGAGCTGCGACTCTAATGGCTCTCGACTTCATTCTCTTTTGATGCTTTCTAGCTGGGGGGACCATAGTGTGACGAATGAGACACATGTACAAACCTAGGAGGTTCTTGAGTGTTCTGCCCATTGCCTATCCATCCACATCTATCCATCTATTATCCATCTGTATTGGGCTGCCCCATATAGCCTAGGCTGTTTTGATTCACTTGCTGCAGCTATGCATTTCCCTCTTTAGAACGAAAATACAATGGAAGAAGTAGAAGCCAATCAGTCATCTTGAATGATAAGCCAAGGGAATAACAAATATTTAGTATTGGTACCATTAAACAATGGATCTAGAGTTTGTAAATGTTTACCTTTGTACTTTCTGGTCTCTCTCTCTCTCTCTCTCTCTCTCTCTCTCTGTGTGTGTGTGTGTGTGTGTGTGTGTGTGTGTTCTATGCTACTATCATTAGGCTTTCTGATACTTATAGTCAAAAGCATTACCAATGAGGTAATCCATTACAGGATGGGCGGGAGGATTAAGTAAACTAAAGGGGGTGTGCAGACCTGTGCTCTTAGCATAAGACTGACTTCATTAACATTGGATTTGTGCTGTCTATGCAGCTATGTGAGCTGTGGGAAAGCCTGAAGCACATTCCTCATTTGCATTTCAGTCACTTTGAAGAGGACTCAATGGAGACTCCAGAGCTGGATGCCTTGAGAGAGAAGAGAGGCAGGTACAGTCAGCAGCTGCCTTCTCTAGCTGCTTCTGATGTGGAAAAAAAAAAGCATACACTGGGCTAGAACAATGTGTGGGCTGCAAAATGTTCCCGAGATCCCTTGGGATTGGCCTGTGAGGTGCGGTTATTCCTTATTTCAGAGAAAGAACATCTCTTCCAAAAATATTAGTTTTTTTCAGAATAATTTTTGTTTGTCTTCTTTGTTAAGTAAGAAAAATTTGTTTTTGCTCTTTTGATTCTGGCAGCTGTGGCTTAGGAAGGATGGTATAATGTAGGCTCTTAACTTTGAGAGCCATTTTTGTTAATATTATTATAATAATAGATTCCCCCTACTAAGCAGTTGTGTGTTAGGAATCATCTGGAGTATTTTACACATTTTATTCAAGAGTGAAAAAAAATGAAGTACTTACATTGAACAACATGGGTTATTCTAAAATGCAGCTGAGTGAGGAGACAAGCAAAAAAAAAAAAGAGCATATATGCTATTTTAACCTATAAAATAATAGAAGATACAAACTCATCAGCTCTGAAGGAAGATTGGTGGATGTCTGGCATAGGTCAGTGTGGGGGGGCAGTTAGTTGTATAAAGAGTTAAGGGGTAATGATTTAACAGGAATTTGGATGAGAATTGCGAAGGCAGGGTAAAAAAGGGAATATGGAATGATAAATAACACTAAAGACCTTTCAAAAATATATGGAAACCTATTATAGTTGAGACTTCCTACTATATGGAAATATACTTACATATAATAAATATAAATATGGATATATACTTATATATAATAGATGTAAATAGTTAAAATGGGGCTACTTGAAGAAGCCATAGTTGACATCACAGGCTAACTAACAAAAAATCTTAGTGCCAGAAATGGGCTATCAAGCTGTTGACTAGTGAGGTCCACAGATTCCCCAAATATTAAAAGCAGCTGCTAATGCTTTTAAGTATTCTCTGAGACTTGACAGTAAGACCCTACTGTTAACAATACCACACACTTGAGTCAGGAACCATGAAGAGATCAAGCTTGTATTGATATGGAGGCTTTATCCCTACTTGCTCTAACTTCCATAGTTCCAGAAGGTTCCATATGCAGTGCTGGAAAAGAAAGGGAATTACCAATCTTACCCAGCTGTGATCCATAAGAGCTACAGTAATAACTGGCTCTGTAAGACATGCTCATTCCTGTATGGGTGATATAGATTTCATAGGAGTAACTAATCACTAACTGATTGGAATTAATTCTTTTCCACAAGATTAATCACATACCTCGCCCTATTTTCAGGCAAGGAACCTACAGCTATAGGTCATAGGCCTTGTGGAGAATTTACTACTATTAGTCTTCTAAATGGATATAGTATTTCACTTACTCTCAATGACTTATTATTGTAGGGTAATGTATTTCTTAATCATCAACAGAGAAGTTTGTTCTTACAATGGATAGCAGTCAACACAAAGATGCACAGCTGGTCTAAGTACAGAGAGTAAGAGGATGTGGGATGCTTAGCCATAAATGGGACATCTGCATCACACCCTCTTCTCCCAAGCCTCAGAGGTCATGGTGGAAGATGGTGTGGGAACAGTGTAAGAGCCTGAGACAGGAGATGGCTACAAGGATCTAGAGTCTTCTGATACAGCATGGTACATATCAATTCACAGCAGTCCTGACGGCATGGTCAAGTCTTGTGCAAGCTCGAGCTAGACCAAATTGCAAGATGGATAGGGGAGGTAGGATGTTGGGTAAAGAACATTGACTTATCCCCACGGTAGAATTCTATGCAGGAATGGAAATAAATGACATAGATTTGCACATATCAAAACACTGATTAAAATAAAGTAAGTTGCCTAAGAAATAGCTTGATATGGAGTTTATATACAAGAGCACTATATGTTTTATGACTACAGGTGGGTATAGAGGGTTTAACTGATACATACTGGTTTTTAGAATTCACATTAATCTTAGCCATTCTGACTGGTGTAAGGTGAAATCTCAGAATGGCTAAGATTAAAAATTCAGGAGACAGCAGGTGTTGGCCAGGATGTGGAGAAAGAGGAACACTCCTCTACTGCTGGTGGGGTTGCAAATTGATACAACCACTCTGGAAATCAGTTTGGCAGTTCCTCAGAAAACTGGGCACCTCACTGCCAGAAGATCCTGCTATACCACTCCTGGGCATATACCCAAAAGATTCCCCAGCATGTAATAAGGATACATGTTCTACTATGTTCATAGCAGCCCTATTTATAATTGCCAGAAGTTGGAAAGAACCCAGATATCCCTCAACAGAATAGTGGATGCGAAAAATGTGGTATATATATACAGTGGAGTACTATTCAGCCATTAGAAACAATGAATTCATGAAATTCTTAGGCAAATGGATGGAGCTGGAGAACATCATACTAAGTGAGGTAACCCAGACTCAAAAGATGAATCATGGTATGCACTCACTAATAAGTGGATATTAACCTAGAAAACTGGAATACCCAAAACATAATCCACACATCAAATGAGGTACAAGAAGAACGGAGGAGTGGCCCCTTGTTCTGGAAAGACTCAGTGAAGCAGTATAGAACAAAATTAGAACAGGGAAGTGGGAAGGGTTGGGTGGGAAAACAGGGGGAGGGAAGGGGACTGATGGGACTTTTGGGGAGTGGGGATCCTGAAAAGGGGAAATCATTTGAAATGTAAATAAATATATCAATAAATTAAAAAAAAGAAAGACACAGAGGAGTGGCCCCTGGTTCTGGAAAGACTCAGTGTAGTAGTATAGGGGAATACCAGAACAGGGAAGTGGGAAGGGGTGGATGGGGGAATAGGGGGAGGGAAGAGGGCTTATGGGACTTTTGGGGAGTGGGGGGGCCAGAACAGGGGAAATCATTTGAAATGTAAATAAAAAATATATCGAACAAAAAAAGGAAAAAAAATAAAGACACAGTCTGGGATGTGGTGATATTTTCATACAGGTACCAAGTTATATTTATGAAAAAGTGACATGCTGTTACTTTGTTGACTTAGCCAGTACATTTCCTTTTAATGCAACCAGAAAGCTATAGGTGAGGCTAAAATGTGTATTTTAGATAATTTGACTGTAATAAATTTATTATCAGTTTGGAAAAAAAAAGAATTCACATTAATCAGGAGTGGAGAGGATGGGTGGAGGCAGGTGTGTTCCTAGCTGTTGAGTCTGGGTAGTGGTAAATGGGCATCTGTTGTGTCGTAGTCTTTACTTGTCTGCACTCTTGAAATCTTTAATACTTTAAGAAACATATAACTATCCACCCTGCTCTTGGTGCTGAGTTCCCCCATGGCAGGGACAACTGCAGTTACCAGTTTCTTATACATCCTTCTAGAGGTAATCTATACGTGCCATGGTGTTAGCCATTGTATAAGCTTCTGTAAGTTAAGAACATTCTGTAGTATGCTTTTTCTATTTCTTTAAAAAATATTTAAACATTTTTATATCCCACCCACCCCACGCATATGTGTGTATATGTGCACATGAGTGCAGGTACCCATGGAGGCCAGACAAGGGAGTCAGAGCTCCTGGATCTGAAGTCCATGTCATTGGGAGCCATTTAATGTGGGTGTGGGAGACTGAACTTGGGTCCTCTGCAAGAGTAGCACAGGCTCTTAACTGCTGAGTTTCCTCTCCAGCCCCATATAATTTATATACACACATATATCTTTGTGTGTGTGTGTGTGTATGTTGTGTGGTGTGTGTGTATGTGTGTGATGTGTATGTATATATATACATATATAGCATATATTATATATTATATATGTAAAATATAATATATAATACATGATGAATATAATATAAAAGAAACATTACACGTATATATTTTTGAACTAACATGTAGAGAGTGGTATACACACTGGCCTGTATCTCCCTTTTTGTCTCTTGACAATGCTATGGAAATAATTCCAACTTCACCTTTGTGAAACTTTCTGTCTGTAATTCTGCAAATTACTCCATTGTGTGAATAATTAGGCTACATCCATCTCCTCTCTCACCATTGCAAGCCCATTGTAAACACCCGTTGTTTCTGCCAATATGCTGCCTGCCCTGTGCAGCTAAGCCATGTGCTTTAGTCTTCCTAATGCACAGTGCCTTCCATCCTAGCTGCAGCTGAAACCCTGAGCTGTCAGAAGAGGGGGTTTGCACAGTGACTGCACTGGTTTGCTTCTTTGTTGAGTGAGTCCAGGTGTTTTGGGGGTCCATAGGTGTCATTCCATGCTTCATTTACCCTTGACACCAGGTGTCTAGCTTTCCCCTTTCTAATTGTTGGCAGAACCATTTCTCCCAGCACTTGGCTGTGTGTTCAATAAGACCATTATTTAAAAAGAATAAACTTATATGTAACTATAATAAGAACAATGGGATAAAACTGTAAAACTCATACTTTAATGAATGTGCTGTCTTTTTACCATCATCTTATGTCCTGGAGGTTCTTTCCTTTGTTTAGATGTGAGAAGATATGCAGCAGTGGGCATGGTGGGTCATCTCTTTCCCAGTGACTCCATGTTTTCCTACATTGTATTAGTATCTTGCAATGGGCTGTGGTGAGAGTACTCCCATCACAGGCATAAGCTTATCACACAAAAAAGTTAAAGTTAACAAATCCCAAGCAAAATGATGATGACTTAGGTCAGAATATCACTCATTGGCAGATACACAAGCATCTTCTAAGTACCTATATTATAGCTCTTAATGTCTATATTTGTGTGGGTGCACAAGTGCATGTCTGTGTTTTATGTGTGTGTCTATGCCTGTTTGCTATGTATGTGTGCATGTGTGTCTATGTGTTTGTGTGTGTTATGTGTGCATGTACTTAGTGTGTGTGCATGCATGTGTGTTTGTGCTTATAGGTGTGCATGTGTTTTGTGTGCCTGTTTGTTATGTATGTGTGTATGTATGTGTCTGCATGTATGTGTTTGTGTGTAAGCATTATGTGTGCATGTGTTTAGTGTGCATGCATGAGTGTGTGTGTGTGTGTGTGTGTGTATGTGTGTGTGTGTATAAGCTTTCTATAACTCTAACAGTTACAATTGGCAGGACAGGGGTGAAGCTGCTCCTCCAACCCCACGTCTCCCTTTATTTTGCAGAAGCATTGTCTTGGATGAATCTTCAAAAGAAAGTGGGCTTGATTTGCTTTGTTTTCTGAGACAGGGACTTCCTCTGTAGCTCAGACTACTCTGGAACTCTTTCTGTAGTCCGGGCTGGTGATGGGCTTGGGCTGCTCTTCTTGCCTCTGCAAGGTGTGGACATTACAAACCTGTGCTACCATTCAGAACTTAGAAATGCTTTTGGAGTATTTCTTCATAAATTGAGACCTTCTTATAAGAGAGGACCAATGAAAAGTGATTAGCACAGGGAGAAGGTCTACACTGAGCCTACCTCCACTCAGAGCAAATGAATGAACACCCATGGATAGCTCACCACTGACCCTAAGAAAATTCAGAAGATGGGATGCATAATAAGGCTTTTCTTGATATGACCTTAAGCAGCCGCTTCCTAACCTGAGATTCTGATCCTATCTACCAGATTTGAGGTATGAATGGAGTAACATCTGTAGATGCTCCTGTACCTGAGCCTACGAGCCCACACAGCTCCATATGGTGCTGGGATGGCTGTGAAGCCATAGGACTACCCTAAGGGAATTTAACAGGCCATAAGGCACAGAAAAGAAAGATAGAAGGAGGCAGTGTACTGGGGACAAGGGCCAGAGGTGTGTTGGGCTAGGGAGGACGCAGCGTTGTGTGTGAGGGAGGTCCAGTCCTGATTCCCCGGGAGTTTTCCTGGCCCTTTAGTGGCTCACACCTCAGGCCATGGGGCTGCTTACCTTGCAGCATTGCTGATGTAGTATAGTAGTTGAAGGGCACATTCTTCACCATATATTCCTCAGGGTTAAGGCTGGACAGCTTTGCTCCCACCAGCACAGACTTGCCTGAGCCTGCAGAGCCGACCAGCATAACCGGCCGCCGCCGTTTCATGAGCCGTTTAATGAAGTAACACACACGGATGGTCTCACTTGTGTGTACCAAACAAGCCTGGAACAGAATGTGATAGGCATGTCACACAACATGTTCTGGGACATTCCAGAAGAGGAGATTCTGTCATAGGGAAACTTGCCTAGTAAGGACTTGTCTGAGTATCTTTCCTAACATCTACTGTTTGCCCACCTTGTAAACCCACTGTTATTGCTCCCTGGAGTTCAGTAGAGACTATCCTTTGTCTCTCTAAGGCATCTCCAAAGGGACTACAGTGTCATCTGGCCTTGCTATCTCATGTCCTCTGTCCCTAATGAAGCTCACCGGGTCTCTATTTGCTTCCTTTCCTGTAGGGGACCTTGTGACTTCATTACACTTAAGATTTGAAAAAGAATACAACTGGGGACCAACTGGTTTATACAAGGTCAAGCACTTGATACCAACAGGGGTCACTGCTGAGCACCCTCATGGGCTCCATGTCATTCGCTGGCCATTCCCACTTACCTGCAAAGGCATCTCAGGGTCAAATTCAAACTGGGGGATGAGCTTGGCCCAGGGCTCAAATTTCTTGGTCTCTGGGTCTATGTAGTAGTCAAAGACAGTTCCTTGGGAAGGAAACTTGACTGTTTTGAACTCAGTCAGCCACCATTTGCTGAACTCTGCCCGGTAGTCTACAAGCTGCAAAGACAAAGCTGGTGAAGGTGCAGGTCCAACAGAGCCCAAGGGGCCCATGCAGGTAGCTCTGGTACTGATAGATGTTGGAGTAGGGGTACAAAGAGTTCTTGCCTATGTATGTCTTTAGGGTGGATCAGTTGCCTGGAATGACAGAACTCTTGGAGCAGCAACCCTGTCCAGGACCAGAAGGCAGGGGATGCCCTAAGACAGATGTTGTCCTCTGGCAGTTGCTAAGGCTTGGATGTGCCCTAGCATTTATATGCTGGAGAGTTAATGTCTCAAGTCATGTGTAATGGTACCTGGAAGTGGGGCTTTCATGGAAAGGAGAATTGATGTGAGATAAAGCCACAGGGCAGGGAGTCCATGGTAGCTTTCAAAGAAGAGAGACTTAGCACATTTGCTCTGTCATCCATGGAATGCCCTCTGCCCTGTTGTGATACATCAAGAAAGCAGGTGCAGTGCCAGGCTCCCAGAAGTGTGGCCTCCAAACCAAGAGCTAAACAAATATATATTCTTTATAGCACGTGGTACAAAGAAAATGAAGTAAGAGGACCACATATAAGCACTTTGGTTAACGATGTGGTTGCAGCATTGGCACTATTCCCCAGGAACAGAGAGTGTTGAAATGGGGAATATATAAGAACACAGAGGGGATAGGGGTCCTTGACCACTGGAAGAACAAGTGTAGACCATGACCTCCTGAAGAAAGAAACCACCTCCAACCTTCCCAGACATCCGAGACTGAGCAATTTCATGACCCAAGTAAAGGCTGACAGCAAAAACACAGAGCAGTTGATCAAGAAGAGCCACAGAGGCTAGTCACATCCTTCTGGGTCTCACTTTTGTCCTGTTAAGATGAAGGCTTTAGAAAAGAGCCTTAGAAAAGCTTCCTTTAAGACCTAACAGGAGATCCAAAAAACAGCAGAGGAGATAAATCCTATTGGTCTTTCTGACAGAAATAATAGACTGCATGTTACAATTTCAATGCCTTAATATAAAGTGCAAACCCCTTAGATATAGAGTTGAATATCCATGCACTCCATTGTGTCCAAGTTGAAACCTAGCAACTATCTAGCATGCTTCAAATACCCAGATATAGGAAATATCAAAGAAAAGACAGACTGACCATTGTTAGAGACACCCAGGGAGAGCAGGGCAGAGACAGCATTCCAAATCCAGATGAGGGATAGGGCTGGTATGGAGGAATGAATCTGAACCTGATGGAGGTGGGCCACTTCTCATTTACTGTCTTCTAAGTAATAGAATTCTTTGCTTTCAAAATGAGGATGGAGGCTGACCTGGTGGCACACATGTGATTCCAGAGATCCATAAGTGGAGGCTGGTAGGTTAAGAGTTTAGGGCCAGCCTGGTCTATTGAGGGGAATCCTGTCTCAAAACAATAAGAACCCAACAGCCAACCAAACTAGAAAAACTGAACCAAGAATAAGAAACGAGAATGGAAAGGGGCCAACGGTATGGACAGGCTTATGTGCAGCTCTGATTCTGATTTCAATTCAGATTAAGGGGATGCTGCCATTTGCTAATCATAACCCCAGAGAAAAACCCCATTGTAACTCATGGATGAAGTCTTTGGAGACCTTTTTGGTTAATAGGGAGGTCTCAAGATGAGGCTGCTTCTAGAAAGAATCCTCTCCTCATCTCACCTCAACTCATCCTTGATCTATCTGGTTAATTCATGGCCAGGCTGGGCTAAGAACTCTAATTTGTCTTCCTGCCAACCCCATAATCTGCAACCCCATAATCTGCAGCCCCATAATCTGCAGCCCCATAATCTGCAGCCCCATAATCTGCACTTACTCTAAGCTTCCACTCTAGAGACAAGGTGACCCCAGCTAATTGAGCCATTGGTCCCCTCTGTACTCAGCTCTGTGGGGGCTCATTCTAGGATTGCATTTTTATAAAATCCAGTCTCTCATGTGCTTCATGTTCTGCTATAGCCTTGCTCCTTAAACTATGTGACAGTAACACACGATACTGGCATCCCATTTATAGAGTTTGGGATCTGATTTCACCACATTCAGTCATCACCATGCTCTGAATTGTCCTGGCTAGTTAGAATGGTCCCTGTTTTTGTATATGTAAGCTCTCACCACCAGTCTTGTGCTCTCTCTACAGTGTCCCTGTGGGAGATCACTTTCTGTGACTGCTGCAAAGTTTTCACCAGTAATGTGTTGTTATTTTGTTTTTAAATTGAACTTTCCACACAGGCGTAGACTGCATTTTTGTTCGTGTGTGGTCTTACTGACAGCTAGTTAATTGACACACCATTGGTAGTGCTGATGCAAATATCTGGCCAAATTCCTATTCTCTAATTTATATCACTCTGGTGTTTAGTTTTAATGCAGGTTATGTGGGATTCCAGGTACTCCCTGGTGCTAAAAGCTTTCTATTGTGTCTCCCCGCCACGCTTCCCTCCATGGGCCAGCGTGACTGTTCATAGTTCTAAGAGTTTAAGACACCTGGGAGGGTGCTTTCTTCCAGGCTTTTAGAAAGAGTGGAGTGGATTTAAATACTTCTACATAGATTGGAAAATTGATCAGGCATCTTTCTCCTGCTACCCTTCTGCCAGTGTAGTAAGAAGCCCAGGAATTGCTACCTGACATCCAGCAGCTGAAAGGTTAGAGACTATATTTGATACAAAGCACAGGTCTCTGCATTTTTAAATCTTTTCAAGTTTCATCCACCCTGCACACTCTGCCTTTGAGGGTGTACTGGCTGATTTTGTGTGTCAACTTGACAACAATTAGAGTCATCAGAGAGGAAGGAGCCTCAGCTGGGAAAATGCATCCACAAGACACAGCATTTTCTCCATTAGTGCCCAATGGCAGAGGGACCATCCCATTGAGGGTGGTGCCATCCCTGGGTTGGTAGTCTTAAATTCTATAAGAATATAGACTGAGCAAACCAAGGGAAGCAAGCCAGTAAGCAGCACCCCTCCATGGGCCTCTATATCTGCTCCTGTCTCCAGGTTCCTGCCCTTGTTGAATTCCTGTCCTGACTTCCTCTAGTGAAGTATAAACCAAATAAACCTTTTCATCTCCAAGTTGATTTTTGGTCATAGTGTTTCATGACAGTAATAGAAACCTTAGGAATGGAACTTCAAAGCAGTCTGAAGATTGAACAACATGCAATAGTGGATTGGTGCTAGAACAAAAGCTTTCCTCATGACAGAACAAAGTGTTTATTCCTCTGGTCTCACGCCCAACTTTTTCTGGGCTTTCAAATATGGCTTTGTCTGGCAAGGCTGAATCTTTTCAGTTTTCTTGGGAAAAAACAAAACTCCTGAGAGCTTGGAAGATGTGTTAGTCAAATGTTTGCCACACAAACATGGGAATCCAAGTTCAAGCTCCCATACCCATATAAAAGTTGAACACAGCAGTGCGTGCCTATAATCCCAGTGCAGGGTCTTTAGGGCATACTGACCAGCCAGTCTATCTAGGTTAGCTGATGAGCATCAGATCACAGTAAGAGACTATTTCAAAAATAAGTTGAAGAGTAGCTGAGGGAGATATGTGACACAGACTCCTGATGTCTACATGTATGTGCACACATGCATTTATGTACACACACATGTTCACACACATGCACACACACACACAGCTAGCCCCACAATCAACCTGGATTAGAGGGAATAAATTATAACTCTGAGAATCACAGCTTGTCTGACCTCCTGTTATGAGACAGTGCCAAATACTTCTGTCGAGTTTACTATTTAAGTTAGGAGAATAATGCTAGCAAACATATATACATGCCAGCCCTGTTCTTAGCACCTTCCAAATATCCACATTGACGATTAGAACAATACCCTCATCAACAACCCAGGAGCTGTCATCCTCCTCTGGACACATGGGGAGAACAAGGAAGAGACAGGTTGAATACCTCACTCACAGTCTCCCAGGTAATATTGACAGTTACAACTCAAATCCTGTGTTTTTGCTTTTCCTTTTCCTTGTTTTGATTTATTTATTTATTTATTTATTTATTTATTTATTTATTTATTTATTTATTATATGTAAGTACACTATAGCTGTTTTCAGACACTCTGGAAGAGGGCATCAGATTTATTGTTGAAGCCTTTATTAATAAATAGAGCTGCACTATTCATGGCTACAATTTAAGAGAGTTTGGAGCTAAGCATATACTCATGAAGTCATCACTAAAGTCAATGCATAAACCTATGCAATGCCTCCCAGTTGCCTTCCACTCCTCTGATTGCTATTATGATTGCTGTGCTTTGGGATAAGCATATAAAGCATATAATCTCTTTATAACAGGGTGATGTTAACAGGGAGGTGTTAACTGAAATAATCCCAACATGGAAGGACTGACCCTCCATATACAGTGAATGTAAAAATATGTAAATGCCTAGAAGCAGAGGATAGAATAATATTCGCCAGAGACTGTGGGGAACAGAAAGTAGTAAGTCTTGGCCAAATGTTTCATTCACACCAGGTGGATAAGTCTATGATGAACAAATCTGTGTAGAATCATGCCTGTGGTTAATAACTCTTTAGTATGGATTTTAAAATTTGCTCACATAGTCCATGTTCTTGACATCTTTATAACATTGCATGATAGCTAGACCCAGTTACAAAACACTGATTTGTATATTCTTGGATATGTTAAATCTAGATAAGACATACTAAAGTAAAGAAAGGGGCTGTGAATATAGGAAGGGTTAGGGAATTGAATGTTGGGGTCATTGTCCAAGTCAATGTCTCTATTCCTCAACAACACGAGGCTGCAGTGGTCAACACTCAATGGTGAATGTTACTTGGTTTCCTACTTACAGTTAAGTTAACATTTGACCTGACCTTCATTGTGCTTAAGGGATATAGAGATAACCCTGCAGAACTCTGGCTAATTACAGAGTAGCACAACCTTTTGAAGATTCTAGAAGGGTGAAGATATTCCTTTCATTTAGATTTCTATAGTACAACATCCTTTGACCCCTCTTTATAAAATCCAAGTCATCTGGAAGAGTATCATAGACTCATTCCAGCAGCTGTCTAAGCCCTAACACTGCACAGTTTTCCACAAAAGCAAAGGTGTGCTCCTAAGCTCAGAAAGCAGTAGTTCCAAACACACCACACCCTCCTCTGTCTCAGCCTGTGAGGCCTCTGCCGGGGGAGCCATGCCTTTTGTGGCACAATGTGCAAGAAACTACTCTTATAATTTCAATAACCACAAAGTTTACCCTCCAAGCCTACCTTCCAAGTCTGTGGGAGTGTCAGTTTTTGTTGCTGTATACTACAACATGCTGTTGATCTCAGTGTGCCATCTTACCTGATCTTGGACCATGGCACTGCCAAATGCCCAGATGGCAGCAAACACAAAGTAGAGTTCGTATATTTCCTTGGGGCAGTCTGCAGGAATATCCTCCTTTGTCAGAAGGCACTCAAGGAGGTAGCACAGCATCTGGATCATACTCTGCTCTGGGATTGGAATTATCTTCTTAAATCTGCAGAGAGAGGAAGAAGGAGAGAGGGAGAGGGAGAGGGAGAGAGGGAGAGGGGGAGGGGGAAAGGGAGAGAGGGAGGGGAAAAAGGGGAGGGGGGAGAGGGAGAAAGGGAAGGGGAGAAAGAGAGAGGGGGAGAGGGAGAGAGAGAGGGAGAGAGGGAGAGGGAGAGAGAGAGAGGAAGAGAGGGAGAGGAAGAGAGGGAGAGGGGGAAAGGGAGGGGGAAAGGGAGAGGGGAAAGGGGAGAGGGAGAGGGGGAGAGGGAGGGGGAGGGAGAAATTGAGGATCTAAGACTTCATGAGCATTCTGCTCTTGAGATGCAATCACACAGTCATGGAAGCCCATTGGTTTCAGAGGGCTCATGTTTTTTTTAATGTTCCTTGGGAGCACAAAGGATCATGTGTGGTCTTTCTCTATCTAAAGATATTCTTAGGCAAGTTTCCTTTAAAGAGCTGAGCCTGACAGCCTTCTGAGATAAGGTTTCTTGTCTCATCTCTCCTCTGATACCTTCTTTTCCTATCTTTTCCTTTGTTTGCATTGAAATTTACTTCGAAGGATTCGGGGAATGCAGGTGTGGGACAAAATGAACCAGTGTTCTTGTTTTTACCCATCATGCAATTTCTTCGAAGCCCAAAGAACAGCTAAATTCTGAGGATGTAGAATTCGTAGAAGTACAGAACTTGCCCAGTATACACAAGGTCCTGGGTCAATCTCCAGCACCACCTGTGAATGCACACATACACATATGCATGTGCAAACACTCACAGAGTCTCTCTCTCTCTCTCTCTCTCTCTCTCTCTCTCTCTCTCTCTCTCTCTCACACACACACACACACACACACACACACACACACTTCTATCCCTCTAAGTATGTGGACAGTATGCACCATGTAAACATATAGCCAGCTCATATTACATTTTGCTGTGGGATGCTGTCCTAGTGGGCTGTGAGAGGCAGTCACTGTCATCCATGTTAGCCAGTATTACCAGGTGAACAGCACTACTAACCAGCATCTTAAAACTCATTTACCACCTTTGGCCCTCTAAGTTGACTGGCATCCCTTTCTCTAACTCTTTTGTTTGCAGCTGTTTGTAATCTGTAGTTTTTACAACAGTGTGCATGTGTGGTCTAATGGTAGACATAACTTCCTTGAGTAATGAGGACACCAAGCCCTAATGATCTATCCATCATTTGCTCAATACACACTTGTGACAGAATAATAAAATGTCATCATCTCTGACTCTGTACTAGATAAAGCACCAGAATAAAAGATACCAGTTGCCTCTCTACCACAAAATGAGACTCCAGACAACCCAGGTGGGATCAATTTGCAACTCTGACCTCTGGACTTCTTAGTGGTATTGAGGATCAAAGTGATTGTAGTGAGAACTTTGGCTTTCAGCAGATGCCTTATGTCTCATAGGAAGGCAAGGGTTTTTCCTGAGGGAAAAGCAGGGAACAGGCTTCAGTTGGGTTGCTCTGAGCTGGAAATTCTGGTGTGTGAGAAATACACGGGGCTTGACAATGTGAGATCACTTGTAGAGAGGCTTCTTGCTGAGGCATCCTGAGTTCCAGTTTGTCAAAGCAAAGGAGAGGAAAAGGTTTTGAGGAATCCAGTGAGACCCATATGCATGTGGGCCTGTTGTTTGCAGGCTACAGGACTGCCTTGCAGAATTTTGCATGACCGGTAGTATCACTGGATAAAGGAGTTGGACATATATCTTTTAAGAAATGTAGATGGGAGATGCTAGTGATGAGGCAGGCTATAAGGAGCTCCCACCTGTCCCAAAGGAAGGAGTTAGATGTTGAGATCTATAGTTATAGTAGCTGTGAATACACAATTCCAGCCAAGTGGCATGCCCCCTTTCTCTTTCCACTGTCTTCTTTCAGCTCTGAGGGATGAGAAGATGCTTTTACTACAGGAAAGAAGAGATGATGAATACTGCCTTCCTCACCATGGAATAGTGCTTCTGAACCAGAAGTCCCCATTGTAAATAAGGTCTGGTTCTTTAAGCTTTCAGTACACTGCTAGGTGTGTGTGTGTGTGTGTGTGTGTGTGTGTGTATGTGTGACTAGAAGTGAGTATACAAATATTTATTACCAAAGAATGACCTGGAACCTTGTAAACAATGACTCTGATCTTTTTTAAGTATTTATTCAAGACAGTCATTTTGGCAAAAAACTCAATCTTGTACCAGTCTTGTAACTCAACCTCACCACATCTTCCTCAGTTCCACAATTACACACATGTGGCACCATGCATACATATCTTACACCTAGATCTTATCCACGGGAAGGAAAGGAACCAGCTCTATGAAACAGTTTTTCAGGGACCCTGAAGTTGCTTTAGAGTTAAATTTTATTGAATGAATTATACTAAAGATCCTTAATACATGAGCTCTAAGATGATCCGCAACGCACAGGCCACCAGGATCTTCAGGGAATACACTGAGAGAAGTTAGATAACAGCTCAGAAGTGATGCGCTGCATGCTTCCAATACCTACAGCTTTAATAGCAAATCAACTAGGGAACTTTACAAAGCAGGGGAGAAAGTTCCACCGTTCTCTCAGAGGGATCTTGGCATGTTAGGGAGTTAGTTTTCCATCCCCTAGTAAGACAGAGTGCCAACAGCAAGCAGCAGTAGCCACAGCTTAAGGCAAAGAGCTTCAGGAAATCTGTTTCACACTTTTTGAAACAGATGTTTTAGCGAGCTTATCATGATGTGCTGCAATGGCAGAAAGAGAAACCATACTGGGAAAATCCTCTCTTCTCAGCACTGCAGGGGGAGCAGCTGTGAAAAGCCATCTTACAGAGACCCACGCTGAGCTGGTGGTTGGGTGGCACAAGGCCATCTGCAAACCAGCTCTAGAGAGACTCAGAACAAGTGTCCTAGGACTCTATAGTGAACCTGTTCTAGAACTGTTTTAGACTGCTGGGAAGAAACCTCAAATTAGAGCCGAGCATAGTAGTCAGTGAGATGGAAACATAGTCAGAGCCAGAGACTGCAGAGGAACAAGTGGTGTGGCCAGTGCTAGGAAGGACTGCCTGGGGAGGAGCCTGTGTTACTACCAGGTGCCTGAAGCCCACCCAAGGTATGGCCAGTGTCTGGGAGCCTGGGAAGGAATACCGAAGGACTTGTGATTTGGAACCCGCAGATTATGACAGACTAAAATCATGCTCTCTCCCCACCCAGCTATCTCCTTCACATTGTTCCTTCCTTTGCTTTATATCTAATGCTGACTTTGCATGTGACCATGCAAGAATATGTAGCATCAGCTCTTGACAAAGTCCAAATGTCTTCATAATAAAAGCTTTGAAAACACTGGGAACAAAAGAAACATATCTCCAGATAACAACCTCTGCTTATCAAAAAGCCTATAGCCAACATCACAGTAAGTGGGTAAACCTCAAAGCATTTTTTCTTAAATCAGTGTTAAAGCAGGGTGGGTGTCCACTCTTGTTCAAGATAATGCTTGGAGTCTTAGCTAGAATAAATGAAAGAAATATGATTGGGATAAGAAGTCATAGTATCCTCATTTGTAGATGATATAACAACACCCTAAGAAAACTCTTAAATATGATTAATACATTCATAAAAATTAATATACAAAGTCAGTATCATACTGGGGTAAGGGATCTGTGGCTAGATAGGTCATAGGCCCTAGGAGAAAACCTACTAACATTCTGCTAAATAGACACAATATCCAAACAACTCCCAGGACTCATTGCTGTGCCCATAGATTAGATTAGTGCATCTCTCAAGTCTCACCCAAGAAGCTTCTTGCCGAAGATTGCGAGTAACCCAGATCCTCACTACTGATCAGTGGCAAAGAATAAGAGACTGTGGTGTGTTAAGCCACAGACTGGAAATCTGTATGTCTCCCTGAAAGGCTAAGGGGTCATAGCAGAAAGGGTGGGAGGCATAAAAAGATTATGAGAGCCAGGGATAGTAGGCAGCTATAAGAAAATGGTGCTTGTTTTGTTGTTTGCCTTTTTTTTTGTTTTTTTGATATGCTGACCAGTGAATGTATGAATTTAAAATAACCATGAGCACATGCACAAGACCAACATGAGCTTAAGCCAGACAAAACCACAGCATAGAGAAAGGAAGGTTGGAGAAAAGCCTTGCCCTGGGTGAGGAACTATTGGTGTTTGGTAGCTGCTGGGAGAGAGAGCATCATCTTTTGTCAAGCTTGTGACTCATGGCAGAGTAGTGACATGGGTCTGGGAGGAGTTTAAGGAGGATGAAGTAAATATGATTGGAAAATATTACATGAAACTCTTAAATAAGTATAAAATATTATCAAAATCAATATCTTTTCTAAATACCTATAACCAGCATGCTAAGAAAGAAATATGGAAAACACTTGCATTCACGATTGCTTCAAAAGTAAACCTTGAAAAAAAAGTAAACCTTGACCTAACCAAACTAAGGAAGCAGAAGACTTCTATAATGAAAACATGAAATATCTAGGAAAAAAACCAAATAAGATATTAGAAGCTGTAAAGACTGCCAGCTCTCATGAATGAAAATAATTAACATTGTGAATGTGTTACAGAAGTAAACTAAATATTCAGTGCAGTATCTATAAATTTTCCAGTGACATTTGTCTCAGAACTAGAAAAAAAATTTGTATTGAAAAAAAAATTTGTATTGAAAAAAAATTTTGTATTGAAAAAGTTTGTATTGAAACATGCAGCATCATGGATATAAACTAATTTTAAGGAGATATAACACAGCCAGAGACATCACATCACCTGATCTCAAATCATACTACAAAGCCATAGTGGCAAAGACAGCTGCGTATAGATAAAAAAACAGGGATATAGAGCTATAGCTATAGCAAAGAACCCCTAGATCAAACCCATATAGCTACAAACAGCTAATTTTTGACAGAACTACCAAAAGTACACATGGAGGGGAAATACAACCCTTTCAACAAAGGGTACTTTGTTGTTGTACTGAGAACACTGAAGCTCTCTGTGTGGAGTAATGAAATTAGATTCCCATTTGTCAACCTGAAAAACAATTAACTTCAAATGATCCATAATCTTAATGTAAGACCTGTTTTACATAACAGTTTGAAACTGTTAGAGAAAAAAGTAGGGAAATATTTCAGGATATAAGCATAAGCAAGGAGTTTCTGAATGGGACTGTAGTTGTTCAGAAAATAATGTCAATGATTGATAAGTAGAAACTCATGAAATTATAAAGCTTCTATGCAGAACAGGAAATAACCCAGTGAAAAGACAGTCATCAGGAAGAAAGAAAACCTTTTCCAGTTATATATCTGATAGAGGATT
The DNA here is from genome assembly GCF_947179515.1 of Apodemus sylvaticus. Classification (NCBI taxonomy): domain Eukaryota; kingdom Metazoa; phylum Chordata; class Mammalia; order Rodentia; family Muridae; genus Apodemus; species Apodemus sylvaticus. Next base: position 58,489,127 of record NC_067481.1, on the reverse strand, counting down.
GCTATCTATAACACATAAGAACTGAAAAAAAAACCTAAACAAAAATGCAAACAACTCAGTGGGGGGGCAAGTACTAATAAAATAAACAGACAGTTCTTTTTTTTTATTCGATATATTTTTATTTACATTTCAAATGATTTCCCCTTTTCTAGCCCCCCCTCCCCGAAAGTCCTATAAGCCCCCTTCTCTCCCCCTGTCCTCCCACCCACCCCTTCCCACTTCCCCGTTCTGGTTTTGCCCTATACTTCTTCACTGAGTCTTTCCAGAACAAGGGGCCACTCCTCCTTTCTTCTTGTACCTCATTTGATGTATGGATTATGTTTGGGGGTATTCCAGTTTTCTAGGTTAATATCCACTTATTAGTGAGTGCATACCATGAGTCACCTTTTGAGTCTGGGTTACCTCACTTAGTATGATGTTTTCTAGCTCCATCCATTTGCCTAAGAATTTCATGAATTCATTGTTTCTAATGGCTGAATAGTACTCCATTGTGTAGATATACCACATTTTTTGCATCCACTCTTCTGTTGAGGGATACCTGGGTTCTTTCCAGCATCTGGCAATTATAAATAGGGCTGCTATGAACATAGTAGAGCATGTATCCTTATTACATGGTGGGGAATCCTCTGGGTATATGCCCAGGAGTGGTATAGCAGGATCTTCTGGAAGTGAGGTGCCCAGTTTTCGGAGGAACCGCCAGACTGATTTCCAGAGTGGTTATACCAATTTGCAACCCCACCAGCAGTGGAGGAGTGTTCCTTTTTCTCCACACCCTCTCCAACACCTGCTGTCTCCTGAATTTTTAATCTTAGCCATTCTGACTGGTATAAGGTGAAATCTCAGGGTTGTTTTGATTTGCATTTCCCTAATGACTAATGAAGTTGAGCATTTTTTAAGATGCTTCTCCGCCATCCAAAGTTCTTCAGGTGAGAATTCTTTGTTTAACTCTGTACCCCATTTTTTAATAGGGTTGTTTGGTTTTCTGGAGTCTAACTTCTTGAGTTCTTTATATATATTGGATATTAGCCCTCTATCTGATGTAGGATTGGCGAAGATCTTTTCCCAATTTGTTGGTTGCCGATTTGTCCTTTTGATGGTGTCCTTTGCCGTACAGAAACTTTGTAATTTTATGAGGTCCCATTTGTCAATTCTTGATCTTAGAGCATACGCTATTGGTGTTCTGTTCAGAAATTTTCTCCCTGTACCAATGTCCTCAAGGGTCTTCCCCAGTTTCTTTTCTATTAGTTTCAGAGTGTGAACAGACAGTTCTAAGAAGATGAAGTACAATGGTCAGGACAATGCAGAAAAAAATGTTCATCTTCACTGGCCACCAGAGAAACACAGATCAAAACAACTCTGAGAGTCTATCTTCTTCCAGTCAGAATGGCAGTCATTGAGGAAACAAATAGTAACAACCACTGGTAAAGGATGTGGACAAGAGGGAACACTTACATATACTACTGGAATGTAAACCAGTCAGGCTACTATGGAAATCACTATGTGAGTTTCTAAAAATACTAACAACAACCTAACATATGACCCAATGATGCCATGCTTGGGTATTTACTGAAAGGTCTCCAAGTCTACACATCACAGAATTGAAGCACTATTCACAATAGCTGAATTATAGACTCAACCTGTTGTCCAGGAAGAAAGAGAGGAATGAATGGAAAATGTGATATATATATATATATATATATATATATATATATATATATATATATATATGCTTTCTTCTGATATACAAAGGAATGAAGTTGTGCCTTTTGTAGGTAAATGAATGCAATTAGAGATGATCATATTAAGAAAGTGAAGCTGGGGGCTGGAGAGATGGTTCAGCAGTTAAAAGCACCAGCTGCTTGCTCTTGCAGAGGTCCTGAGTTCAATTACTAGCAACCATGTGGTGGCTTACAACCATCTATAATGGGATCTGATATCCGATGCCCTCTTCTGATGTCTGAAGACAGCCACAGTGAACTCATATAAATGAAATAAATACATCTTTAGAAAGAAAGAAAGTGAAGCTGGTCACGGAAAGACAACTATAATTTTTTCATTTGTAATTCCTAGATTTTATATAAACATGTAAGAGCATGTATGCATTTATGATGGGGAAACAGAAGTCACACGTGTCCAGGAGAACAAAGAGAACTTATGGGCATGGAGGATAACTACTGAGGGTGCAACATATATAATTGTATGACAATATCTTTTTGTGACACAATATCATGTATAATGAATATATGCATCAAAAGAAAACAAAATTTTTATATGTGTTGCTATCACTCAGGGTCCATGCAGAAACTAAAAAAGAGGGACCAGCTATTTATTATACAGCAGTTCTCTTGGAGACTGAAACACTCTATGCTATAGTGAAGCCCTTTAAGGTACAAGATAAACAACTCAGGAAGCCCCTAGATTGACCATATTCAATAGGTCACTCCATCCCTAATGGTACATAAGCAGAAAAGACTGCTGAGAGTCACTCTCAGATAGGCCAAACTGCAAAGAAGACTCTGAGAACAGACTAGCAGCTTGGAAGAAGCAGAAACAAGTCTAACTACTTGGAGAAGGTTTAGACCAACTGAGTCATTTGGAAGGGCCACTCTCCAACCTGTTGAACTGCCTTGGGCAGTGTGCTCTAGGGTCCCAACTTTTGTCAACTGTTGCCCATGTTGAGATGGGCTTTGGTGATACAGCTGTCTTTGAGACATTTCTGTTTCTATAAGTAATCTCTCACTTGTATTTCTGCAAGTAATCCTAATAAAGCCCATTAGTCTGGTGGCATCTAGATTTTGGTCTCTTATGGGCTCCTACCTAGGACATGTGTATTCTGTCTCTCCAGGAAAACTTGTGTCACACAATACCAGCTCATCTTGCTAACATCTCATCCTTCTTTGGTACTATAGCTGCATAAGGTGCTTGCTTGCTTGCTTGCTTGCTTGCTTGCTTGCTTGCTTGCTTGCTTGAGACACTGCTCTCCCTCCCAGGCTCTGCTTATTTCCAGAGACACATCATATATGAAGAACGCAGGGCAAAGAACCACCAGGGGTTGAATGCTTTTCAAAGGCTTCAGAAGTGGAAAGTAATCATGAACACAGCAGAAAACAGAAAGTACATCAGAAACAGTGTTTGGTTAAATATCTAAAATATACCATTATCTCAATTAGTAGACTACAGCTCCATTTCTGGTTATAAAGAATACATTGTTAATGTGGGTGTATGTGCTTTTTAGAGTAGGGGTATGGTAGGGTATATAGAGTAAGAGTATCTGGCTCCCCTGTGACTTTGCCTCATGTTGAAATCTCCTTCCCCCACTGCCTCTGCACTTGTGAGCAATTGGAATCAGGCCACTGATGAAGGAAATAGATATTGAGTAGTGGGCTTTATCAATATTGTCTCTGATGGCCATTCTTGACCAAATTATGGTGATAGGTCCCAGGGCTGCAGAATAATGCATCAAGTGTAGCATAAATACATAGACCAGTCAATAAATTATAAGTGAACAAGAGAGAAGTAGGCTTTAAACTTGGGAGCCTCTCTGTTGACCTCATATTATTCTTGCTTTAATAGTTCTTTGCTTAGTCAAGCATAATTAGTTTTTTATTTAAGTGACAGGTGGTGCTATAGTTTGGATCTTGAGTGTCTCCTAGCACCAATGTGTTAGTAGCTTGGGCTCCAATTTAGTGCAATTGAAAGGGAGTGGAGCCTTTAAGAAGAGAGGATTAGTGGGGTCTTTCGGTTACTGCAGATGTGATTTTGCAAAGATATGGCAGTCTGATTTGTTCCTTTTTTCTTTTACTTCCCAGATGTGAGATGAATGCTTTGGCTCTGCCACATGTACTGCCCATGTGTCTCTACAGACACCCTCAAAACAGGGTCAACTGATTATGGACTAAAGCTGCAGATTTATAGCTAAGGAAAATCTTCCTTCTTCACAAATTAATCATCTAGGGTGTTTCTCTTTTGCAGGGATCAAAACCTGACTAATGCAGGTGGTCAGAGTAAAAGCAAACTCCCTAAATCTAGCCTTGGCAGGACTGGTCAAGTGACCTATCACATTAGATCCTACATTATTACACACAGTCAGGAACAGGATGTAGGCCTACATCCTTGAAAAGTGTATCCTTTTACACTTGGTCTCATTGGAGGGCCAGCTGCCTGCTCTGTAAGCCAAAAGCTCTGCGCCCAGGATGGCTGTCAGCCATTATAGATGGTTGTCACCTGTAGACAGAATCATGTGGCTCTTAGGAAAAGCACTTTAAGCCACCGCCTTCTTCCCTCTCCTTCACTTCTGTCTGGTTGACAACAGGCATCATATGGCCATCTTAATGTGTATTTTCCTCTGCCAACTGCTGTGTCTAGAGGGCTGTGATTTTGAGAACAGGACAGAACATCAGCAGGGTTTCCACTGTGAGCCAGCAAGTTCTTTATGACTTTAATGATGTATTTTTTTCCTGTTTCTTGGCCTACCTGATTCTGAGGGTGTCCAAGCAGGTAGGAAGGTATTTATCAAACAAGATGGTCAGGTTGGCTCTCTCAGTCTGGACCTCCCTCTGGTCAATCCAGCTGCTTACTGGAGGGTTCCATCCCAGGTCTGCAGGGTTTATGTACAGGATCCCTGAGTGCACAGGAAATATGGTTGAGTATTCCATGCATGTCAGTACATTCTTGGCATAATAAAGATCTCTTCTCAGTATGAAAAATGCAGAAGACTAGACCAAGACTGGGTCTTCACCTAGGTCAGAGTGGCACATGGATTTGCTGCTGAGGACCAATGCCAAGTCAAGGATGAAGAGAGAATAGTGATGGAGAAAAACCTGGGGACAAGTCTAGATAGGAGGAAAGAAAACTGGTATTGATCAGCAATGGTTGCCAGCATGTCCAACGGATGTCAGTGCAGTGGGGAATATTGAAGTCCCCTAAGGATATGTACATGTCTTAGTTGCTGCACACTCTCAATTTGGCAGTATTTACCAAAAGCCATTTCTGGATATAACTAAGCTAAAGATCTTAAAAGGAGATTTTTCAAAGATTTTCTAGATGGGACATTTGTCAATGCCAATGCAAGGGCAAGGGTGTGTGTGTGTGTGTGTGTGTGTGTGTGTGTGTATGTGTATATGAGAGATGTGTGTGTGTGTGTGTGTGTGTGTGAGAGAGAGAGAGAGAGAGAGAGAGAGAGAGAGAGAGAGAGAGGAGAGGAGAGTTAATCCATGTGAACGGGGAGACTGGAGTGACAAGTGCATAGCCTAAGGGCTGCCTGAGCTCAGAGATACAAGGGATAATGCTCCCAAGAGCCTCTGGAAGGAGCACAGCCTTGCTGGCCTTAATTGTGTATGTCTGACTTAATGGAAACATGGGAAAATACACTTTTGCTGTTTCTAAGGCTACCAGGTGTATATAATGTGTTATACCTGTCACAGTCACCCTGGAAAGTGAACAGAGAAAAGATACAGCAAGTTCTCCAGCCCTGTGTTCACCAACTCTACTGTGCCCATTTAGAGAACATCTGCTATTATATCTGAGATCATAAAGTTTGGTTTCTTTGATATTTATTAATGTTATATTATTTTACAAAAGCTTTGAGTAGTTTCAGTGAGAGATCCATGTTATGTAAATCATCACACATTTCATGTAGACCTCTTGTTAGTTTTGGATTTGTGAATCCAAGTGTAACCTATCACCATGATGGTAGCCATCAATATGCCCATCACAGTTAAGGATCCCTGTGGCTCTCATGCTCTGTTCTGTTTTTCAGTAGGATCCTAGCAACCATATCATCCTAACTTCAGTTTGAACATCTCATCAAAAAGGCCCCCTTTTAATCCTCTAGTCTCTGCTAATAAATTGAATGAGTGCAGACAGGGGAGAGGTAGGATCATGCTGCCCCTTGCCACGAGGAGTTAATGAGAAGCATCGATGCCTGTCTCCACTGAAAAGGAGGCCAGATCTGGCCTGAATCTCACCCAATTTAAGACACTGGGAAAAGTTCTTTACCAATCCTATATCTGATAGAGGGCTAATATATACAAAGAACTTGAAAAGTTAGTCCAGAGAACCAAATAACCCTATTAAAAATGGGGTACAGAGCTAAACAAAGAATTTTCAACTGAGGAATACCAGATGACTGAGAAACACCTAAAGAGATGTTCAACATCCTTAATCATCAGGGAAATGCAAATCAAAAAAACCCCAGAGATTCCACCTCACACCAGTCAGAATGGCCATGATCAAAAACTCAGAGGACAGCAAATGCTGGAGAGGATATGGAGAAAGAGGAACACACCTTCATTGCTGGTGATACTGTAAGCTGGTAAAACCACTCTGGAAATCAGTTTGGCAGTTCCTCAGAAAATTTGACATAGCACTACCTGAGGACCCAGCTATACCACTCCTAGGTATATACCCAGAAGATGCTCCAACATGTAATAAGTGCACATACTCTACTATGTTCATAGCTGCCTTATTTATAATAGCCAGAAGCTGGAAAGAACCCAGATGTCCCTCAACAGAGGAATGGGTACAGAAAATGTGGTACATTTACACAATGGAGTACTATTCAGCTATTAAAAACAATGAATTCATGAAATTCTTAGGCAAATGGATGGAGCTAGAAAATATCCTGAGTGAGGTAACCCAATCACAAAAGAACACACATGGCATGCACTCACTGATAAGTGGATATTAGCCTAAAAGCTTGGAATTATCCAAGATACAATTCACAGACCACATGAAGCTCAAGAAGGAAGACCAAAATGTGGATACTATGACTCACAGCCAACCAATAGACTGAGCATAGGGTCCTCAATGAAGCAGCTAGAGAAAGGACTCAAGGAGCTGAAGAGGTTTGCAGCCCTACAGGAGGACTAATAATAGGTACCAACCAGTATCTCCAGAGCTCCCAGGGACTAAACCACCAACCAAAGAGTACACATGGAGGGACCCATGGCTCCAGGTATTATATGTAGCAGAAGATGACCATTACAGACATCAATGAGAAGAGAGGCCATTGGTCCAATGAAGGCTTGAATCTCCAGAATAGGGAATGCAAGTCAGGAAATTGGGGGAGGGAGTGAGCAGGGGGAGGGAGGATGAGATAGGGGGTTTTCGGAGGGGTAATGCAGAAAGGGGATACCATTTGAAATGTAAATAAAGCAAATATCTAATTAAAAAAAGACATTCCTATGAGTGCACAGTTGTATGGGTCAGGGGCTATTTCCCCTTCCTTAGATACAACACTTTTCCTGAAGGTACAAAGTCATGTGGGTGGCCTATATCTCATGGTGCCTGTTTGCCCTTGTGGACATGGTTTAAAGGCTGAGAACTTGGCTAGAGTTTACAAGAATCCGGTTTGTAGCTCCTGTTTGGAGCTTCCTTAAACACACAACAAAGCAAATGTGCATCCTTAAGCACATTCCTCAACTGAGCCATTTGGCTTCATGGGTCAGCCATACCTGCTCTGGAGACGGTTGCTGGTGTGGCTATGCGCAGGTGGCTGATCTCGAAAAGGAGGCGCATTGTGGGGTTAAGGGGGATTCTCTCATTGCTTGCTAGGGTCAGTACCTGGAATCCACAAAAGGGATAATCACATAGGAGGAAGCTGTGATGCTGTCATGATTTGAAGCTAAGACGGCCCATAGGCTCATGGGAACAATTTGTTGTCAGCTCGCAGTGCTGTTCAGAGGTTCTGTAACCCTTGGGATTTGGGGTATACCTGGTAGAGGTGGGTCATTAATGGTAGACCTGTGGGGGTTACAGTAGGGTGCTATTTCCAGTCTTGTGTTTTGCATCCCATCCGCCAAGATGTGAAGCCCCATCCTTATGTGTTTGCTCTTGTTGTGTCTTTCCACCATGATGGAACTGATGCAAGTTAATCCTTTCTCCCTTAAGCTTCTTCTGTCAGGTGTTTAGCCACAGATAAAAAGAAGTAGCTAATACAAATGTATTGGTAGCTAGGTGGGGTTTGATGGGCTCTTGTCAGCTGGGGATGTGGATATGCTACACTTTGAGTATGTTCCCCAAACACTATGGGAAGTAGAATCTTTAGAGTTGGTCAGACCTTGAAGCTTCCATTGGGGCACATGGATTAATGCTGAACATAAGGGCTCAAGTCAGAATTCTACCCTTTGCTTTCCCTTGTCCTTCTCCTGACATTCAGGCTCAGCTTTCCTAATTGTAGCCCTGTGGTCAGCCTAAGATCGAGATTGGTAGGTGCTGGGAGGGAAAACAAAGCACAAAGGCAGGGAGCTAAGCGATCACAGGCATCAGTGAACATGATGAGAAGACACTCTTGGGAGGCAGCTTCAGTGAGACAGCTCATTTCAATGGGGGTGGGGGAAAATAAGGCTATTTAAACCTTTGGGGGATAAGTAGGGGCTTATGGTGTGAGTGTATAACATTGGACAAGCCTAGGGTGCTTTGGATGCCTCATTAGCGCAAGGAGGGATTACCTTATTAAGGGAGAAGTTTAACCTAGCTACTGGGGTACATGACCTCCTCCTGTGTGCAAAGGTGTGGCCCAGGATACACTCCTCAGGACATGCTAGCCCCGGGGCAGAGGGGGAGCGATCCTACTCCTGCCCATCTCAGGGTGAGACTTCCAGAGTTTGGATGCAGCTTGGCCCCACTTTTGCTCCAGGCCTGCTCCTCACTGCTCCATGGCTGCCCTGCCCCACAGTCTTTCTTTTTGGGATTACACAGCATTGCCTAGCTAGAAAGCCTCCATGGTCCCTTGATCTTAGACTTCCAGTCTCTAGAAGTGTGAGCCAAATAAATATCTTTTTCAGTCTCCACTATTCTGGCACAGAGCACAAAACACGGACAGGATTGGTTCTTACTACCCTTCCACCCGCCACCAGTGTTACTGTTTAGCCCACTATGTAGACCAAGGTGCTCTTGAATTAAAGATGTTCCTGCTTCTGTTTATTGAGTGGTGGAGTTTCAAGTGCGTGCCCTCACACCAGTGTGTTCTTTTGTGTTCTCACACCAGTGTTTTCTCTAACAATCCCCTCTCCATTCCTTTGCACCCTGTCTCCCTTCACCCTTGCACTCAGTGAGTCTGGAAAAAAAAGTTATTTAAACACTGCAAATTGATGCTGATAATTTGAATGAACCAGACCATATTGGAACAATAAAACTATAAAAAGAAAGGGACTTCTGCGTTATACTTCTGCTCTTCCTTCTAAGCAGCCCCGCTGGGAAACTATGCACTTATTCTAATGATTCTATGAATCTGGAGTCATTTGAACACTTCCAATCTGGACATGGTTTTTAAACAAGTTTAGATGCAGCTCCCAGCGTAACAGCCATTTCACGGAGATGCAGTTAGTTTCCATTGTTAGAATTAACATTTACTCTCTGGAGATAGGCATTTATCATCCCATAGGGTGTTTGACAGACTGGGGATGTTTCTGATATTTAGTTTCTTTATTTAAGGGGAAACAAATTATAAAAAAGATTTTAATGGAAGACTAATATTATTCTCAGCTCTAAATATTAAACGAATCCACAGACAGGAGATTCTGAAAGTCATGAAAACCACAAAAATAGGGTAGACATGACAAGGCCTCTTAAGCAGGTAAGAGTGGGGGCAGGTAAGTTCTGGAGTGTCTCACTGGACACCAGCGATGGCTGCTTATGCTAGGCTGGCCATTGCATGGAATCAGGATTTCCAGAAGCACTGTCACACTGGAAATTTGGCTTCCAGATGAACATTGCATGGGGGTTGCCCACCTGCAGAGATGACCATGGATGGCATACCACCCCCAGCATGATACCTTGTTATCATCCATGACCGTGTTCAGAGACTCTATCCACATTGGGTCTATATCGCCATCCAGTAAGATCCACTTGGGCCCATCATGGGAGATTGTGGCAAGCTCTCTCATGATGGAAGAGAACAGGCCTGAAAGGAATCACAGACAGCTTCTTTTCCACTCCAGCACTGAGCATCCTTCTCTTAACACAGCTTCCCTGCATTGGCTACAAAACTCTGGAGGTGCAAACAGATGAGACAGGACAGACCCAACTTTGATCTTGCTCTACCTGGTATCTGACACAAATTACAGAGACACATTTTCTGTGTACCAGACTGGTAACAGAATGGCAGTTGGGACAAAACAGTCGCTGCAGTTCTTGAGGTTTCAGATTTTTATGTTCCAAAGGACCCGGCAAATCATTTCAGCAAGTGACTGCATCACATGAGAATCATACCACAGTTTTTGAGGTGAAGTTTCTGAGCTTTGTAATCACAGACTTAGCAAATCAGGTTTATGAAGGGCTTTTGGAGACAATTTCTTTCATTCTTACTGTCATTACCTGGGAATCTATACATTAATTTGAGTAGGATTGACTTGTATATCAAATTCTCCTTCTAAATAATAGGGTCTCTCTCTCTCTTTCTCTCTCTCTCTCTCTCTCTCTCTCTCTCTCTCTCTCTCTCTCTCTCTCTCTCTCTCTCTCTCTAAAAAATTGTCTTATGCCAATATTAAAAATATATAGTTTCAAACATCTATTGCATTGGCCAAAATATTCCTGAATATTTCAAATTTTTGCCATTAATTTGAATGGGATTTTTCTTCTTTGGGGTTTTCATTTTTTGCTGGCTATTGCTAGTGAAGAGAAAAGCTACCAAAGTTTATATATTTTACATTAAATTATGTTTAATAAGTTATCTTATTAATTCCAGTGATTTTTTTCAATAATGTTTTCTGGATTTATCTTACTGTAAAGTTGCATAATTTAAAAACTCAAACTTTTTTCTCTTTTTTTTCCAATTTACACCATATGCTTCTTTTCCCCTGCGTCATCGCAGTCTCTGAGCCACTGGAGCAGCCTGAATAACAATGATGAGAAGAGGTTTCCCTGACTTGCTCCCCTTCCTAAGGAAGAGGACTTCTGCACAGTCATGAGGGAGCGTTGATTTTCCCTAGGGCTTTAGGTACAGCATGCACCATATTGGAGTGGGGGGGGGGGGTGTCACCAGATCCCATTTCACCTAGAACTTTCTGCTAGAAGCAGCTATTGACCTTTTAGTATCCACTGATCAAATTAATTTCTCTTTTACTTTATCAGAGCATGTTGTCACCGTTTTCTAAAACAAATTGTTTGGCCTGTTCTCGAGAACTCTTTTGAGACTGTTGGATTCTCTTTATGGATACTTGATTTAGAATTTTCGCATCTGCAGCAACAAGATCATGATTTCCCTTTAGTTCTACATAAAAGCTGGTATTGATATCATTCTGGATCCACAAAATGATTTCTGAGCCACCATTTTACGGTCCAAGATTATTTGTTTTTGCCTCTCTGCTACCTGTACATGTTAACTTCCATTCATCCACTCAAGCTCCTTACTTGCTATGGCCTGATGGTGAGAAAAATTTACATTTTTCTCAGGGTTATCTACTTCAGATCTTATGCCATCTGCTTAAACATTCTTCTTAAATCTTAATCCTACTACTCTATAATAATTTCTAAAACTTATTAGAGCATGCTCATACATGTGTAGATGTGTGTGGAGAACACAGGATAGCCTCAGGTGTTCTTAGGTGCTATCCAGTTAGGTTTCCTTGAGACAGGAACCTCGCAGGCCTGGAGCTTATTATATAAGCCAGGTTAGGTGACTAGTGAGGCCCAGGGCAGTCTCCTCTTCTGCAGCACTAGAGTTACAGGCATGTACCACTGCAAGGTGGTTTTTTTTTTAAAGATTTATTTATTTATTATATGCAAGTACACTGTAGCTGTCTTCAGATACTCCTTCAGACACTTCAGAAGAGGGAATCAGATCTTATTATGGATGGTTGTGAGCCACCATGTGGTTGGTGTTTTAATGTGGCTTATGAAGTCTGGTCTTGGTGATCATACGTCAAGCGTTTTAATGACTGAGCTATTTCTCTGGGCCTGTCCCATCTCTTTGTATTCACACATACCCTCACACAGGTATACAACCTCAGACATGGATACACATGCACACAGGCACACACAATATATACTGTTTCCCCACCAAGAGTATTCACAAGAAACTTATTGATATTTAAAGAAAAAAAAACAAAAAAGCAATATTCAGTGTAATTTTATCTATGTTTGTTTCTGTTTGTTGATTTGTTTCCTTCTGACTAATTTCAGATTTTATCTTCATTAGTTTAATTTCCCTCAGGTTTAGTTTAATTGCACAGTGGGGAGAACAACTTTCTTTTTTCCCTGGTTTATTTTCTTGATAGAGTTTAGGCTTTGGAGCTACATATTTAAAAGCTTCTCTGGACTCTGTGTAAACCATCCCACTCATTGGTTCTTTGATGGGTTTTACCTTGATCATTTCGGTGGTTTAGGTATAGAGAACCTGTTTCTTGATTTTCAAGTAGGAGCTTGTTTGGGGTTATTTTCTTGCTGGCTAATTATAATTTGGTTGCATTATCAGAGAATGTGGCCTATAACATGAGACTGACTTTGGAATTGAGTATATGTCTCTCTGAAATTAGCTGAATTTTAAACTTTTTAAAATGTTCCATGAACCTAGCAAGAAAGAAATATTTTCTATTTATGGAATGCAAAGTTGAATAACTATGTATCATTTTTTAATTCAGTGATATATTAAGGAGTCTTCTGTGTGTACACTTCATTTTCTCTCTATAAGAACCATATGATTGTGAAAAGGGGTATAGAAAAATAGCACCCTATATTTTTAGCAAATTCTAAAAAAAAAATCTCTAAAAGGCTATATACCATTTGCCTTGAAATTGTCCTATTTACTGTTTACAAAATCTTGATTACTATATTGTTTCTGCAAGTTTTCCAAACATAAGGTATAAATTAAATATAGTTTTAAGTAGAATTATAACAATTTTTAAATTATTAAATTATCATAACATGCTCAAAATTAATATAAAAAACAAGTGTCTGAGAGTGTTCCAAAAATTATGAAAGAATTATAAGAGCCAATGTGCCTCATCAGACTGTAAAATCTGCCTCAGAATGACTGCATCTGACATGGAATGAAACTAGTTCAGGAACAGGAAAAGATGAGAGTGGACAGACTGGGAAGCCTGGAGCAGGAGCTCAGTGTGCATGGGATTTAATATACACCAAGCTGGCATTTAGGCTCAGATAGAAAGAACAGCCTCTTTAATAAATGGTATTGGCGGAATCAATTGCCCATCTGGAAGAAGTGAAGCTGATTTTTCTACACTGCCTCTTGGTAAGTCCCCAGATAAATTCCAGATGGGCTAAAAAACATGAATGTAAAAGAATCCTTATTGACCAAATTTATGATCTTATATGAGCATCTGAAAATTAGACAGAGTTACAAATGAACAGGAATCTCAGTTGCTAAAAGAGAGAAACACACATAATTTCCTTTAAAAAAAAAGCATGATAAATTACAGCATGCAGTTCTATAGAAGATGGTAAGAGACATTATGCACACATAATGGGTCACAAACAGAGTTGTCTTTGGGGCTTCTGTTATGCGTATACATATGAATATGTGAACTCTTAGACACTGATACAGAGTAGCAAAGAGAGCCAAACACAAGAAGTACAGGAGTAGTAGCCACAGAGAAGAAAAGCATCACCAACAGGGAAATAAAACCCAGAGAAGCAGCTCATTAACTTTCCTTGTTCTGGGCCTCTGGCTAAAGCTCTTAAAATAAGGAAATTCAGACAGTTTGGCTCTGATGAAGTCAGACATTGAACCATTAGGAGAGCCTGATATTTCCTCACCCAGACAACAGGGTTTGTGGGTTTGGAGTCCTCTGTATCTCTATAGAGTACAACATTAGCCTCTATTAGAATAGAAAGGTTATCCCATGTGTCACCAGGCACTAGACCCAGACACTGTTAAATAGCAGGCATCTTTCTATCACTGCCAGGGCAGTGCCTGTAGTGGGGATGGCTCCTCTCTGGGATGCTGGTAGGTACCACTTCTTTGAGAATAAGACACAAACTTCTCTTCCTTGTATATCCCTTGAATCCATACGAGGCAATGCAGTCACTCTGGGGTAATTTAAGGACCTCTACAAGAGGGGGCTAGAAGAATCCTTAGGGGAGAGTCACCTGGAAAGGTAGGGTTCTCTTCCAAGCCCAAAGTGGCTTCTTCCTTTCTGATGCCCCTCTTCTCTGCAGCTTGCCTCTTCTTGACCTTTGAGCCCGACTAGAACTCTATGGATAGATAAGACTTTGCCTTAGAGCATCTCCTTCTTACCATCCTTCCATTCTCGAGTGGCTGGATTGATGATGCCAAAGAGTTCATCATTTGTGACAGCTTTGGGGTTTAGGTCAGTCCACACAGGGCGGCGTCTCATGATCTGATAGGTCTTGTGTAAAGACCTCAGTACCTGTGACTTCCCAGTACCGGCGCCGCCCACCACGAACACAGAGTGCCTTACAGCCAGCAGCTCCTCCAGCTGGACCACCTGGGAGGAGGAAAGGCAGTGGGAGGGACAGGTTAATCATGCCCACTCTGCTATGAGCAAGCTGGTATGTGAAGTGAGGCTCCAGAGTAAACCATGGAACAATGGGAGTGTTTGTCAGCAAATGGAGGAGTGAAGTGGTTACAGTTCCCTCGTTTACCCATGTATCAGTGGCTGACTAAGTTCTAAGAAGCTGCCAGATGAGGGGCATCCCTATTGCTGCCATAGTCTGATAGGTAAGAAAGTCATTTTGGAAAATCATAGTATGTGGGGGAAATGTAACACAAGTATTTATAAAAAGTGTGGAAATCACTGATCTTGAAGACAACAAGAATAAAGAAAGGTTTCCAGAGAATAGGGCATTTGAACCAGGCCTCCTCAGGCAAATAGGAGTTTTCCCAGAGGACACACAGGAAGGATATAATGGGAGATGTGGGGATAGGAGGATGACAGCATACACAAAAGTTAGCAGTATAATATAGAATGTAATGTAGATGGCTGGGTGGTTTGGGGAGGATAGAGACGGAAAAAAAAACCACAGAGAAAGTGGTATCATCAAAACACTGTGCAGTCAGACACTAAATTAAAACTCAAAAAGCAAACAGACTTGTAGTAGTCAAGCTCCTGCTGTTCGTCTGTTCCTTTGTGGCTACCTATAGAACTATAAAGTCCTAAATCCTTAGACTGACTTACAAATCCCTTTGGCAATCTAGCTCAAATGAGACTCTGCTCTCATCTCTCGTCCCCCAGTATGCACACTTCCACCCACACAGACATAGATGCTGCACTGATGCTGATTCCCACGTCTCTGCCTTGTGCTTACCTATGCCTTTCCTGTATCTCAACACTTGACAACATTATAGTGGATATTTTCCTGGCTCGCTAATTGATTGCCAGATCACCAAAGGAAGCCAGGACTTCAAAGACTATGGCCTAGTGAGCAGTGCTTAGGTAACTTAGATATATGCTAGTTGTAGGGTTGTGATACCCTGTGAGACCTAGTTCATTCTCATGAGAAGGTGGATATAAGACTCCCAAACTTAAGGCCCTAGCCAGCCCTTTCAAGATTCCTTCCCAGATGTGATCCTTTTCTTGAGAACATACTTCTGCCACTGTGGCCTGCCATGTTGGCCTCCACCAGGGCTGAGTCAAAGTTGGTGTTATGCCATTGAACTTCAAAGTTCCTGACTCACCTGCACTTCTACCTCCCAGCTAGCAAACTTAATTTTCTCTGCCCCTGTCCCTTGAAACTCAATGAGGATGTGTCTTTGGCTGACCCTACATCATACCCTCTGCTCTGTGCTAAGTCCTTTCAGTCTGGACACAGGTCTGTCCAGCCGGATAACACTTTTTCCTGAATCTCTGTCTGAAGGTATCCTATCTCACAATCCCTCTTGTCTGTCAAAGTTATACTTCTGCCATGTTTTCAGATAATTTTTATAATGTCTATTCCTCACTCTATAGTTCTATGAGCTATTTTCTTCGTCTTTAAGTCATTGTAATATGAATTTTAAGGGATTACAGGATTTCAAGAGGGCTCTATGAGACAGTTTTGGGGGAATTAATTTTATACAAGTTGAAGTGGAAATGCAAGTGTGAAGTGGGTAGGGAATGCTGTCTTCTGTTTTAAGAACTTTTTAGCAGAGGGCCTCCATCTTAAGAATCTATGGAGAAGGAAAGGAGGAAAGAAGAAAGAATGCCAGACAACTGAAAGACAAAATGAAAGACAAAATGAAAGACAAGATACCAGAAGGAAAACTGTTGACGAACACGGCAGGCATTGGGGTGCCAAATGCCCTGACCAGACTCCAGCAAGCCGGGAAAGACATGACTCACCCTGATTTTAAGACAGCATCTTTAGATACAACTATTGTATGAACCTTGCTGAGTTTAACTCATCTCTTTGAAGTGGTTGCATGCTAGGATCAGCTACTTTAATAAAGGGAACACCCTCAGCCTGACATTCAGAACCCTCCTCTCATTCACAACCCCATGCTATCTCTCCAGTCTTACTGCAACCCTCTACCCCAGTTCCCATCGTCTCAATACCCTTTCCTTTGTCATTATTGGGCTTTCTGCTGTTGCCTTATAACCTCTGCATTTCCTGCACACACCCCTTTCTTGACCCCCTTTTACCCTAAATGGAAGGCAATCTTGCCTTTCCTGACTTCAAAAGTCCATCTATCCACTGAACTTGGAAGACAGGAGGCAGTGAGTGGGGATGGATTACTGGGTGCAAAGGGCAGGGCATGTTTTCCTTTCTTCTGTGAAATGAAATTCCAGCAATGAAAACACATGTCTCATTGCACTGGGAAGGGTATGCACCAGTTCACGCTGCAATTCATAATAACTGGGGCTTAGTCTCTGCCAATGAACATACTGTGTATTGGAAATTCCTCCTGGAAGATCTTTACCATACTCCCCTTCAGAGGGCACACTTTCTTCCGCATAAAAGGCCTTCCTGTACTATCTTGTAGAGGTTCATGTTTCCACTTGTGAAATGCCTCTGTATCATCTGCCTTGGGTTGTTGGTGAGATCAAATGTGAGATAGAATATAAAATCCACATGGGAACTCCAAAGTGATGCCCGTGTTTCTCACACCTATTATTTGACAGGAAGAGCAATCTATGTCTTTGTACTTAGACACCTTGGCTGTTCTTTATGGCAACTGTCGTCTTTATGGCAATCTTCTTTCTGCATAAAGCAGTCAATTCTGGCATTTCTATTTCATATACACCCGGGAAGCATCACATTCTGCAAAAATCACACAGATAACAGACTCATGGAAAACCAGGATTAGTGTGGGCAGAGAGGCATGCAGAAAACTGTGCTCCAAGCCCTAAAAAAGTAGCAGTGACCCCTATCCCTACCACAGTGGCCACACAGTTCATTTTAACTTTGCCTCAATGTCAGTAGGCATGTTGCAGGCTTAAATCAATTTAAGCACTGGGCTTCCTCATTAGAGAGGCAGGTCCTGTTCTGTTGGAGACTATTTTAATATCAATTAAAGATCAGACCCAGATGGAACCTTCCTCATTAAGTCACTGTTTGAATGTGAGGGAGAAAATTTTGTGGGCTCTAGCAGCTTCTGCAGCAGAGCGTGAGCACCCTAAATTGCTCTTAAAGACAGCAGCAAGATACAATGAGGTTTCAGCTTTTCCTCTTAAGGATTTTAGCACTAAATAGTTCATTTTCTATTGATGTTAATGGCAGAAGGCTCCCTCTTTCTCTTGTCTTTCCTACCATTATTCCACATTGGGGTCCACCACTAAAGATCTAAGTACATTGAGCTGTTTCTAATTGGATATATATCGGTACAGCTAAAATTACATTGGCATGAAGGATGAGGCATAACTGGTGGTCTAAGTAAAGAATGCAGAAACAGAGAAGGCTTGTCAGGGAAAGCCTCACATACCTTGAGCACAAAGTTGTCTTCAGCCTGGAGCTTAAGGTCTATGATCGCTTTCCGAACCACAGCCTCAAAGTCCAGATCTCTCTTCCGGGGGACATCCAGAGCAGGAAAGAGATCACCAATCAGACCCATGAACACCGGCATATCATCTGTCACAATCTTGGGGATGTTGAAGTCCCTCAAAGAGCGCATCAGGACTTGGTCCTCTGGGCGGTCAGGGTCTCCCCGTTTCAGTGATCCTGCTACCACGAGGACAGACTTGATGGCCCGAAGTCCCCAGTCATAGTGATCCTGTGGGAAGATAGCACCACTAAGGCCAGAGTTGTGTGGATGTGGAATATCATATGCTTGGGCTACATAAAGCACACAGAATTCCAGCATGGTCACCAATGAAGCTCAGGTGGGTGAGTAGGTCTCTGAACACTATGTTCTTGGTCTGGCCTTGCTTTTACTTTCCCATCTAGGATAACACAGTGGACATAGAACAGTCAAGGGGCTGGGGCCCTGAAGGATGAACAAGATCCATTTTCAAGTTGATCTGGTTGCTCCCATATAGTCAGAGGGTGCGAGGACTGTCAAGAAGAGAGAATCTTAGCTCTTAGAGAAGGTGTAGGTTGAGCTTGAGATTTTCTTTAGAGGCTTCTAAACTTACCAAGAATAGTTTTTCGAAGTATATTTCCTGAGGCTAGGGACATAGTTAATGGCAGAGATCTTGCCTAGCATATGTTGATTCCCAACATTGCAAAAAAAAATTTTAAGAGTTCCACAGTACCCCCAGTGCTAATGGTAGGTTCTGGGGCAAATGGATCATAAAACTGGCCCCAGGGTTCCACAGCATGGTGAGAGGAGGAAGTGGTTCATAATATAGAGTTCGATCTCACATGAATCTAGGTTCAAGACCCTGCTTGCCTCCCACCATATCACAACATAATTAGAGCTGTGATAAATGCCACAAAGGAAAAGGTTCGCATGTGCAATGAAGACCAAAGATTCAGTGGCTGTACCTGGGGGGCTGGGGACCAGATATGGTCTTCTGAAGGAAAGGCATTATAGAACACTGGAAGGAGCAGAAGTCAGTTAGGCACAGACGAGAGAACATTGCAGTCAAGAAAACAGGGTTTCCACTGACTCAGGATGAGATGATAATTTATCTCAGGGAACTTCCAAGAGGACTCAGGCAGGTGAAACTTGGAATTAGAACCATGAATGTGAGCTGTTGAGGAAGACAGAGGATGGGACATTACAGCCTTTAGCAGAGGGATCACAAGTTTGTCTTGATGCTAAGACCAGTGAGGAACATTTGAAAATAATTGCTTAGCTGGTATCTCAAGAATGGGTTGAGGAAGCTAAACTGCCAGGTGTGAAGTTATCCTAGAGACAGATGCAAGAGCCTAACAGAGAGACCTAGGTACTTGCAACTAGAGCAACTACAGTGAGCATGGAAAAGCGTGGCAGGTTCTGGTTAGTGTTAATCAGGGTTCTGCTGTGGTACTAAGCATTGTGGCCAAAATAAATTTTGGGAGAAAGGTTTACTTCAGCTTACAAACTAGAATTCATCATTAAGAGAAGCCAGGAGAGTAACTCAAGGAAGGATCTTGAAGCAGAAACCACTGAGAGCCACTTACTCATTTGTTTCCAGGCTCACATTGTGCCCTCTTTCTTATATATCTCAGGCCTACTTCCCTAGAGATGGCACTGCCCATCGTGATCTGGATCCTCCAACATCAACTATCAATTAAGAAATGCCCTCACAGACATGTTCGCAGGTCAGAATGATGGAGACAGTTCCTCCATTGAGGCTCTCACTTCTCAGTAGTGTCAATCACAATGTATCATCACAAGGAGACTCCATAAAGCAGAAGCAACATCGCTTTGTTAATTAGGTTCAAGGAAAAGAAAGTGTTGTGGATGAATCCTTGTCCCCCATCCTCCCCATTAATAATCAGTACATGATGGCTTCACATACTGTATCAAAGACAGCAGGGAAAGAAGGGTTGGTGGGGTTGGCAGGGAAGAGCATCTCTGAGTGTGCTAAGTGGATGTACACCATTGACAATATATGTTTGGATACAAAAGGGAGGCATGGGACAGGATTATGAATACAGAAGTCACAGGCCTGAAAGTTAGTGGTGATGGACAACCTAGAGAGGATGTGATGAAAGGTATGGAGAAGGCAGGATGCCTGTATCTTGTAACTATGTGACAGGGCTGATAGAGTCCACAGCAGTGAAGGTGATCAAAGCAAGATGATCCCCAAAGGGAGCATGAAACTTCCTGGGAAGCTTTTGTGGTTATCCTTGACACCAAGAAATTCTCCATGCAGAATATGGGCCAGGCAGATACTGGGTTTGATTTTATTAAGACACTATTTCCTGGGTCTGCCTTCAGCAGAAGGTGTTTTAAAATCACACTACTAAGAAAAAGCATAGAGTTCTTATTCTAAACCACTCCGAGTAAAACATCCCATACCATGTCCCTTCAGAAAGAGCCCATTTCCTCCAGGAACTGTCGCTCACCACTGCTATGTTTTTCATGGGGCACTTGTCTGAGAAAGGCCATGAAGAACACTATTTAAAAACAACTTGGTGTTCAAATACTCTGAACAAGTGTGGAGTTGAAAACTGAACACAAACTTTGATTGCAGAAGTACTCAGACCTTCTATTATTGTATATCAGACCAGATACCCTGTAAGATAGACCTAGTCCATTGGTTTAGTGTTAGGCCTCAGAGTGGTGCTTGGTCAACAGCTTCCACAGAGAGATCCTACCTGTTTGGAGAGAAGTTCTTTACACAGCCGGTAAAGGGTAATGAACTTCCTGGCCAACAATCGGGCTTCAATGAATCCTTCTGCTACCAGCATAATCTCACAGATCAGCTCAAAGTCTGGAACAACCATTGCACAGGGCCTGGATGCAGGGAGACAGAGGCCCAGGAACTGAGTTGAAGGGGAGACTGTAGAACAAGAGATGCTTGTTGTAATCACACAAAGAGCTGTCTTTAAGGGCAAAAATTCACAGAAAGGCCTTTGCAATCACTCCATCTTACACTTCTAAATCTGAGAGGAGTTAACTAAGGATAAAGGGAGTAGCCTTTTACCCCAAAGTGGTGGATAATCTTAACAGGAGTGGGGAAGAGTCAGGGCTACAGCTCAGGTCTTGTGTCTTGGGGTCAATGTGCCTCATGCAAAGGCAAGGATTAACACAGCAAGCTGTCTAAAATAGGCCCAGAGAATGGAATCTCTCTCTGGGTGCCTGCTGGAATCAGAGCATTTCTCAGCTCCATCTCCTCAAGATAGGGATGTCCTCCAGACAGCCATGACTTATTTTGCATTTATTTGTATAGAAATTTATTTAAGTATCCAAAGCTAAGGGCCAGGGTCAAGATTAGCACCATCTTGACAGAAGATAGCATACATGAGAACACAGAAGAGCTGGGGGTTTTCATTTCTATATAAGAATTTACTGTGGTTTTCTTTTCTCTGGCACTAGCGATATAGGTTTTAAAATTTTAAGTGAATTGTCAAAGCTATTAATTTATTTGGTATGTTATAGGAACTTGCAATTATTTAATTGTGTGTGCATGGGTTTGAACTTGGATATGGAGGACAAAAATCAAGCTCGAATACTATTCCTCAGAAACCACCCACCTTGTTGAGACAAGGTGTCTCATTGCCTCACAGATCACTGACTGATTCGGGTATGCTGGCTGGCCTCAAGTTCCATGGAGATAGATACTTTAGTTCTCCTCCCCAGTGCTGGAATGACTGGCACCACACTCAGCTTTTAAAAAGTAGACCAAACTCAAGTCCTCTTGCTTGTACTACAAGCACTTTACTGGCTGAGATACCTCCCTGTTAAGTCTCTTTAATTGAACTTTTCCTGTGTTGTTAACATTCATTTTTCAAACTAACTCAAGTTCATATTGTCCTTTGAAATGTTTTACATTGCAGTCGGGATTGAAGGAGCCACCAAATATTTAGGTTCTTGAAATCATCTGGCAGTCTGAGCATTAATGATATGTAATGGGGCTGTGGAAAATTATGCTGCAGAAGGAAGATTAGCAAGTAACATGGGAAAATATTAATTAATGAAAGCAGTATATTAAACAATATTGCCAGCTCTCAGCTTTGAAAAATAAATGCTGACACAGTGTGGGAAGAAAAATGACAAGAAGTTACAGGATTGCCCCTAGGTAACAGGACTAGGCTGGGAGAAGCCAAGCCTACAGGCTCAAGCTCCCATTCTGCTGTTAATAAACAGGGGATTCATCAATTTTCTCACAGTGTGTGGGGGAAACTAATAGCATCAATGTTACAGGGCCTTTGTGAGAATTAATGTCAAACAGATGTTCATCTTAATATTTTAAAAATACCTTTCTCAGGGTTAGAGAGATGGGCCTGTGCTTAAGATCATTCATTTTTCTGACAGAAGAGCTGGGTTACATTCCAAGCTCCAATGTGGCCATTAACAACAATCTATAACTCTAGTCCCAGAAGATACAATGTCCTTTTCTGGCCTCCATGAGCATCAGACATTGTCTTAGAATTTGTATTGTTGCAACAAAATATTATGACCAAAAAGCAAGTTGGGGGAGGAAAGGGTTTACTGGGCTAACAGTTTCCCATTGCTGTTTATCACCCAAAGATGTCAGGACAGGCACTCAGATGGGACAGGAATGTGGAGGCAAGAGCTGAGGCAGAGGCCATGAAGGCATGCTGCTTACTGGCTTGCTCCACACGGTTTGCTTGGCCTTTCTTTTTTTGAACCTAGGACCATCAGCCCAGGAATGGCCCTACCCACCATGGGCTGGGCCGTCCCGCATTGATCACTAATTGAGACAATGCCTTATAGCTGTATCTCATGGCAGCATTTTCTCAACTGAGGCTCTTTCCTCTCTGATGGCTCTAGCTTGGGTCAAGCTGATACACAAAAGCAGCCAGTACAACATGTATGTGGTGCACATATATACATGCAGGCAAGACTTTTATACACCTCACACAAAAATAAATATCTCAAAACTATTGTTCATATTTTTCCAATCTTTCATCTGTGAATATACTTTAGACTGCCAGAGTCTGAATAATTGTATCCACTTAAGATTGTTATGGAACCTTCCAGTTTGGTGGGATTGGGAAGTAGAGGTCACCAGACTGAGGCTGTAATAATAAGATGAGGTCAGAGAGAAAGCTTGCTGGTTCTGCCACAGAGGAATACCCGAGATGACCATCTCTTGAAACATGGAAGTGAGCCATCCCAGAACTTGACCATCTGAGCCTCTGAGACTTTGGGCTTCTGGATTCAAGAACCCTGAGAAGTACTTTCTGTTCAGGTCAGTTGGTCTACAGATCGCTTTGCTATTGCAAATGGCCTAGACTAAGATAAGATGACTTTAAATTGAAAGAGAAAACATGAGGAATGATTTCTACCTGGATGTTGAACTTGGCTGCATTATTATTGTTCCTTACTTAATAAGTATTGAAACAAACAGCCACTGTTCTGGGACAGTGAGTATAGCCTGCTAATATTTCGATGCTTTTTGTTTGATATGACAAAGAGAATTGATCCAACAGGGGTGAGAGACTGAGCCAGATGTGTAACAGCACATATTCATGATCCCAGTACTTAAGAGGCTGAGGCAAACAGAATCACAGATTCTAGGACAGCCTGGGCTACATAGTAGGACCATGTTTTAAAGCAAGCAAGCAAGCAAGCAAGCAAGTAAAAAACCAAATCTGAGAGAGACTGGGGCAACTACTGAGATGTCTGGCAGCCTGACTGGGCACCATGAGGTCGATTCTCCTCCTATGGAGAGGGCACTGTCCCCCAGCTGTCAAATGAGACAAACAGTATTGTCACACTTCCCACTATCTCTCTCCCTTAGGAAAAAGTTTAATAAACAGAAGCTCCAAAGTGCAGGAAACATCCTTCATTTCTCTCTTTGTCGGGCCAACTTCACTTGTCTGAAGAAAGAATGCAAACTCTAGCTCCTGCTAGGAAGGATCTCTATGTTTTCTTATCAAAATAAAATTAAAAAAAGATTTAAAAACATTGCCGTATGCATAGACAACAAGAATGAAATAAAAGGGGGTGTTTCCATGTGTCTTTACCAGGATGTAATTTGACACTGAGCTTTTTAGAAAGTAATTTGGCAATGTGTATCAAAAGCCTTAAAAATGTTCCTGCTCGTTAACTCTGTAATTCCACTCTGGGAAGCTAGCCAAACAAAATAATCATGTATACAGAAAAAAGATTTATATACAAAAAATGTACATTACAGAATTATGTATGAATTTATTTTAAATGCTAGAAACACTTTTCATATGCATCCATGAGGGGCCAATTAATTATACCAGGAACCACATACTTGATAGAAAAATATGTAGCCATGGGATGAGATTTATTAAAAATACGCAATAGGAGAAAATATTTATGATAGGCTAGGGGATGGAAAATAAAGAATGAAATTTATACAAGTGGCAAATGTATATTGCAAATATATAAAATAAAATTAATTATACATATGCGATATGTGTGAGTTACAATTAAGCAAATAATAATTTTACTAATGGTGTCATTATAGTAAAAGTAGATCTTTAGAAATCTACTTTTGTTTTTTCTAATTAAATTTTTTTTCATACAATATATTTGATCATGTTTTCCCTCTCCCAACACAATAGGACTTACACACATATGAACCCACAGACAGCGGCAGAACACACAAGAGCTGTATAGCTGCAAGCCAGACTGGGTCCCAGCATGGAGAGAGGGAAACAGAGCCAGGGTCCCACCCCAAACTATGAAACTGTTTGCTACGGATATCTGAGGGCCAACAGAAGATCAATGTGGTATCAACAGGGGGGAAACACCTGCTCTCTAAATGTTCCAAATTTTCTCTAAGGTGTAAACTACGTATTTAGTAGGAAAATTCAAGAAATTTCTCATTAGGGAGTCCTTGCGTAGAGACATACATACCTGAAGAGAGCCTTGAGGTTCTCTGGCAGTTCGGTGCGGCCAGCATAGCCTGGGTTCATGGTAATGAAGATGCCCACAGAAGGGTCAAGACTAATCTCCTCCCCGAGGAAGCTGAACCTCTGCTTCTTGTCTCTGATTGCATCCTGGATGCTTTTAACCTGGTGGAGGAGCAGAGGAAAGAGGACAGCTGACATTTTAGTGGTGGGCAGTAACTAAAGCTGGAAATCCAGACACACAGCTCAGGCAATTGTCGTACGGCCCCCTGCATCGAAGAACAGGCATGGTGCTGGGATCTTGGAGTCTTTGCTGATGGCAATAAGGAGTCTGGCTGTCTACATCAACACTCCAACATTCATTCATTACACCATGGCTACTGCAATGAGAGAGAGAGGGGGGAGGGAGGGAAGGAGGGAGGGAGGGAAGGAGGGAGGGAGAGAGAGAGAATAAGTGTAAATGTAAATGTGTATGTGTGAGTGGAGAAGGCTATGGTAATCTCAGCAGCACCTAGAGAGGGATCATTTTGGCCCAGGTGAGCCTCCATAGGTGTGTGTATGTGCATGTAATATATATGAAATGTATAGTCAATGTATATGTGTATGGGTATGGGTATGCATATGTAATATATATGCAATTTATATGTATATATGCATATATGTACATACAATGTACACATATGTATATGTGTATGGTATGTGTATGTGTATGTAATATATATATATATATATATATATACATATATGTATATATATATATATATATATATATATATATATATAGGGACAGGGACAAAGAGAGGGCCAGGGAGAGGGGTCATGAGGGATGGGGTGCTAGGGAACAAACTCAGGGACTTGCACATGCCAGTGTTGTGCCTTCTGGCCTCATTCCTAGCCCTGAGCATTTTTTCTGCACAGAAATCCATTCTAACCTCATCAAGATACTTGAAGGGAACACGTCAACCCATTGCCTCTGCCTCACTATCATAAAGCAGAAGCACAGGTTTGCCCACAGTTGTAGAGCCTGTCTGTGGGGCAGCAGGGCTTGAATCCATGTCCCTGACCCATGGTGAGAACACAGGTACCTGCCCTGACCCCAGGCTTGTTCTAGTAGTGGTGAAATCTACATAGAAGCAAACAGCAGCATGTGTGGGGCGATAGAATGTGGGCCTTGCCCCTGCAGCTATGTTACTGTCTCAGCCTAAGCCACCACTATCTCTCCCCCACTGTGCATGTCTGGAGTCTGAATGATGTCCTCTTTACAGACTGGAGAGTCCCGGCTATGGGGAGGATGTCATGAGCCAGAATGGCACAGGTATGCTGAGACTTGAAATGGGACCTATTCAAGCGGGTCCCACTTCCTAATTGCCTCTGATGAAGCCAGAGGATGATCTTATCTCAAACATTAAAGGACTAGTAACCCCAAATCTTCAGGTGAGCTGAGAAGCTCTGGACAGAAAGGTTGACACACTATAACATCCTCATAGCTTTTGTAGGCAGTTAGGATGAGGGACATTCCTGAGGCCACATGGGAACTGATCTTCAGATGGAATCTTCCATCCCCCAAAGTTCCCTTTGGCCCTATAAAACCTCCAAGCCTTCCAGCCCCTACCACCCACCCCCATGCTTCAGCGTACACTTAGACTAGTGCCCTTCATTGTTCTGATTAAAGGTCAGCCTGCTTCTGTAGATACCTGTCTCCTCTTTCTATTATTACTTCCACCAGTCCCAGTCTAACAAGTGTGACCTGGTCGGAGCTCCATTCTGGGAAGCTCTTTCAGTGAAAAGAACAACAAATGGAACTCAACCGTGTATGCTCTTCACTCTTCTTTGAAACACGGGCAAAAATGATCAGCTCTAGAAAGAAGACAAAAACACAGACCAGCCGGCTGGCTTTGCTCAGCTAGGTCCCACAGTATCGCTGGGAATTTCCAGCCTCCTGTAGGTCTGGGAAGCAAAACCTGAAGCTGAGACCAGGGCAGAGTTTTAAATGAACTTCCAGCACATCTGTCAAGGTCAGCTTCTAGAAAAGCCAAGCGTAGCCCAGTTCTACAGAGGGGTATGGAGTGTGTGTGTGTGTGTGTGTGTGTGTGTGTGTGTGTGTGTGGGTGGGTGGGAGAGAAAGGGAATGGAACACCATTGCCAGGATATGTGACAGTGACAGTTTGGCAATTAGGATTCAGCTCTTCTTCTGCAGTCAAGTTCTAATAACTGAATGTATTTGAGCTCACAGCAATTAGGAGGAACCTGAGACTTCTCTATGAGCAGAATACCAATGTCACTCAGGCAGAGCCAACCTCTAGCACCCTGCGCACTGGCCACCCAGGCTGAACTCTGCTCTTTCACTCTGGCCTCATAGCTCCACCCTGCTCTACCTTGGAGCCCCTTGCTACCCTCAATATCTGAAAGTTAGGTGGTGAGTAAAGTCTGTTCCCTTCCTTCCTTCCTTCCTAGTCATTAAATCTATAAAATACACAGAGCCCTTTCTTGGCTAGGGACAGGGAGGCAAGTTTAATTAGTGTTTACAAGCTGTTGTGCTACCTTTGGGTGAAAGCCAAGGCTAGAGCGTAGGACCCTCCTGCTGTTGGCTCTGACTCAGCAATCTCTACCCAAACATTGAAACCTGGAAAGCCCACACTCAGCAGGAATTTATGATGGACATTCACTTTGGATTAGAGGCATCTGTGCTTTTGTGTAAAATGCTGTTGTGGGCTCTTGAGGGAAGTGACTGAGAAGGCTGGTGGGTGTGGATGATGCTGCAGCCTCTGTGTTGACAGGTGTTTCTCTTAGCCTGCTTCATGCCAGTCAGGAGACAATGGCTATGACTTTCCTCACTGCCTCTGCAACAACTGAGACTCTTAGGACAAACCTTGGGAATGTAACGATAATCAGAATCCAAGGGGCTGGGATACATTCCAGAAGGTTGGGGTTGGCAGAGGGGGACACAGGTGCACAGGTGCACGGGGAAGGTGAGGATCTAATGCTTTGCTGGGTGGAGGCTTCCAGATCAACTCTGCACACATATCTCTAAACTTGTATCTCTTCTGAGGATTTTAAAGCCATTGGGAATGATGATGATGATGATGATGATGATGATGATAGTAGTAATGATAATGATAATAATAATAATAATAATAATAATGAATCAGAACTAGCACTATTCTGAACCATGTACAGAAAGCTTCCCATTCATGGCTCTGGAGATTGAGATGGGTGGTTTTAGACTCTAATTTTGCAGGGTTGGAAGTAAGGCAGAAGGTGGCTAAAAAATCATTCTGCTTTTAAGTTAGCATTAGGGGGATGAATAGAAGCTACCATCCTTGAAACCTTTTTAAGTATCTAAAATTGGCTCAAAAGAAAAGTTAACAGAAAAAAAGAAAAGTTAACAGGAAAAAAAAAGAGGTGGCTAATAATGAACAGTTGCCAGGGTAGGCGCGCTAAGACTTAAAACCAAACAAGCTGAAAACGGGTTGTATGTTTGGCCACCTCACCAGAAGGCGCACGACAGAAGTCAAGCATGACCTCATCAGACTCAGGCTGACATCAGTTAACTGAGGATAAGTCCCTACATATTCTGAGAACCTAGTAGATAGTCTGGTTGCTATGACTACCACAGAGAGTACCTACAAGGAGCCTGTGATCACTTAGGGGACAGACTCCTGCAAGTTTATTTGTATTTACTATGTACATGTCATTTGTTTTACTCTGAAAATATCTATTATACATTACATACATTTCCTATGAACAGGAAAAGATGTTCATATCACCAATGAAAGACACAGAAATGTGAAGGTGCAAGGGTGCTATAGCTGTCAACTGGGGATCATTCTCACCCATCTCCATGGGTGAATCTGGAGACATTCTCATAGCATGGAGCAGAGGGATACTGCAGGCATCTAGTGGGTGGATAGTCTACACTGCCCAGGACAGACTTCTGCAACAGACCAATCCTGGAAGCTGGCATTGTCAGAAGTCTGTCCTGTGTCCTCGGCTCAGGTCTTGAATCTGTCATAGTGTATGACATATGCAAATTGTCTTATCTTTGTGTACACGATAGAATTTAGGGAGCTCACAGGCTAACCCAATCTGTGTAAATATTCTCAGTTTTTCTCCCTACTCCTTTACCACACTCCTTCCAGTCTAGGGGTGTAACTCATTCTCTGGTTACTCTTTTATGAGGCCGTTGTTCAAATTCCATCCATTGTTAAAAGCGTGCCTGGATTCCACAGTGATGGTAGGATGGTGCAGTGCTGAAGGACGCCTTCAGGATAAACAACCCAGTCACCACTTTGTACATTTTATCAGAGTTCTGTGTTCTTTTACAGTAAGCATCTCTACAGAGGGTGCAACTTGGGGCATTTCTCTTGGCTCTGCGTCTGAAGCATTTCTTCTATGCCCGGAGTCCTTGGAACCATGGCTGCAAATCCCTTGCTAATAGATCTTCTGGTCTTTATTTATTTTGGGGAGGACAGGTCCTCACAGGCTAGCTTTGAACTCACAGTCTCAACTGGAATTGGCTGCTCAGCTGCTTCATGTAGCAACACAGCATCCTGTCAGTGTCTGTACCCACAAGTAGTAGGGACACCAGAGAATATGGAGGAAGGTCACGGGATACAGGATCAAGGTAATAAGTTGGACCTTGATAAAATGTTTCCCGAGGCTCAGATAATCCAAGGTCTAGAGAACTGGCTGAGCCAGCAATGAGGAGATTCTGAAAAGAATTAAGCAGGATAATGCTTTTTTAAAAATAGCGAGTAATTTCTCTCAAAATTGCCACAATGAGGATTTTCCCAAATGGATATGCAATTCTGCTTGACCAACCTGACAGAGACAGGAAAATATCCGGCAATGTAAACATTGGAGCATAATCACTTCTTCAGAAGTAACTGGGATGAGGAGCAGAGAGGGGTGAGAAGGGGCGGGGACAGCAGGGAACTGTCAGCAGCTGGCACAGCTTCCAAACCAATATGCCAGCCAGGATGACTGTGTGAATAATTAAGCACAATTTTCTCCTTGGATGCTTATATGATTTTAAATGTTGCCAGCTCCAATTCTGCCTTAGCTGTTGTGAGACCACTTCCTCCTGGCTGTCTTTTAAGGGTGTATCCCTAGACTAGAATATGGTAGTATCAAAGAGTTCCAAGTTGAACATATTTTACTTAATTTTAGGAACAAAAGAGGAGACATCCTACACCAACTTCTCAACATAAGGTCATTCTGTTTTCTGCCTCTTGAGAAGTGGACCACAGTTACTGGACACTCTTTCAACAGCTAGTGAATGTTTAGGGTTGGTAAGATCATCTGGGAATATTCCCGCTAAGGATAAGTGAGGATAACCCTAACCCTAACCCTAACCCTAACCCTAACCCTAACCCTAACCCTAACCCTAACCCTAACCCTAAACATCAAATCATTGAAAAATTGTTGCACCAAAAGAACTGTGATTGGCTCAGTGGGCTCTGTGTGTGGCATGCTGGCACGAATGCTTTGGAACACACACAGAGATAGCCTGTGGCAAGTTGCTAGCACTAAGCATTGCCCTGTAGGTGGTACAGGCCTGGTCAAGGCAGATGTGGAATTCACCCCTGTCCCATGGGTCACAGACATCTATTTCTGACTCATATCCTGCCATATTAAAATGACAAGAACAGCAATCATCCTTACCATCACCAGTCCTTCATCACCACCATCCTCACCATCACCAACATAATAATCACACACCTTCATAATCATCACCTTCTTCATCAGTGCCATAGGAATCATTATCTCTATGCTACCCTCATCATCATCACTAGCCTTCATCAACATCATTATCAGCACTGCTTTCCTTACCATCAGCTTAACCACTAACATAATCTCCAAAATCATCACCAGATTCATCATTGCCTTCATTTCTCCTACCACAAATACCACCACCATCACCATCACCACCACACCATTGCATTATCATCAGTTATACCATCATCACCATTGCTACCAGGACTACTACCAGGACTCTCATCCTCACACTTGAGTACTTATGATCTATAGATCTTTCATTTAAATATTTTAGACATCAAATCATTGAAAAAATTATTGCACCAAAAGAACTGTGATTGGCTCAGTGGGCTCTGTGTGTGGCATGCTGGCACGAATGCTTTGGAACACACACAGAGATAGCCTGTGGCAAGTTGCTAGCACTAAGCATTGCCCTAAGACACCCATCAATGGAATTAGGCAGCATGAGTGTTCTGGCCTCAAGTAGAGTCAGGGACAACAATGCCTGGCTGTTGAGAGCAGGAGATGTCCTCTAAACACTGTGGCAAGCAGCCAGAGGAGAGGGCACAGAAATCATGAATGCAGAGATGAGAGGAAGGCATACAGGTGAACGGAAATAATAGAACAGTGGGCAGAGGGGACCAGAAGACAGATGTCTGCATTGGGAGAAGGGGGAAGAGAAGCTCCAGGTATAAGAGACAACAGAAGGAAATAGAGCCATGTCCAGTGGCTGCTACAAAGAAAAGATGGTGTCTCCCAGGTTTTCAGAACCACTCATAAGCTACCCAGGAAAGTGTTAGTCTCAACAGTTCACAGAGAGATTCTATGACACTGTTCCTGGCTCTAAGTTGCAAAATGACTATCCAAGAGTGAAAACAGCCAGAAGACATGCAATTTCTGATATGGTATGGTATGGTATGGAATGGATATGGTTTCAATTTGTCTCCAGGGGTTAATATATTGGAGTTAAATCTTCATTATGAGACATCGAGAAGGAATTTGATCCAGCTATGGTACCCTGAGGTCCAACTTTTGGGAGGTGGTTATAGTTAGAAAAGGTTATTTGGGTTAGGACTCATGATTGAATCATGTGGTTTTAACAGCAGAAAGTCATTGCAACATTTGTGTTCTTGAAAGTCCAGAAATGTGAGCCAATTAAACCCATTTTCTTTATATGCTACCCAATTTCAGGTATTTCATTATAATCACAGAAAAAGACTAATAGAATTTCTTACAAAGATATGAATAATTGGTTTTAGTTAAGGTAATAGCAGGCTCCTATCTATACAAGGCAAAGGTATGTTGATAAATATTTAACCATTGGCTGTCTAGAGAAATAAGCCCTTTATGTTTGGGGTGACTCAGTGCCATGAGGTTTTGGAAAAACCTGGGATCTTGTGCTTGTTAGACAAGCACTCTCCCATTCACCCACATCCTCAGTTCTAGCTTCTTGGTAGAAAAGCTTCCTCCCTAGGCCCTGTCAAGTCATGCTAATGTGAGATCACAGAAATTAGCATAATCAACTCACCAAGTCAAGGCAGAAGGATGCTGATGCAAGAGAGCTTTCAGGTCACACTTGGGCCTTGCATCCAGACCTTCACTGGCTCCAACTGAGAAGAGCCAATCTGAAGGGGAAAGTGCACTTCGCTTTGGGGCAGCTCCACTAAGGGACAGCTGGGGCCAGGGTCAGTGTTTATGGAGTAGCCTTGGCATTGAACAGGCAAGTGAAGGGCCTCTGGGAGTCCCATGATGGCTCATGGCTCCCAGTGGTAGTTGAAACCCAGGGCTATGGTGTTGTGAAATAGCAGCTGGCACATGGTTGACCACTCCCCAGCAGTTGCTTTAGTTCTCTGCTCAGAGCTCTACATTTAGCCTCTGGTAACAGGGAGAGCATGCTGGATGAGAGGGTGACAGCTGGAGGTTATGTAGACAGAGGCAGGCTCCTGCCAGGGCACATACTCCGCTGAAGAGAATAAAGCTGCTTGGCCAGTTTCTCCCATGTGGTTCCTCTGCCTGATATTCCATCCCCACCCTTGTTCTGCCAACCCTTCCTCCATTCTGCATCCTTGCCATAAAAAGAAAAAAAAAAGGAAAAGAAAAGCTCAGCCCAGTTGAGTATTGACCATGTTTACAATTACACAGATCTACAGGGACCAGATCATAAACTTTCTCATAGCTGTAGACTCCCTTCCCTTCCCTTCACTCTCCTCCCTTTCACTCTCTCCCCCACTTGTTCTTTTTTCCTCCTCTTCCTCCTCTTCCACCTCCTTTTTTGAAATAGTGCTACCTGTGTAATGATCTAGAAATAAGCCAAAAGGGAAGAAGTTTTTGTGTTTGATTGTTTTGTATGTAAACACAAACTTGTGTCTGGTATAAGAGACTTAGCTAAGGAATTCACCCTCTGCTTTTTCTCCTGTTTTCCTCTCTTTGGCCATGGATCCCTGACCCTAATTCAAATCCTTTACAGCAAGCCTTTAGGGGTTGACTGTAAGATAGTAGATTTCAGAGTCTTACTCTATAGTGTAGATATTCAGATCCCTTCTAGAATACTAAAGTACTCATACCTGTGTCAAGAACTCATTTGAAGTTTGGAATTGGGTACTGTCACTCACTTAAGCCCAGTGACACTGTAGTCTTATACATAAATGAGTGGTTTTGCCTGAGAGATGTGGGGCAACTTGTTTACAAGCTTCTATAACAGATATAAGGGCTGAAACTGGAGCCCTGGTTTTACAGCAATGTGCATGTTTTCAAGCAGCTGGGATCCACCTCCTTCGCTGATAATTTATGCCCCTCTTTGAAGCAGGTAGGACAAATAATTTCTGTTCTGCTTTACACACAGAGAAGGAGACTTTCCTGGTTAGAAATGGACATGCTCTGATGGGTCATGGACATGGACATGGTCATGGACATGCTCTGATGGGTCATGGACATGCTTTGATGGGTCATGGACATGGACATGGACATGGTCATGGACATGCTTTGATGGGTCATGGAGGAAAACATATCGTAAAGATGGAGAAAGGGGATTGGAAAGGCAAGTGGTAGGAGAAAATGTTGCTGAGGAAGAATGAAAACAACAGGCTATAGACTTCCGCAGGGGCTGTCATGAAGACTGTGAGGCTCCCACCCTCTCCTAGCCCATACCTGGACAGCCACCACCGACAAGACCTCCACAGAGATTCGGTTAAACTCATCAAAACAGCCCCAGGCACCAGTCTGAGCCAGGCCTTTGTAGATGTTGCCACAGGACTGCAAGGAAACATATAAAGATTAAATGACAATATCTTAGAATCATGTCCACAGTCATTTTCTAGCCTCTTTAGTTATAGACACATCATTCCCCTGAAATGAGCATTGTAATTTCAAGAACAATTATTTTTTTGAAGGTGATGGGCAACAACGCAAGTCATGGTATCAAACAAGCTTCCCATGGTGCTGCAAGTGAGAAACCCCTTTAAGATGTCATCAGGGTTTCTTTCTGAGCATTCTGGAGCATTCAAAGTCCCAGGAAATGAATAAAAGATAGCTTTTCTTATACAACATAGATAAATAACCTGTTCAGGCTTTGGCACACCCTAATGGGAATCCAATGCCCGTATCGTCAATCTATGCTCAGCTGTGCTCAGGTTTCCCAGCTGATGAGCTGGGAATGTCAGGAACTGACAAGTTAGAGGCAACTATGGGAAAATCTTGTTAAATGAGAGCAGGGAAGGAATTTCAAAGGGAAGAATATATTTCTATCCTAAAATGAAAAAAATGCTTGTATTAAAGAGGAATTAGTGAGCAATGTGCCAGTGGCACGGAGTGGGTACAGGAGGCCATTGGCTATGGGATGCCTCTAAAATGCCAGGGATATGCAGTCATAGGAGTCCCAACATCAATCAAGAGATCGCTTTTGAAATGACTAGTGGTGTGTATTGGACCTGCTGCTGGATATGGTTCCTGCAAGGACTTTAATGAAGGTGTTGGCAATAAGGTACACAAGTAGAATAGAATTGCTACAGAAGTATTAGTTCCAGTGAAGACTGCAGACTGAACGGTGACAGTGTCACAGAGCCCAGAGAGGAATGGGCCAGAGCACTCCAGTGTGATCAGTGAAGATGAGATGGCAGAACAATAGCACATTCCAAGATGTGCTTTGTGGAATGCCAGCTGTTCTTGAGAAGAGGATTTCTGTTGTCAAGAAAGTTGGGAAAAAGACTACATTCCATAATCCACCTTTGCCAAGTTCTAAATATATACTAATGGGCTGTGAGGGTAGATCAGTAGGAGAGCATGCATTTGTCTAATCTATAAAAAAATATATTACATGTGTGTATGTATGTATATATATATATATATACTCATATATATGTATATATTCCTCCCTCCTTTCTCTATATACATAAACATGCACATACATAAATACATGCATATATATATTCATATATATATATATACATATATATATATATATATATATACATTTTGAGTTTCTAAGACAAGATTATTTTGTTACATGGCTGCAATTCGTTTTTGCTCATGTAACATCTGACATTCTCAGGATACACTCCAACTAAATGGGCAGAGAAAACAAAGGAGGCAGACAGAAGCCTAAACACCTGGTTCCAGAAGAAGGCGCTTCAGCGTCCACTCTGCAGCACATGCTCATGTCTG
The DNA here is from genome assembly GCF_947179515.1 of Apodemus sylvaticus. Classification (NCBI taxonomy): domain Eukaryota; kingdom Metazoa; phylum Chordata; class Mammalia; order Rodentia; family Muridae; genus Apodemus; species Apodemus sylvaticus. The sequence continues at coordinate 58,453,928 of NC_067481.1, read as the reverse complement.
TGTGCTGAGGAGAGGGGAAGGCTGTCCAGGAGGATGAAAGATTATGGAAGAAAAATGAGCAAAATAATGATGTGCCCAGAGAAAAGTAAAGGTGCCATTTGGGATGGAAAATTGATTACTAAGGAAAGTCTCAGTAACGGAAAGCCTTGAATTTATTACAAGGAGTCTTTAGAGGTTTGCATGAGAGACAATGATTAAGGCAACATTTTGTCAGAATCAGTCAGATAGCTACCTAGGCAAGGTTAGATATAGGGCAGAGTTTAAAGAGTGAGGGAAAATATACCCCAAGTCATATTAAACCCCAGAACTCTCAAACTCAGAAGGAAAAGGCAAATATAAGAGAACCAAAAAGATCAGCAGTTGCCAGGTGTTTTGAGGAAAGGGGTGGGGGTGGTCAGGGAAGAGAAAGAGACCCAGGTAGAGCAGAGGTAGAGAAACTACTTACAGCACATTGTACTGTGACATTGGGCAGATGATATTATACACTTCCCTGAACCTATAGAACTGTCAACTGTTCTTCCAAACAGTGAATCCCAACATAGTCTTAGACTTCAGTTTAGAGCAGTATATTGACACTGTACATGTTACATTAACCTGTTATTTTAGGATCATTGTAGCTGTGATGAAACACTTTGACCAAAAAGGAAGCTGGAGAGGAAAGGGTTTATTTGACTTACACTTCCACAGCCTTGTTCATCACTGAAAGAAGTCAGCACAGGAACTCCACAGGAGTGGAGGCAGAGGCCACGAGAAGTGCTGCTTACTGGCTTCCTCAGCCTGCTTTCTTATAGAACCCAGGACCTCCAGCAGAGGCACCACCCACAATGAGCTGGGCGCTTCCACATCAGTCACTGACTGAGAAAATGCCCTATGTGCTTGCGTCCAATCTGATCTTATGAAGGCATAGCCTCAATTGAGTCATCCTCTCCAGTGACTCTGGCTGTGCCAGTTTGACTTATAACTACCCAAAGCACCTTAATGTAATATACTTTATAGGGGAACTGTGTGGGAGGAAGGAAGAGTACATGGGGGTGCTGTGTAGCAGTTGTAATCCAAATTTGAAAATGCTCTACAAAGAAAACTACTAATAAAATAAAGAAAAACTTGTTGTTCTCATCTATTCATCCAACAAATATTAATTGAGCAGGTACTATCTGCTAGAGAATGCTTTAGAACATGAGGAATCAACAGTACCTAGGATAGAAAAGAAAGGCCTTTCTGGGCCTTCTTGTGAGAAAAAATACAATGAACAAGAACACACACATCAAATGGGGAGAGTCAAACTGCAGTCAGAACGAGGATGACATGGCAGCCTTAGGGATAGTAGTTAGGATGTCTCTAGGAAAAGGAGGGGATGCCAGGAACTGAGCTTTATTCTCCCTATAGGTTGAGAATGTTACCTATTCATCTATCTATGTATTTATCTGTATATCTATGTACCTATATATCTATGTACCTTTCTATGTATTATGTATATATGTATGCATCTATCTATCTATCTATCTATCTATCTATCTATCTATCTATCTATCTATCTATCTATCTATCTATCTATCCATCTATCTATGCATGCATGCATCTATCTAATCTATCTATCTATCTATCTATCTATCTATCTATCTATCTATCTATCCATCTATCCATCTATCTATGCATGCATGCATCTATCTAATCTATCTATCTATCTATCTATCTATCTATCTATCTATCTATCTATCTATCTATCCATTCATCCTCACACACACATCCTTTGTATGTACATAAGTATGTATGTATGTATATATGTATATATATATTCATGTAGGTGTATAACTGTGTATATCAACCTAATAAACACTATGGACCCTAAGTCAGAAATTCAGGAACAAAATCCTATGCTTAACATAGTGGTTTGAAAGCTTTTCAAGTTTTATCCCTTTTATGAACGTAGACAATACATAAAGCCTTAAAGGGATTTCCATAGTGTCCTAATCTCATTATTCCCTGAGAACCAGCAGCAGAATCCAAGTCACCCCACTTGCGCACTGTACACATCTCTTGGTGTAGTTGGTAAGTAGGAGCATCACCAAGCCATGAGGCAAAGCCCTTGACCTGGAATCAGGACAGGTCACAGCAAAAAGATGAAAGTGGAGGGTGGTGAGGGGAAATCCATGGTGATGACGGATTTGCACTGGGGAACTAAGGGTGCAAACAGGCAGGGTGACTGAAGTTTCCATCTGAGTGATGGGGTGGGAAATATGACAGGGAAAAGTGGCAAGCTCCTCCCAATGTGGGGAAGACCCACTGCACCAGAAACCTTTTATGTAATTGGAGCCAGGACTAGAATATGGGTGAAGATGAGGACAGATGAACAGTCATCAGAAGTTAAAATGGAAATTCTGCTAAAGGAAAAGCATATGGGATAGGGAGACCAAGAGAGGAGAGGTGGAAAAATGGCATTGGGAAAGCAGAGGGAGTCAGAAGTTTTGAGACACAGTCATGACTCTTACAAGTGCCCCTCACCCCTTGGTTTAGAAATCATTCCAAATGTTCCCAGTTTCAAAGTCATTGGCTTTTTCTGCAGTAGTCTCTGTATTAAGGTCAAAGGGAAATTATTGCTGCTGTAATATGAGGTGTAGATGCCATTCTGCAATAAATGGCCATGCAAGATCACTTCTGCCTGCAAATGGGACCATTACTTCATCGGAAAGAGCTCCTCTTAACAAGTCCTAGCTGCAGAATGGGGGTGCCAGTGTAGGACAGGTGGCTGTGCTGAGTCATTTCTGACTTAGGGCGAGACCATCATTGCCTCAGGGTCAGGCTGTTGTGAACCATGATAAATCCCAACTACAATTATTCTAGGACACAGTGGCATTGAAACACTGCCTGACAGTCTATGTGTAGACCCTGCACATAAAAGCAACCCTTAAATGACTGTGCAAAGTTTCTCTTGGCTGTTTTGCCCATTCCAGCTCTGCTGCAGCATTCTAATCAGCTCTATGGCTTTCTTCTGAGGTTGGTGGATTCATTTATGGCTCATATGTCACCTACTTGTCAAATCCCATGCCTGGCAAGATGAATAGGTCTTCTCAGTGTTAATTGACTGTGTCTAAGGACTCTGGCTAGAAAATGGAAAAAGTTCTCCATTTTCCCTTTGTCCACATTTCCACGTTGTTCTAGGACCACCCAGGCCCTGCAACTGTGTTCGTGGAGTTGTCTGGGCTGGTGTCCTGATGGAATTCCTGTGACCGAAGTGCAGGGGGACACAGCCTACAGCCCTAGGCCTCCTCTTTCCTAGATTGTCATTTGGCTTTACTTCCCTTAAGCCTTGCATTATATCTTTCCCCTTTCACTCTCTTTGTGCTCAGGTTCTTTCTCTTCCTGTCTGAAGACTGCAACTTTCTCTCCAGTCTCCTCTCCAGCTGCCTCTGCTCACCTGGGATCCCCATGATGGCCTCCTGGCAAACGTATTCTTCCCTGCTATTCTAAATCTCACAGATCTTTCAGTAACCCATTGCTTGAATGGCCTATGGTTCTTGATATCCAGACTTTGTCTCCATGACCCTTCTTATATCCCCCAATGATTACTAAGACTGCCTGACCACTACACTGTGCTTCGTTTTAGTCTCTACTCTGGAACAATGTAAGCAGAATTTATTATTGTTAGAGTCATAACAGACATCAAAATGCATGACAGCTCTGCCCACCTCTCATTACTTTTCTCCTCACAGTAGCCAGGCTCTAGGAGAAAAGCTCAGGAGTGAAGCTGATGAGGACTGGGTCCTTAGAACTAGGTTCTGGCTTTAAAGCCAGGCTTTAGACCTTACTATGTTAAAGTGTTACATCTCAGGACTCAAACAGCCTTGGGTCTTATAAGCCCCTCAATGATTTTTCTCACTAGTAACCACTGTGTCTGTCCCCCTGTTATGGAATATTCCAAGGCCTAAAGTTTGTAGGTTACTCATTGTGGTATTTCAGCAAAAATTAGTCCAATCAATTAGTCCATGCATGTCTTTTCCCTGAAGATAGACTGGGCTATATTGAACCTATACATATGCCTATCATCTTTTCATTATTGATCTACCAGCTCTATCTATTTGTCTATATCATCCAAAGAGTCCCCTAGGGCTCTCCTATGTTCCTTCTGTGTCCTCACTGAAAATCCCAGTTCCTTGTCCACTCCTGACCCAGCTGGCTACAGGTTTTACCAGCAGGCTTGAGTTAAGCAGGGGTCTTGAGGATTCCTGGGCACTGGTAAAGATGTTTAGGTTGCTTCTCAAACCTAAAGAAACTGGCCCCAGTTATGAAGAAAATTTCTTAAACATATGAGCCACATCTACTGGTTTGCGGCTGAGGAGATTCCTAGACAGAATATCCTGGCCTGTCACAATTCATCTTCAGAGATAAGTCCCAGTACTCTACACATTTCTCTACTAAGAGTTTGACACAGATCCCCCTACTACCTAGTCTTTCTGTCCTCCTTCCTCTCCTTCCTTTCCCTGACCACCTGACCTCCTGTGCTGCTGGAGATTAAACTCCGGGGCCTATGGTTTTCTGTATGCTAAGTGAGCATTCTCCCACTAAGTGGCACCCTAGCTTTTTTCTTTCTTCAGAATCTTAACCAGTCCTATCTTTGGGTGCCCAAGGACACTCCATAGTGGGAACTCTCTTGTGGCTACTTTTGGAACATCTCCACGTGCAGTTCTGCAAGATGAAACCTCATTTGTTTTGGTCTCTTCCCAAATGACCCACATATTCTCAGCAATGACAGTAACCAATAAACCAACCTACGTTGTGTCCAGAGCATTCTATGATAAAATATAGTTTCCAAACAGCTGGGCAGTAAAGCAGAAAGGCTTGCAGAAGCAATTTAGAGAAGCCATCTTATCACAATGATGTTTGGTGCATAGAAAATGAACACCTTAATTTTGGGCTATCATTAGACTCCTATTGATATTGCCCTAGTCCATGTCTGGCCTAGACTCAAAAATTGAAACTTAACTGACAGCCCAGGTGAGCCAAGGACAAATGCTTTTCTACCCTGTACTTCCAGAGCGATCAGTGGTGTTAGGGACAATTGAATTTGAAAGAATTGTGATAAATGGCCTTTACGATCCCTGGCCCTGGACTCAACTCCTCTCTTTCTGTTTGCTGTGCTTGATTTGACTTTGAAGAAATCTGCTGATTCTCTGTCATGAAAGCACGCGCCTTCTACGTTCAAATGAGTGTGTCTTCCACAATGTTCCTCTTGGGAGATTTACTTATATCAGCAATCCTGCCAATAATTAACTATAGAAGAATCGAGAAGCTCAAAATAATCCTTAAGGCTGATCTTATTTCTTTAAAGAGGAAAAAAACGTCTTCCAGCCTTGAAAAGAAACATTATCCTAATGTATTCATCAATAAAAACAGCTGTGCTCAGATTTAGAGTCGATGGCTCGGGGAAGGATAGGATGCAGGTCTGGATGCCCCTTCTGTTTATTTGCTATGAGAAAATATGGCTTCCCAGGATTCTGCAACTTGTATACAGCAGGGGTTTGTACTAAAGTTAACCATCCCAGTTCCAGAAAATGAGTGTTGTCTAAAGAATCATGGTTCAGTAACTGCAGTCTCTAAAATTATTTCTACATTAAGTGTATTTTCAAACATGAAATTTTATTTGATCTATTTCATATAACTTTTTTTCTGCTCTGAAACTTTCACATTATCTGTTCATTCTCTTTACAAGAGAAACATAGGAATCTTATTAAAAACATATAGTATGAGAAAACCTCTGTCTAGAGGCAGCGGGGCAAACTGTTGTTATGTATCTTGAAAATGAGATTTTATTCATTTGTGAGTAGAATGTCTATATTTGAAAGTGACCTTGTAGGCCTTTTGTTTCTCTAGCTTTTCTCCAGGACACAAACTAGAACACATTAGTTGTTTGAAAAGTGCTGGGTTCGGGAATGAAGCACACGGTCTTTGCATTGCCTGTTGGCTGGCCTCTCTTGCAGAGAGTAGTGGCTGATTTCTTCAGTATACAGGATTCTCATTTGCCTTTGTATGATATCCTGGGAGAATGTCCCCCTTTACAGAGGAGCTCAAATAAAACTCACCTGGAGACATGTGTTTCTGTCACAGCTACTCATGAACCTTCCTACCCTTCCACCCAAGAGTAAATTTAGGACTTTGGGGGTTGCTTGATATGATCATTTAACAGGTGACAAGAGAAAGGTCACCTTGTCAAATAATCCATTTGTTCACAAAGTTCATTAGTGGAGTCAGAATGCATCAGGCTTTGTCTCTTGATTACCTAAGAGGTTGACAGGAGGCTAGTAGGGGTTAAAACAACTTTAAGTCTACTATGAAAAAGTAAGGAGAAACCTCCTGTCTGGACTCTGTATCTCCTGGGGAAGTGGGCACCACAAAGTGTGGATGAACCATGCACCTGATCTGATCTGCCATCCAAGTCCCAGTCTCTCCACAGGACGAGTAAGCTCATACCTTGTAGTCCATCTGCTCAGAACAGTTAAACACATAGACCATGATGCCCAGTGCTCGGCCTAAGTCCTTGGTGGTCTCCGTCTTGCCTGTGCCTGCAGGTCCTGCTGGAGCCCCACTCATGGTCAAGTGTAGAGACTGAGTGAGAGTGATGTAGCACCTGCAAGCATAGGAGGGAGAGAGTCTTTTACCTGTGCCATCGATGGCCCTGAGGGGTGGGTGTCAGGGCGATAGAAGCTCAAGGAGAGATGGGCCTGACCTAGCATCTACAAAGGAAAGAAAACCCAGAACATCTCACCCATCTGTTCTCCACAGAGCCTGAACTTCCCAGAGAACAACCTGATCACAACTGCCTCCTGTATACATAATGTTTTTGTGCAGTGTGTAAAAATTATCAAAATTGTGTTATTCAAAATGCTGGTTTCTCTGCCCTCGTATCTTGTTGCAATCCAAAGATGGCACTGTAATACTTATTCCAAATACCTCCTGTTTCAAGTTTGTGTAAACAGTATGTACCATTTATTGTCTGCCTTTTCAATAAAAACTGATCAGCCATTGACTGGGCTGGAGAATTGGGCTGGACTTCTGCCAGCCAGGGGAGAGGAAGGGAGCAAAGAGTAAAGAGGATTCAGCCACCAGGAGGGCCAGAAGAAAAGTCAACTGAAGCCCAGAGGGCCAGAGCAATACTAAACTGTAAGTATCTTAGGGATTTTGGCTGGGAGGTCTCAGATTATCTTAGAGGATTAAAATAGATCAATGACAGCCCAGGTATTGTACAGTAAAGCTTGATGAAATAACTTAGCCTCGTTTTATTCATTTGGGACCTAGCAGGAGGTAGAGAAAAACTACATACCTTTTACAATTATCATTACCAACTCCCTTTTGGACATTGTAGCTCCTTGCTGGCCTATCTTAACCTTTTTTTTTATTTGATATATTTTTATTTACATTTCAAATGATTTCCCCTTTTCTAGACCCCCCACTCCCCAAAAGTTCCATCAGTCCCCTTCCCTCCCCCTGTTTTCCCACCTAACCCTTCCCACTTCCCTGTTCTGGTTTTGCCCTATACTGCTTCACTGAGTCTTTCCAGAAAAAGGGGCCACTCCTCCTTTCTTCTTGTATCTCATTTGATGTGTGGATTATGTTTTGGGCATTCCAGTTTTCTAGTTTAACACCCACTTATTAGTGAGTGCATACCATGATTGATCTTTTGAGTCTGGGTTACCTTACTTAGTATGATGTTCTCCAGCTCCATCCATTTGTCTAAGAATTTCATGAATTCATTGTTTCTAATGGCTGAATACTACTCCATTGTGTAGATATACCACATTTTTTTGTATCCACTCTTCTGTTGAGGGATACCTAGGTTCTTTCCAGCTTCTGGCAATTATAAATAGGGCTGCTATGAACATAGGGAAACATGTAACCTTATTACATGCTGGGGAATCTTCTGGGTATATGCCCAGGAGTGGTATAGCAGAATCTTCTGGAAATGAGGTGCCCAGTTTTCTGAGGAACCGCCAGACTGATTTCCAGAGTGGTTGTACCAATTTGCAACCCTACCAGCAGTGGAGGAATGTTCTTCTTTGTCTGCATCCTTGCCAACACCTGCTGTCTCCTGAATTTTTAATCTTAGCCATTCTGACTGGTGTAAGGTGAAATCTCAGGGTTGTTTTGATTTGCATTTCCCTAATGACTAATGAAGTTGAGCATTTTTTAAGATGCTTTTCTGCCATCCGAAGTTCTTCAGGTGAAAATTCTTTGTTTAACTCTGTACTCCATTTTTTAATAGGGTTATTTGGTTTTCTGGAGTCTAACTTCTTGAGTTCTTTATATATATTGGATATTAGCCCTCTATCTGATGTAGGGTTGGTGAAGATCTTTTCCCAATTTGTTGGCTGCCGATTTGTCCTTTTGATGGTGTCCTTTGCCTTACAGAAACTTTGTAATTCTATGAGGTCCCATTTGTCAATTCTTGATCTTAGAGCATACACTATTGGTGTTCTGTTCAGAAACTTTCTCCCTGAACCGATGTCCTCAAGGGTCTTCCCCAGTTTCTTTTCTATTAGCTTCAGAGTGTCTGGCTTTATGTGGAGGTCCTTGATCCATTTAGAGTTGAGCTCTTAACCTTGACTACATCTTCTGCTCTAGCTGCATTTCTCAACACTTTGATGCTCTCTCCCAAAGCACACCAACAACAAGCTGTGAAGAGCAACCCTTGCTATGCAGGCCCTCTGAGACTGTACGGGCCCTTTCTCCTCTCCACTCAAGCAACCCATTTGAGCCTACCTAGGTGATATATGTTTCCCATCTGTCTAGGCAATGGCTAGTAACTTCTACGTAGGAACTGACATTAGTCCATGCACAAAATATTTCCAGCCCCAGCAGGACTGGGATGAGTGAGAAGAAGTTGCTCAGGTAAGCCTCTGTTCCACTTTGTCCACCCGAATGACCACCATGTATGTTACACAGATTTCTTGTACCTGCGTTTGTAAGAATTAGGATGCACAACTTTCTTGTTCATTGTTTTACCTTCAGAACCCAGCACAGCTCTAGGCACATATAAGCCTTCAGTGACTCTTTAGGAAGACCATGAATGACTCCACAGCAATTAAGTATTCCTGTTACTATCTTTGGTAATGACAATAGGATAAAATCATCTTTAAGATGAATACTGGTAGAGCTGAGATGGCACAGTAGGTAAAGTGCTTATGTGGCTCACGAAGAGGATCCAAATACAGATCCTCCGCTCCCATGTGAAGTCTGGGTGTTGGTGATGCATGCTTGTAATAATCCCAGCACTTTGTAATATGTGCATGCATATATGTGTGCTGCATGTAGATGTGGAGACATAGGATCCTTCATACTCACTGGACAGCCAGTGTGGCCAAAATGGTATACTTCAGGTTTATTCAGTAAGAGAGAGCTTGTCACAAAAATAAGGGGACAATGTTTACCCAATGACATATGGATGCATACACACACACACACACACACACACACACACACACACACAAACACACACACACATGCATGCACTCACACAAATACACACATACCCAACATACTACACAAATATACATTCATACACTACACATGTATACACAATATCACACACAAATACACACATACCCAACATACTACACACACACACATTCACATACTATACATGTATACACAATATCACACACAAATACACACATACCCAACATACTACACACACACACATTCACATACTATACATGTATACACAATATCACAAATCCACACATACCCAACATACTACATATACACACATTCCCACTTCACACACTATACACGTATATATACATAATGCTACATACACACACCATACTCCTCCTATGCACCCACTAATCACAAATTATTTAAGGTATTCAAAGTAGTCATAGTTTTCACAGATGCATTTAGTTGTGCTCATTGGATAAAAAGCTCAGAAAAGATGCATTACACAGGATGTCTGTAATTCAGAATATGGCCATGAGAAATGATGGCAAGGGTTCAAGAGAAAGGGGAGATTCATATACTGCTGGTGGGAAAGTTACATGGTACAGTCACTTTGAAAGACAGGCTAAAAGTTTGGTTAAAAGAAGTGTTTTTCATATAATTCAGAAATTCCCTTCCTTAGAGTTTCCTCACTCATTTATAGAACTCAATCATGGGCACAATATTCATATCAATAACACTAAGTGAAGCTCAAATCCACAGTGAGTAGATAAACGAATGCAATATCCATGCAACAGAAGACTCCTGGGCAATAGAAAGGGAATGTAGGTGCGAACATAGCACAAAACAGATGAATCATCATCTCCATGCTCCAGAAGTGGAAAAAGACAGATAAAAAGATTGCATGAAACATACAGAAATGAATGATAGAGACAGCCATCAAATCAGTGGCTGCCAGGGGCTCAGTGGGAGCAGGGATTTACCACAATACCATAAAAGATATGTTCAAGTGAATTGTACCCGTTAAGACACTAAAAATATATCTCAATAAGTCTGTTAAATTGTACCAAAGGTCTAACTTTTTCATACTTAGTGAATCAATACAGACTCTACTCATGAGCTCAGTCTGATGGAAGCAGTGTCCAGTATTATCGGCCTGTTTTGGTATCTGATGCTTCAGGGTGACTAGTGACTGAGTCAGTACCTTTCATGCTAGATGGTGATAGACCTTTACTGGTTAGATAGAGCTCAGCACCAACATGGTGTCAAAGGGACTCACATTTAAATTTCTGTATTCTCCACTAATCAATTTCCCATTTCTGTTTTGGACTTGGAGTGAAACCTAGGAGGGCAGTTTCCCTGGACAGAGAGGAGTGGGTTGGACTCATTTTATCTCTAGTTTGCTTGTGAAATGGAGGGTGGGGGGGGGGAAACTGACTTAGTTGATCACAGGGATTTGGATATAGTTGGCCTCAACCACTGGCCATGCAGGCTCATTGGCCTACCATACTTTCCCTGGAGAAACTGTGACATTGAACATGAAACAGACCATGGGGCAAGATGATGGGCATTGAACACTGGATGGACCATGAAGTAAGATGAAGTGAGGGTAGGGGTGTGGTATCGAACTGGATGGTCCTCCTATCATCTTTCTTGTCCACTATTGCTATTTGGCTATTCTAGACAGCCCTTCATAGAGCCTACAACTAGCTTCTCCAGCTCCTGGTTTCTTGTTCCAGACTGCCACCTCTCCCAGTCACTGAAGCTCAAAACTCCATACCCAGGAGGAAAGGCATCTGCCTGAACTATCAGAAACCTTACTCAGATACACAACATTTTCCCTCTCATACATCTCTTCCTATAGCTGAGGAGCAGGTCTAGGCCTCTCTGCTCTGGGGTTGTACTATTCACACGGAATTTTGAAGTCTAAAAAGGCAATGTTTCAAAAAGCAGAATTCCCATTGGAAAAACAGACTCCATTCCATTCCATTGAGTGAAATATTTGGAACTATGTGCCATTCTTATTTTGAGGATACACTGAGTTTCTAGGCACTTGGGAAATGTCAAAATGTTGTCATTTCCATCCATAGTAATGGAACTCAGAACCAAAAGAGATTTCCAAAGTCAACAAATCCAACCTCTATACAGAAGGGTGGGTTAAAGGCTTAGGAGTGGGGAACTGGGCCATCGGATGGGATCTAATAACTAAAACACTATCAATGGGGACTTTAGAATGGGCAACAAGAAGTTCCCAAAGCAAACAGAGGCCATCTGCTGTAGGAGACACTGCCAAAATGTCCAGACCACCTAGCCAGTCACACGTAGTAACCTTTGAGACAGATACCAACTCTAGAGGACCCTGTGTGGTCTCCTTAGTCCATCTTTTTAAACACATCAGCAGCTTCCATCTGTTCTTGCTTCCTTGTGCAGGTGGGAGATGATCCACCATGAGTCAACTAGGCACTTTCTACCATGCTATCCCACCACAATGAGCTGTACTGTCACAGGACCAAAGCACCATGTCCAGGTGATGAAGAATAAAACCCCAGAAGCCATAAGACCAAGCAAATCTTTCTTCTTCCAATTTGATTTTCTTTAGGTTGTTGTCATGGTGACAGAAAGCTCACAAACCTACTATAGAATGACACACAACTGTAGAAATGACCTTGGTGTGGTTGCCATTCCTCCCCACCCCCTGGAGCGACACCTTAAGCAACATGCCAAAAACTCAGCTGTCCCAACATACAATAATATCATTATTAGTAATTTGAATTAAGAATCAGTTTATAATGTAGAAAACAGACAAAACTTTTTCATGGTTTCACTTGTTCTATGACAATTTCATACATGTACATAGTACATTCTATTTTCTCTGCTCCCCCTCTCTCTTCTCTCTCTCTCTCTCTCTCTCTCTCTCTCTCTCTCTCACACACACACACACACACACACACACACACCTCTCCCTTTTCCCTCTAGGCTCCCTTCTCACACTCATATCTTTTTGCTTTGTGACCCACTTGTTTTAATCAGACCTATATTTCTAAAAAGTTTTAGTAATTAAAAATGATGCTGCATGTCTACAAGTATATGGGTAGCACAAGATGGATTAGAAAAAAAGATACAAAGTTGGGGGTGTGTTAGGCAGGTGAGGAATGTGTATGGGAGGAGCTAAAGGGAGGAGTCTGGGTGAATATGATAAAAGTATATTGTATGGAAGTATTAATAAAACATTTAAAATGATGTGCCAGATATGAAGAAGTCAGTCTCCAGAAAAACAAATGCAAAGCTACCCTCCAACACTTGTACCCACGGTGAAATGAGGGGATGTAGTTAGAGGGAGGTCTGTGTAAAAGGGCCAGAGACTTTAATAGGTCCCAACACCTCACCGTGAGAGGCAGCATTACAAGAAGAAAAATGGCATCTGCTTCAATCTAGAACAAATTTTCCTTTTCCATTATAACATTTACATTTTAATGCCTCATATTTACCATAAATATGATTCTGCATCTGTTTAGGTTATAAGGTCCTTTCCATCTAGGGTGCACTTTCTCTTTGCTTATACAATCTAGGAAGTGTCTTTCTCAAAATAGGATGGGAAGAAATGGTACAAACATCCAAAATATCCCTGAGGCAATCTCTCTAGCATAACGAGTAGTGTGCCTGCAACTAGATGGGAGTGGTAATGACAGAGTCGCATGATTTTTCTGTCTCACATATGAAAAGAGATGTTAGAAGTGACATAGAAAGCCCAAAATACCTGCAAGTAAAGTGCGTAGAATTTCTAAATCTGGGCATTTGTGGGAAAAAATAAAAGATAAATATGTAAAAATTTCCATACTCACAAAAGAAAAGAAATTAAGATAATTTAAGTCAAGCAAACAAAACAAAACATAACAAAACAAAAAACCCAAACCAATAATACCCAAGCATTAAGTGTTGATAAAATGATACATTAGAGTGCATCAAAATTTAAGACATTTGAACTTCAAAAGGTACCATGAAGAAAATGAAAAGATACACCACAATGAAAAGATATTCACACCAAGATATACTAGGATACCAAGTCAGGAAGCATATATTTAATATAGCAGGGCATGCAAAGACTCTTCACACCTCCGTAAGAACACAAACAAGTGTTACTATACTGAAGAAGAAACTTGTACAGTACAATGCACATGCTAAAAGTTGCTTGACCTTTTTAAGCAATTGAAAAAATGCAAACAACAGTCTGGATGAGCAAGTCCTCTACAGTGACTACCATGGCTGCAACAGGTAAGTCAACAATGGCCACCACCATCAAGGATTCAGAGAAATAGGGTGCTCACCCAGTGTTGGTGAGAGTCTAAAACATTACCGCCATTTAGGAAAACAATTAGGAAGTGTCTCAAAGGCAAGCATGAACGAGCATGAGACCTAACAGGTCCCCATCCGAGAGAAACCCACACTCACAAGCCAGACTTGCATGAAAATGCTCATAATAGTGTTGTGATAATGTGCACAACTAGAAACAGTCCAAGTATCTGCCTTCGGCCAAATGCACAGACTATTCTGTGTCCATGGGATTTAAGCTCTGAGGTCGTTTTTATTTAGGGCTGAGAGATAATCATGCTCCTGCCAGATGGACAGTTTCCAGGTTTGTATAATCCTTTCTCTTTTGTTTAAAAGTTGATTTAATTTGTGCCACTATCACTTATACTTAAAAAATGTTTTGATGAAACAAGTATTTTGACTCACTGTTCTCAACAGTCAAAACATTTACCAGAAGAACTGGAAGAGGTTAAATGAAAAGTAAACTAAAACAATCTAGCAAAAAGATATAAGTAACTATTATCTTTCTCTTTGGACAGGGACTTTCTAAACCTAAGAGTAATTTATAAAGAACCAGCGTGGTGACAGTATAACTCTCAGTGGAAGAAAATCCAATCGCCAATAAACACACTACGCGGAAGCCAGGGAGTAATTAAGGCCCAAACCCAGAGGAGATATAGTGTGACCAGCAAAATAAATTGGGACACTAAAGCAATTCATAAAGCTTTTTAATGTACCCTGCACTGAACACTTTCAGAAACCAGGGAGAGTAGGGACATTAATTTTCGACAAACAAAACCAACAGGGTACTGGAGAAATAGCTCAGTGGCTAGAGTAACCTGATGCTCTTCCAGGAGACACAGGAATTGGGACTGCAGCGTGTATGTTCTGTTATGTGACTTACAGCAACTTGTAACACCAGCTCCAGGGGATCTGACACCCACTGCAAGACTCCATGTGCACTCACTCATACATGTTTGTGTGCACGTACATGTACAGATGATGAAATGCAAGTTCGTGCTATTTGGTTATTTTCATTGTTGTTATCTCAGAGGAAATGGTTAGAAACTTGGAGGACCATTCACAGGGGTTCATGAGGCTCTGCTGTTGTAACCGAAATGCTCCCACCACATGGTTACATAACATAAATTAAGGGACACTATGGAGAAGACTGTGATTGCACTCCTGAAGTATTTTAGAACACTCCAAGAATATACATTCAGTTATTGCATGGATGTCACATGGGGATATGTGAACAGATGTCTACTCACCCAATGAGGCTCCAATAACAGACCATATGCATGTTACCAATGTTCCACTTGACAGACCAGTGTACTTATTGAGTCTATTATAGCAAGTGGGTGAGGCATTACTTACAGGAGCAAAGCAGCCTAGCCACTTAAGAGTCTCACCTCAGAATGGATAACAACTTCCAGGAGCTGTATAGATGGAATCTCTCCCCTGGAGTTAAACTTTCACAATCTATAGACTTCATCACCTTAGAGAGCATGCACAGTTGGGGCAGAAGTACAGATATCTGGATCAGAGGCGGAACAAGGAGGCAATGCCAGCAGACCAGAGCCCGAGGGTGTCTTGCAAGTGGTTAAGCTTCTGTGAGGACTGTGTAATGGCTGCCATGTTCACAGAAGAGCTTTTAACAACATTGTGTTAAGTAAAATGAAGAATCCTTCATGTCTCATAACAGCTCACAATATGATCTCAATTTCTGTCTTCTGAAGCCACACACAGAAGGAAGTTGGCAAACAGTAATAGGTCACCTCTGGGTGATTTGGCTTCGCTTCTTTAAGTACTAATGTTTCTCTAACAGAAACACTGAAGAAAAATTTCCAGATACTCGCTGCCTCTGTCCTTGTCCAGCAAATCACCTTCAAAGACTCTTGCATCAATTATATCTCACCTATGTGCACTTTTTCCAGAGAAATTAAGAGGTACTCAGAATTGATAAGCAGTTGATTAAAACCACTTAATACAGTACAGGGCAGAAAGGGGCATTTGTGTGTGAAGGAGAGGGGAGAAAAATGGGAGGGGAATGGAAGGAGCTCACCCTAGGCTAAGGGACAACCTAGAAGAATTGCTTTTGTTCAGCCTGAGAAAACATTTCCATTTGGTTCCTCAATTTAGTGCTATACTTAAGTCCTGTGACAACTAACGACTGAGCCTACTTACATATTCAAGTCCCATCCAGGCAGTAGGAAATTTCAAAGACAGGGGCAGGATCAGTCGGATGTACTGTTCATGGGTGTGCTTTTAATGAATGTGCAAAGGTTGTATGGATCAATTGTTCATTTGATTAATTCTTCTGGCAGGAGTGAATTAAATATCCGGATGCTATACATAAGTAAAGGCTGAATGCTTTCTAAAATATGACTTCCTATATAGAGACCAATTTTATTTCTCCTCCTCCTCCTCCTCTTCCTCCTCCTCCTCTTCCTCCTCCTCCTCTTCCTCCTCCTCCTCTATCTCTTCCTTTTTTACTGGGTAAAATATTTCTTGAGAAAATAATGGAAGTTAATGAGAAAGGGGAATCAACTACATAGATTCTGTCAGAAAGTCATCTAACGTGCAAAATGAGGTCAAGGTTTATATCACATTCACCACTATTTGCAGTAAATCCTCCTTTCCAATTGTTATTTGCAATATTCCACAGAAGAGGGGATAAATCCCTGTTTTAGAAACAATTCATTTCCAAACTACTTTCCCCACTCTCCTAACGGCATTTGGCATGAGGGTACCCGCATCATCTAAATCCCAAAGTACTAATTATCTTCTTCAGCTCTCAGGCAAGTACCAAGAGCCAGAGTTATAGGAGTCCCATACTTCCTATGACTCAAAATGATGTGTCTGATGGGTTAGCAGAAAGAAAGTAAAGGAAAACTCTGAATGTATAGGAAAGCAGCACCCATACCCCAGGCCTCGGAACCTGTTTCCCTGCATGCATTTGGGGAGTCCATCCTGAGTGCCTGCTATGGCTGAAAACAGTGTTAAGTTCTGAGAGCAGAGAAGGGCAAACCAAAGTCAAGGCTATCATAGGACATGCCATCTAGAGTTGGAGACAGACATTAATCAAACTGCTCAAACATGTAATGGCTTCATTATACTGCTTCAAGTGATATAATTTCCCTAACTTTTAGCTCATATTCCACAGCAAGCCAGAAAACTCACAGTAAAAAGAAAAGTACTGCCAGATTTCTTACTAGTGATGGATGTCCTACTAAGAGTCACAATTGTAAATGAGATTTGGGAGAATCCAGTCTTAATGTACCTTGAATTGGGGAAAACTTCCTTCATCTCACAGTGGAGAGGCCCCAGAGGTAACCCAGTCCAAGTAAAACCCCAAGTCAACTTTTCCTTGATGTTGTCTGTTCTTATGATTGTCCACTTCGACTTTTAGTTATCATTCATTCATTCATTCATTCAGTAAATGCTGCTAGGTGCTGATGATTTTTCACTCAAGGCAGACACAAGTCCTTGATCACAGAGAGAAAGCAAACAAAGAGATGATTTCAGAAGGCAGGGGAAGTTAGGAGAAAGAATGCAAGAGGTTTGATAGGGATTGTCTGATATATGTGCACATCAGGTGGAAGAGGCTATGTCTTAGAAATGGTGTTCAGGGAAGGATTAGGGGCCATGGTGGAATAGACAGCTTGGAGAAAGAAACTCCAGGCATGAAATTCCAAGTTGGAATGAACCTCTGATGATGAGTAGAAAGGAGGTTTGGAAAGCAGTACAGGGATAGAAGAGTAGGGAGAATGGCTGGGAATACCATGCCCTGCAAGGACTTTTAGGCTTTAGTTGAAGCGCAGAGTGGAGCTACTGAAATCAGAGATTTGGCCTCACAAGGATCAAACAGAAAAGGAGTCAGGAGAATAAATAGGGAATGACTTAACTGGGAGTCTTGGTGTAAGAGAGTTTTCAAACTGGGCTTGAAAATGAATGAAGCACGTGGAAAACCTGGAGGCAAACAAGCCAAGAGGGTTTCATTCATAGAGGATGCTGGGTATCTGTACTTTCCCAGTTCCATAGACAGTGGTTAGTCTAAGTCACTTGAAATTGTTCATCAGATATCTAGAAACATGTGTAAGAATTTGACTATAAGACAGATGATGCCACTTAAAATGGTAGCTAGGGAGCTGGTGGGATGGCTCAGTTTGCAAAATACTGAGGTGGCCCATGGGAAGTGGCACTACTAGCAGGTGTGGCCTTATTGGAGGAGGTGTGGCCTTGTTAGAGGAAGCATGTTACTGTGTGAAGTAGGGCTTTGAGGTAAAATATAGGCTCAAGCTTGCCCAGTGTAAAACACAATAGTCTCCTCCTGGCTGCACTTGGAGCAAGATGTAAAACTCTCAGCTCACCAAGCACCATGTCTGCCTATAGGTCACCATACTTCCTGGCATAAAAATAATGGACTGAACCTCTGAACCTGTAGTCAGCCCCAATGAGATGTTTTCCTTTATAAGAACTGCCTTAGTTATGGTGTCTCTATTTATAGCAATAAAACCCTAAGACAAGTACTTAACTTGCATACATGAGGGCCTGAGTTCAATCCTCAGAATACACATGAAGAAACCCAAGTATAGTAGCATACACCGTAACTTTAACACTGGGGAAGGAGGAGCAGGTGGATTCCTGGAGCTGCTCTGCCAGATTAGCCTGCTGGCAAGTTCCCAGGCCAGTGAGAGGCCCTGTCCAAAACCAAACTAAACCAAAGCAAAGCAAAGCAAAGCAAAGCAAAGCAAAGCAAAGCAAAGCAAAGCAAAGCAAAGCAAAGCAAAGCAAAGCAAAGCAAAGCAAAGCAAAGCAAAGCAAAGCAAAGCAAAGCAAAGCAAAGCAAACCAAACCAAACCAAACCAAACCAAACCAAACCAAACCAAACCAAACCAAACCAAACCAAACCAAACCAAACCAAACCAAACCAAACCAAACCAAACATCCCCAAATCCAAAACAACACAAAAAGGTAGAAAGGTAAGAATGTCTTCTAGTGAGCCTACTTTCTCTCTTCTCTCCTCTCACCTCTCTCCTCTCTCTCTCTCTCTCTCTCTCTCTCTCCTTCTCCTCCCTCTCCCTCCCCCCTCTCTCTCTTATAGAGGCGCGCGCGCGCGTGCGCGCGCGCGCGCACACACACACACACACACACACACACACACACACACACACACAGAGAGAAGAAAAACATTTCCCAGTTCATTTTAGCTCCCAGTCTATGACAATCCCTTGTTACCTTTGTTACTCCGGTGAGCTTCTCTTTCCAGAGAAAATCTCAAGACATTTCCCCATAGCCTCTTCTCTTCTCTTCATCCCTGCTCTTACAGCTGGATCAATTTTTTTTTTTTTTTGGTTTTTCGAGGCAGGGTTTCTCTGCATAGCCCTGGCTGTCCTGGAACTCACTCTGTAGACCAGGCTGTCCTCAAACTCAGAAATCTGCCTGCCGAATCAATGGAACAGGATTGAAGATCCAGAAATGAACCCACACACCTATGGCCACTTGATCGTCGACAAAGGGGCTGAAAACATCCAATGGAAAAAAGATAGCCTTTTCAACAAATGGTGCTGGTTCAACTGGAGGTCAGCATGCAGAAGAATGCGAATTGATCCATCCTTGTCTCCTTGTACTAAGCTCAACTCCAAATGGATCAAGGACCTCCACATAAAGCCAGACACTCTGAAGCTAATAGAAAAGAAACTGGGGAAGACCCTTGAGGACATCGGTACAGGGGGAAAATTTCTGAGCAGATCACCAATAGCTTATGCTCTAAGATCAAGAATTGACCAATGGGACCTCATAAAATTACAAAGTTTCTGTAAGGCAAAGGACACCATCAAAAGGACAAATTGGCAGCCAACAAATTGGGAAAAGATCTTCACCAACCCTACATCAGACAGAGGGCTATTATACAATATATACAAAGAACTCAAGAAGTTAGACCCCAGAAAACCAAACAACCCTATTAAAAAATGGGGTACAGAGTTAAACAAATAATTTTCACCTGAAGAACTTCGGATGGCAGAGAAGCATCTTAAAAAATGCTCAACTTCATTAGTCATAATGGAAATGCAAATCAAAACAACCCTGAGATTTCACCTTACAGCAGTCAGAATGGCTAAGATTAAAAATTCAGGAGACAGCAGGTGTTGGCAAGGATATGGAGAAAGAGGAACACTCCTCCACTGCTGGTGGGGTTGCAAATTGGTACAACCACTCTGGAAATCAGTCTGGCGGTTCCTCAGAAAACTGGGCACATCACTTCTGGAAGATCCTGCTATACCACTCCTGGGCATATACCCAGAGGATTCCCCACCATGTAATAAGGATACATGTTCTACTATGTTCATAGCAGCCCTATTTATAATTGCCAGATGCTGGAAAGAACCCAGGTATCCCTCAACAGAAGAATGGATGCAAAAAATGTGGTATATCTACACAATGGAGTACTATTCAGCCATTAGAAACAATGAATTCATGAAATTCTTAGGCAAATGGATGGAGCTGGAGAACATCATACTAAGTGAGATAACCCAGTCTCAAAAGATCAATCATGGTATTCACTCACTAATAAGTGGATAGTAACCTAGAAAACTGGAATGCCCAAAATATAATCCACACATCAAATGAGGCACAAGAAGAATGGAGGAGTGGCCCCTTGTTCTAGAAAGACTCAGTGAAGAAGTATAGGGCAAAACCAGAACGAGGAAATGGGAAGAGGTGGGTGGGAGGACAGGGGGAGAAAAGGGGGCTTATGGGACTTTTGGGGAGTGGGGGGCCAGAAAAGGGGAAATCATTTGAAATGTAAATAAAAATACATCGAATAAAAAAATAAAATGTCAAAAATATAAATAAAAAAACAAAGAAATATGCCTGCCTCTGCCTCCCACGTGCTGGGATTAAAGGCGTGTGCCACCACCGCCTGGTATTGGATCAAATTTTTTAAGGTATAATTTTCATCACCACGTATTGGATAAAGAACACATCATTTACATTCCTAGTCTGACTGTGGTGACTGGCTGCCTTTCCCAAAGTCAGGAGTCTGCATCTTCCCCCAAGGCCTCTCATTTCCATGACTTTGCTTTGCAACATTCCCACTAATGATTACCAATAGTTCTTTCATTTGGGGTGGGGTGAGGTGTCTACTTTGAGAACCTACAAATGTGCTGTGTATGGTAGTGCAGGCCTAAGGAAAAATTATCACATACTCATGGCCAACCTGAACTATATAGTGCATTCCAGGGAGACGGTGTCATAAAAAGTCCAGACAAACAAAACAGATGCTGGAGTCCCCTTTACCATCAAGAGTGGTACAGACACAGATTTTGCATGATGAGCACCCTGACAGTGTCCCCTGGGTCCAGCATGCCCTGAAGGTCCAGACCCAGCATTTGTTTTTTATTGTTGCTCAGACTTTTCTAGGCTTTACTTTCTCCCTGCTTTGATGGGACCCTCTGTGCTCAGAGGGGACACTCTGTGTCCCATCCCTGGAAATACACAGCAAATGCCTTTGAGCCTTAGTTCAGTCTAAGCTCTAGTACATTTCCCCTCCTTGTGCTATTTAGATTTTTATCTGCATGTGTTTAACTTCTCCCACTAGCACTGGTATTTAAGGGTAGGGAATACTTTAGTCATCTGGAAATATCAGTGAGCAGTTCAATGTGAGACCTAAGTTTATTCGTGGATGGACCAGGGTGCAGGGTGGAGAACACACTTTCTTGAAACACTAAAAACACCTTAATGGCTGCAAATATGTTCCTTGTAGTTTTTTATTCTGAGGGTGAGAGGTGATGAATAAATGTTCCAGTTGAGAATGCATACGTATTTATAACATGAGAAGTGGGGATGAACTCAGGGTCTCCTGTTTGCAGGGTGAGCACTTTACCACCTGAGATCCTTCCCAGCCTCTTAACTTCTCATTAGAATTACTGTCTTATCTTCAGGGGTTGGGGGGATCATGTGAGGTATGAATTACTACCCGTACTTGGCAGTAGGTTGGGAAGACCAAATGGGAGGTCACTTTTGACATGGGTAAGCAATTAGGATGTATTGGATCTGGTGTTGGAATTTAGGTGTGCCTCATGGCCTCTGTAATTCTTCAAAAAAGTCAAAGCTCATAGACTGACTCTGAGTCTTCTGAGAACACTGCTTTGCATTCTGTTTTGTTTTATTACTGAAGTGTGGAGGCAAGATTCTCCCCCCTGAAGCTATGTGAACAGACAGCAACTTATGGTGACCTTGATTCTGGATGACCACTGGTTAGCCTGACCAAAAATAGACCAATTAGTAGCTGGCACCAGCACATACCTATCAGTCAAAGGCGTGATCACTAGGCGAGGTGTATTTCCCAGGTACTCATAGGAATATAGAAACTGGGCATCGCAGATGTTAGCAAAGCAGTGCTTGGCCTCATCATCCCAACGATGGCGTAGCTGTGACAGCCAGAGGAAAGCCTGGGCATTGTCCACCTAAAGGAGGAGCGACAGATCAAGTGGGTGAATTATAGTGCTTTACTTGAGAGTACAGGATGCTCTGACCCATAGCATAGAAAAGCATAGGCAGTTCTGATTACTGATGCTTCCCAGCTTACATGGGGATTACATCCTGATAATAACCTCATGATAGATTGAAATGTTTTAAGTGGAAAATGAATTTCATCTACTTATCCTATTAAACATCATAACTACCTTACACAGTGAAAGCATTTTCATTACTCTATAGTTGGATAAAACCATTTTACATAATGTCCATTACATTATTGTGTGGAATAGCTTATGTTATTAATTATACACTATAATAAGAGTATAGTTTCTAATAAGTGCATGTTGCCTTTCTACCTCTATGAAGTCAAAACACCATAAGCTGGGCCATCATAAATCAAGGACTACCCCTATACTGTTGTGCTGGAAGTTTTGAAAGGTAGCCTAAACTACCACGTTTCTCATCCACTTGATGTGCAGAATCAGGAGTTATATATATTAGAGGTGTCCAGATGGAGCGTCTACTTATGAGAGAAACATCCCTGGTGATAACTGCACCTACCTTTTGAGCAATCATCTTGGCTACCACATCCCGGGCATGCACATCAATGGTGCATATGGTCATGATCTTCTGCCTGTCTCCCTTGGAGAGCGGCCCAATTAGCATGGTGATAAGAGTTTTGAGTTGGGCCACTTGCTTCTTATAATAGTCCTTCATGGCACTCTCATAGCCTTCCTCCAGCCTGGCAAATGCAATGCCCACCTCTGTCGTCCACCAGATCTGAGTACAGGTCAGAGCCACCTGTGGTACCAAGAGCTGCTTAGTAAAGCCGTTACCAGGGCTGTTTCCAAGCAACCGACTCACAAAGCAGCACGAGTTCAGAATGTGACTGTGTAGGTGACAGGCCCCTTCCCTCCCTCTTTCCTGATCATTGACTAAGGCAACCATATGCTCCAAGTCCTCAGAGATGTGAACTAATTACAACACAAATGAGAAGAGCACATTCTGCTCTTGAAAGCTGGACCATGGTTGAGAACAGCCAAAGGCTTGCTCTGTCTGATGTTCTGTCTTGCTCATTTCCCAAAGATGATATCTCTGCCACATGTGGGAGTACAGCACACTGACTGTGTCTCAGTGATGCTCAGCCTTTGATACTTTCATGGCCCAAGTATCCTAATTCAGGGTTATACATTTGCTTGTTCCTACTATTTTCACTACATCTTTAATTTCTCAAAATATACAACCTGAAAATGAGTACTTTTGAAGGTCAGGTGAGTACAAGATACAATGTGGTCATTATACTTGTATTTGTCAGAGATTAAAAATAAACACGGAAAGGGGGATTTGAATCAACATTTTTCTGTCGACTGTGAACTTGTACATAACACAATACATCCTTTTGATTATTTATAGTGAAGGATTTAGATGCATTGTTCATCAATGATTCCACTGAACTTTGGAGAAATTGTTCTAGATACTATATATTTACTAGCAGGAGGACTGATTTTTTTAGCTCAAAATTCTAATTCGGGACTTTTGCTATTAGGAGCCCTCATGGGAATTATTCCCTTCATGAAACAGGAATAGTTGTTGTGAGTTGTCCCATCCATTAGGTTACTTGTTTTCTTATGAGATTGCATTCTCTGCAATGGTGCTTTATCAGATGGCCTGATGGGATGCATTTCTCTCTACAGCACTATTTCTGCATGCTCTCTGTACACAGCCCATCCTTACTGCTTTCTTCAGACCCTTCTACCCACTTCCATGTGGCCTGATCCATTGCTCTCTGCTGAAATGGCCTCATTAAATCATTCAAGGACAGACAGACCTCATCCTTGCTCTGCTTGGTTTATAGAAGTAACTGGTAATTTGTTTTCCTGCTACCAACATCTCATTTTTAATTTTCTGATGACTGTGACCTGGACTTTCCTTTTAAGAAGATTCTTTGCTCCGTTTCCTTATTGGCCTCTCCTAGCTGCTCAGGCATTTGGTGATGTCCAGAGACTGGTGCTGCACCCTCTCCTCGCTCCACCAAAATACCCACCATCACTCTAATCTAATTCTATGATTTCAATTATTTCTACTTGTCTGCAACACCCAGCTAAATCAACACTAGTATTCCCCTATTACCTCCATGCAAGAAGAGTTGTATACTGCAACCAGAGCCATTTAAAACTTTCACATGTGTTTTTAATTGAGACCTTCTTGAGAAACATGGGCAGAATTCAGTTAAAATTTGGGATCAAGACATTCTCCATAACACAGTTCATAAGAACTGGCTTCCAGTTTCCCAGATGGACTCCATCAGCTGCTTCCTGCTCACTCCCCTCCAGCTTCCATCCGACTTAGCTCTTCTCGATTCCTCTCTACTCCTTTGCTTGTTTTAAATATATCCACAGGAAGATAGTTTCAGACCTCACTAGCCAGTTATAGAAGCCCAGGGAGTCCTGAGCCTACCCTGTGATTCAACTAGCCATATTTACGAGTGCCTGGCTTCTGCAGGAGCCTGCGAACACTAGCAGGGCAGGATGCCTCATCTTGTCTCCTGTTGGGCTTCCTCTCCTAGTCAGCAAAATCTGGCACATACGGCATAAGGGAATTCAGACTTTAATTGCTCATGATATTTGGAAAATTTGGGATGTAATATATATATATATTACATCCCAATTTTTCCAAAGCAATGATTGAATTCAAGTATGGCTGACAACTCCTCTGCTCTGTCTTCTGGTCTTCAGAATAGTCCAGGATTGTAAGACACAGGGTGGTTAGCTTGAGCCCCTTCACCCTCAGAAGGCCCATGGGGGCTGTTGGAGGAGAAAGAGATGAGGACAGAAGCCCAGGAAAAATACCTGAGCAGGGTAATCAAACAGCCACTGATCCCTGGGCTTTTCCTCATAGGCCATGACCCCCTCTGTCATCTCATGCCTCACAGTGGCTTTCATGTGACGAAGCACACGGTTCAACCATATTTCAACCTGGAAGAAATGCTCTGGATTAGACTTCACAAGCTGGAGAATGGTTGATTGATACTCTGCTTTGTTTCAGTCAGCCTGAGGGAGTGAAGACAATGGAGTGCTAGCATTGTACACAAATCAGATGCCAGAAGGCAAGGGCAGCTGTTTTGTGATTATATTCTTGGGTGTAATGAGTGGGAGCTAGGCTAACGTGCTAATGGGGTACACAGAAGAAGATGGCAACAGGTGAGAGGGTGGTAGAATGCTAATTGGAGCTATACAAAGAACCCCAAATCTGGATTGAAGCAGATTTAGTCCATTCTCATAGACTTGTCTATACAGCATAACGATGTTATTTGGATTTGCATCTCTCAGTTGAATGTGTTCTGGTCTTGGTCTATCAAAAGTGTCTATTCTGAATTACAACTTAAAGTTGCCAGCCACTACTTTTTAGCTGAGAACTTTGGATTATTTTCTGATAGGAGAATTTCTCTCTGTAGAAACTTCTGAAAGACTTTCTTGTTCAGGCCTTATTCTTCATGGGAAGCGAGCTGCATTCCCTCAGGGACATCGCTTGGCGGTATCACTATAAATAATGAGCAGGGTAAGACTTTTACTTCAGTGCCGCTGAAGGACAGGGTGGGCTGTAAAAAGGGAATTGTCCTATGGTCCATGTGCAGTAAGCTGTGAGGAGATTGGAGGTGCAGCAGGACCTTCTTAGAGAACCTGTATGATGGGCTCTCTGAGAAAAAGAACTATGGGAGGAAGTGACTCTGGGTTCTATTTACAAAGAGGACATCTCTCAGAGAAGGACATTTCTTCTTGAGGAAGGCATCTGAGTTCCAGATTCCCCCATGGGGTCTTCAGGGTTGCTGTCTTAACATGCTCTATTCTGTCAGTTATCAGAATATCCCCTCATACCTGACTGCAGTGACTGTATGCATTTTATTTCACTGAGCACTGGCCTTTCCTGAGTGAAAGAACAGAAATGTTGACATATGTTTTTCTCTGAGAGAGGAAGGCATCAGAAGTCAGCTTCACTGTGGAGCCCAGTCAAGGAAAGTTGTTCTTTCAGGCCTCAAGCTCTGGCTTGAAGGAAACTGATGTTCACTGAATTTGGCTTAAATGGGAAGGGGTGGGTGAGGTATGAGGAGGGGAAAGGAATGTCACTCACCTGCCCACTGCAGTCACAGGGCTCGCTGAAGGCCACATATTCCTCCTCTTTGCTGTACATACCAAGGCTTGTCTTGGTTGGGTTCTGACTGGCATCTAACTGAAACTGCATCTTAGACATGTTGTCAAAGAGCTTGGAAAGGTGACGTTGAACCTAAAAAAGGAAGGCATGCCAAAGGGTTTGAGCATGCACTGGAAGCTGATCATGGTTGTCTACCTGACAGGGGACAATTCAAGCATAATATAGAAGGGTGAATGGTCAGAGTGTGGAAGGAAGGTTACAGCAATTATACAGTTATGAAGATAGGGACCATGTGAGCTGGACAGACATGACCAAAAGAGTATAAAACTGGAGAGAACATTGCTACCATTGTGACTCCATCATAGGAGCCAGTGCCCTCTCCTGAGACCAGAGAAGAGCAAACAGGAGTAAATGCAAGTGAAAACACGGGTGTGTTTTAGGTTTTTAACCTAAATAGAAATAACTATCATTTGCTTTTGCTCTCATATAAATAGAAGAAACTCGGGCACTGCAAAGCACAAGATAAAAGATGAGCTGGGAAGAAGCAAAGGGAAGAAGCTCAAAACCACTTCACAACAGAATTAACAGCATTCAAGGTTCAACTGACACAAAACTAAATAAAAAAGTTCTGAAGAATGCCAAGGAAATGGACCAAGAGCTAAGTCTACACTCAAAGAGAAGAGGGTTTCTATAGCCAAAGGCAACAAACTTTAGTTGATAGATGTATGGCGAACCCAAAGGGACACAGGGACAGATCAGTGTCCCTGCTTTAAAACTTAGTGGAAGAAAACTGTCAAGACAACAGAAGTCATGGTTTCTAGGTATAGGTAAATCTCATCACATGTCACAGTAAAATAACAAAATAAAGCAAACACATAAGCAAAAACATATTTTATGAATTAATATAAATTTTGATTTCTATATACATCTAGATAAAAAGAAATTACTGTCACTATGACTTGTAAGTCCACTCATTCAGTTGCTCATACAGAAGAGGGGTCAGGAATTATCTTTACTGTTCTTTTACTAGGGTATGGGAGGAGTAGATTATTTACTAGAACTAAATGAGAAGTGAATACTTAAGAATACGTACCTTGGGTACTAAAGCTCTAGAAAGGATGAGGATGGTCTGGCCCTTTCTATACATGGAAGTAGTACAACTGTAAGCAGAATACTGATATGACATATAGGTCAACTCCACTGTGCCTGGGCCACTGAGGAAAACCAATCTACAGGCTAAAAACAGAAGGACCACGAATGCAAAGCACTTGCTTCTTACTAGCAAGTAGACTGAAGACTGAAGACCAGCTGGATGTGCTTTTGGCTCTGTTGGAGAAGCTTTCATGCACGGTTGGTAGCAATGCCAAGGGGACAGTTCCTGTGCAGTGAAGCACTGTGGTGCTAACAAGGCTGCTGTGTATTTACTTTCAGCCAGCACTCTCTAGGAATATCTCTAGGTCTAGAAGATGGGTCTCCAAAACACAAGGCTACCAATGACACTTCATTTGAGATAGGAAAATAACAGTCATGTAATAGCATGACTATGATGTACCAGCATAGAGTACCATGCAAATGTTGAAATGGGAAGAGAGACAGAGAGAAATAGAGAGATAGAAACAGAAGGAATACTCAGATTAATATGGAATACTTCCTAAATCATATAAGTAAGATTTGAAAAAACAACAAAGTACAGAACTAATACCGCATGCCTGGATTCTCAGTAGGCAGAGGCAGGAGCATCACAAGTTTAAGGTCAGCTTGGACCACAGACACTCTGCCCTTCCCCCATAAATACAAAATGTAAACAGGAATATGTAGCATGCTACATTTTGTGTGAGGAAGAAAGGGTAATGGGGGACTTATCTGAGTGAATGTGAGTGTGACTCTCCTAGTCTGGCACAGATGAACACAGGAAAGTTAAGTCGGGACCCAATTAAACTGGCCAGTGATGGGGAAAATGGAGGGGAGGTATTGATGGTGGGAGACAACAGAAAAGAACATATTCCTCAGAGATACTTATCTTTTGACTGGTTTGGCTCTTGGAATCAAATCAGTGTTCTGCATACTAAAAGCATAAAAATAGTATAGATGATATTTTAAAAACCCCAAATTAGAAAAAAAGGAGAAACAAATAAACACCTTTGTACTTCAAATGAATAACAGTGTCACTCAGAAGGGAGGGAAGGAATTCAGCCAACTAATCCAGTCAGCTGAGTGTTTGGGCTACACATCTTCAGTCTGAGGCAAAATTCAAGATGAACTCATCTCAGCTGTGCATAGAGGGGTCACCCCATCCTTTAGCAGGAGATACAAACTGCATGGCCAATGGCATGGGCTCTAAAAGTGTGGGATCACTTGGGAAATTCTTCAAAAGAGAAAGACTAAGCCTCATATATACCTAGGAAACCAGAAGTTCTGGGGAGAGGCTGAGAGGGTGTGCTCATACCAGACCTTCCATAGGTTTCTGCTACTTCCTCAAGTTGAAAGTCCACTGTCTATTGATGCAAACACCAAGGGAGCTTCATCTGGTTATTCTAACACTCTAAAAACCATGTAATTCAGAAAACCTCACTTTTACAGGCAAAACCTTGTAAAGAAATAACAGGCTATCTGGCCAACAAATGACTAGAATTAAAGGAGGGAGCCCCAAACCTGGGATTCCTCACAGGCTTTTTTGATTAAATGATAGGCATCATTTTTCTTATTTGTAAGTGATACATATGTATATAATAATTGTACAGATTTATGGTGTCAGTGTGACACTTCAACACATCTATACAACAAATATGATCAAGTCAGGATGTTATAACTGTTATATCAAACATTGGTTCATTCTTATATTGGAATTACTGAACTTCTATTTCAACTTTTTTTTGAAATATGTAAACTGTTGTTTATATAGTTATCTTGCTGTGCTATAAAATTTCAGAAGTTTTCCAGTCACAGCACACCAAGTGCCTATTAGTTACTAGCCACCCCTGCATCCCTCTGGTGACCCCTGCCATTATCTCTGCTTCACTGAGATCAACTTCAGCCTCCACATGAGGCATTTGTCTTCCTGTGACCGACTTATCTCATTTCCCATCACCTCCTCCAGCTCCATGCATGCCATCCTGCCAGTGACAGAAGTTCATTCTTCTTTATATAGCTGTCACTGTTGACCACAATTGACTAGATGTCTTTTCAGAGAGAGATCAAAGGCATCCCTGATGGAGGCTTAACTTCATACTCCTTTGCAACTCAACTTTTTTCAGCTGATGGGGAAAGGGGTGGCCTGTGTTGTGTGTGTGTGTGTGTGTGTGTGTGTGTGTGTGTTTATAGAAAGCTGGAGAGGTAACTTGGAAAAGGCGGCTGCTGCTGGGAGTATCCCAGCTGTTTGGATGATCTTGAAGCTGCTACCCAGCTTACCTGTTGTGGGGCTGTGCCATTGGAAAGGATGTCCAGCAGGTCAGAGGAGGACAGGAAGTAAAAGCGAGGGAAGGCGAGCCTCTTGGTGTCTAGATACTCTGCTAGGGCTTTCTCACACAGGCATAACCTGAGGGCACAGAACACAGGTTCTCACAGTTTAGTATGCTTGTCTCCAGGCTGCACATGTATTACCTAGATGCAAATAAAGTCAGCCCTCAGTGTCTGGGAATTCTTCATCTGAGGGTCCAACCACTTACAGGTTGAAATACTTGGAAAATTTTTTCACATATTTTGAACACATCTGAATGGTTTTGGTCATTAATCCGTAAACAATACAATATAACTATGACAAAGCATTTATATTGAGTTAGGTATTGTAAATAAGCCAGAAGCAGGTACAAACCATAAGAGGGTTACACATATTACATACAATTATATTTTGCATAAGGAATTTGACCAGACTTCTAAATATCTGCAGGTTGTCTTAGAAGCAATTCTGAGTGGAAACTGAAGGACAACCATATTTGCAATATGTAAGATTATATGCAAACATAAGAACTAAGAATACCTAGGGATATTTGCAGATGGACACATCTGTTAACACATGTATCAACCCCCCCCCAATGATACCACACCCTATATTACCCAAACCTGTCGGCAAAGCAAGGGCCAAGCACGCTCTCATTGGCAGGCAGTTAATAAAGGTCAGGGACAGAAAGGAAACTTTTCTTGCCCCCAGAGCAGGGGCAGTGAGCGAACCCACCTGCTCTGAATATCCTCCAGCTTTTCATAGAGACCTGACTTATTTGTAGCTTCCACCACATTTGGGGTTTTCTGAGCATCATACGCCAACTCTCTGAAGTCAGAGTCAATGCCTTCAAACCTCTTGGAGTCCTACAAATAAAACATACAGAAAATAGGTCTCCGTTTGGCCCTTACAGCTATCTGGAGGCAGAAATCAGTCCAATCCCAAGAAGAGACTCAGGTGAGGAAGAGCACCATTTGGAGGCGTTCATCTTAGAACCCTTTCTTTCATTTATTCAGGTGATCTACCAATCTGTATTAGAATCTAAGATATTTTAAAAGAAAATTTTAAATTATTTCATTCATGTAAACAGTACAGGTGATGTTAGGAAGGAGGGAGAAAGGTATATACAAAAGGAGCAATATAAACTACCCATATTTAAGGATGTCTTAAAAAGCCATAGGAATCATACTTTTAACTATCTATTCCTAAGTACCTATAATACATATAAGTCTGTATATAGTATACATATGGAGTTTAAATTAAAATTTCCCATATGGGCTGACAATGCTTTATTCAGGAGTCATAGACTATCTAACAAGTTCTCAATACCAGGTATGAGAAGCCTTCTTTTGCATTGGTCAGGATTGTCCAAGAGACTCCTAAAATATTATAGCCATTGCTGATGCCCCAGATTTCCCCCTTCCCCTGTCAGAAGTCAAAGGAAAAGTCCCTATTGCTAGAGACACCAGGGCACAGAGCACTTAAATGACCTGGAAACCTCCTCCCTGAGGGCTAGCATTCATGATACCAGAAGGTGCCACTCAAGTTCCCAAAGGAAGGAAGAAAGCAACAGTCCTATCAAGCTATGACACCCATGAGCCACATCAGAAATCAGCATGGCACCACAATCCTAAGGGTACAGCAGTGACACTTTGGCAGTAACCAACAGCTTCCTAATTGGACTTCAGACCCATTCAACAAGAAGGAAATCACGCCTGCTACCAGTAACCTAGCTAAACTATTCAGGGCTAGTAAAGTCATGGATCACAGAGGAGAACCTACAACCACATTACTAAAACGATATAATCCATCAGTACATTCTAAATACTTTATACTGCTGATGAGTGTATGTCTCACCCCTAATCAAGGGAACCTTTCTTGCAACAGATGCAGACCATTTCAGAAAACCACAACTGATTAAAAGCAACGTGTAGAGCCCAGGCCCACTGGATACGTCTTCATCAAAATGCCTGCGTCTAAAGTTCTGGGATTATTGTGATAGGGGAGGGTGGAAAAAGCCAGAGAACAGGGAGTTTGCTGTGATTTTTCAAAATAAAAATTAAAATGTAACAATAATAAATTTATCATGTTAGCATAATACCATGTTTTTAATCTAAAATGTATATAAAAAACACCCAAAGTGCTAAAATGAAAACAAATAGCACCCTCTTGCTCTCCTCTTAACCTCCACATTGCGGTGCTGCCTGACTTAATGTAGCTGCTAGTGTTCCCACACGGCCTTCTGCCTCTGACTGACTTTGCTCTGACAGGCCATGGAACATCACAGGAGCTAGTGTGTGCTCATGGAAGAACAGAGGTCAAGTTGTCAAATAGCACACATGATCACTAAGGTAGTGTGGACCTTGCAGACCCCTAACAAAATCTTAGGGACTCTCTACTTTTTTCTAACTGTCCAGTAAATTATTCCTAAGTCAAGTGGGCAGCAGATTGGATGCTTTTTCTAGATCTATGGAAATCTTTGTATGACCAAAGTTTTTTTCTCAACTTATTACTATGCTGTCAAAATTATTTAATGTCACAAATCTCATAATGTTGCTAAATCAACCAAGAAGCTAACATATTTATATATATTTATTAGATATACATATGCATATATACATTATATATATTTTCATATACATATGTGTATATGAAAATGTATATGGATATACATATACATGTATATATGTATACACATGTACACATGTATATATGTATGTATACATATGTGTATATATAAACACATGTTTATACACACACATACACACACATACACACACACACATATATAAAGCATTTTGGTCTAAATATGGCACCTGGTAAGAACATATGGCATTATTACCAGCAGGAATCATAATGGTATTTGCCGTGTGCATTGTTTTAATAGACTTTCTGAAATAGGTACCAGTGCCTGTCCCAATTTACATGTAAGAAATTAAGGCATGAAGATACTCCATAACTTGCCTAATGTGGAAAATTATGGCTACAGCCTAGGTCTACTGTCTTACCTGTAAGTCACAGCCATTGCCCAAGAAGATCAAAAGACAAGAGACACAGTTAACTTACATTATAATCCCCTCTTGATGAAGTGTTTTGCTATGACTGAGAATGAAATGGTATCAAGGTGACAGAAGTGTATGGAAAATACCTGGCGTAAATGTTCAAATGAAAAGAGCCAATCTGAACACTGTAATTACTTCTGAAGCAATTATGTAAAAACTGTGTGTATACAGGCAGAAATGTTGGGAAATAGACATAATGGATGAAAATAGTTACTAGTTAGGGTGTAATGCGACTGAATTCATTTCTGTTATGTTTTTAATAGGAGGGAAATGCAGCCATTCACATGCTGTGTGCACAAACTTGTGCACTATCCAGAGACCCAGTTCTTTAATGTTTTTCATAAGGGGTTCTCAAAAATCCTCTTAAACTCTCTCACAAAATCTGTGCCCATATCCTTGCCCTTTCTAATTAAGCCTATTCTTCTTCAGTTGCTGATGTTTAGGATAAATAAAGTCTGGGATTGGCTTCGTTACAGGCACCCTACAGAACTGTTCCCTGTTAATTTCCATTGTGAATGTCAACCTTTAAGCCACCTTATTGTACTAACATGTGTCACTAGATATGATGGAGATCTTCAGTGTTGGGTGGCATGTGCTTTAAGTTCTTAATAAGGCCTGGACAACTGGTGACATTTTAGAATCAAACTAATTTGTCAGCAGAGAACTGGCTGTGCTGAATGGATACAGGAGTCTAGGGCCAAAAAGAAGGAATTAGAATCCTCTGAGATAGAGGTGGTTAATGACACATTAATTAGGGCTAATGAGAAGGGGCAGACACAGGGAAGGTAATGATGACGGCACATATTTCAGGGAAATCTGTTGTTAGTCTTTAGCAGAGAGCTGGTATCTGGCACAGTAGTGCCAATTAAAGGTTTGCAGCATGGTTCACTGCCTGGGGAGGATGATCTCGAACTTGCTTGGCAACAAAACGTAGTTTCTTTGAGTACTTGTCCTATAAGACCTATGCATTGGCCCATAAAGAGTCATTCCATAAAGAGCCACAGCAACTGATATCTTCTATCTTTTTTCTCATGAGTAAAGAAGAGAGGGAAAGGGAGATGGAGAGATAGAGAGGGAGAGGGAGACAGACAGACAGACAGAGAGAGAGAGAGAGAGACATTCCTTTCTTCTCCTTACATAAAGGCAACTTGTTGCAAACATATTACCCTTTTTTGCTGGTGGACGGGTTAGATTGTAGGAGGTGCCATATGGTACAGAGACAGAAACCCCAACACATATTGGAAAGGGATGGTCTTCCCTGGACTTGGACCAGAGACTAGGTAGCATAGGATTTCCTGAGTATTACCTGGGGTAGCTGAGCCCGGATATCTTCTGAGCCAATGAATATGCTCTCCAGGTGAGACCAGGTACGCTGTACCTCAAACCAGATAGAGATGACCGCGTCAGCTGTAGACAGCTTCTTCTGCCAGCTTGACACCTCTTCCAGGAAGAAAGCAATGTACTTGGACATGATCAGGTTCTGAAGTTGCACTTGATTGTCCTCCAGAACCTCAATGAGGTCCTCGTCTGACTGCAGCAAGGGTATGTGGGTTCGTGCATGGCACTCATATTGGAATTCCATGCTGGCCCAGGTAGCCTGCAGTTCCTTTAAGGTCTTCTCCATACTCATCTCTTTGACAGCTCTGTCCACAATGCCCCGGACCTCATCCTCGAAGTGGTGAAGCTGAAGCTGCAGGAGGTGAGCTAGGGTGGTATCCTGATTCATGGTGAAATTCACCCCTGTGGCCTGCATCAGCTGCCTCCAGTGCCTTTCCCGGACGGCAGGGTTCTGCAGCTCAGCCACAGCCCTCAGGGAGGTCAGAG